>NC_051196.1:11770182-12084646 GCF_015220075.1 Falco rusticolus
CATAATCCTGTTTGAACTGATGCTTTGCACACCTGCTGACTGCCTTATGCTTTATTTCTTTTCCAGCTAAAGCAATCTAGGGAATGAAATGAGGGAGAAATCATAGTTGTGAAGGCCTAGTGGTCTGCACCTGTTCGCCTAAATCTTTTTAACCCAAAAAAAGGACCTACTCAAAAATGACAAACATGGTCCCATTCAGTAACAAAACCAAGTGTTTCCACTCCCAGCTGGGACACTGCAGGACTAAAATATTGGATGAAAATGTGCAAGTTTTGCCCAGATGGCCTTCTAAGAGGACATCTGAAATGATAATGATGACAAAGTGAGAATAAGCGACTGGTCTGGAGAGATGTTTTGTTCTGTAATTTAAACCAGCAACATGATCATGCCAAGCTCAGTGCTCTCTAATTGGCTTTTGCAGGATGTCTCCCGTGCCAAGCTGGCAGCTATAATTCCAGACCCTGTGGTTGCACCTTCCATCGTGCCTGTTCTCAAAGACGAAGTAGACAGAAAACCTGAATACCCCAAACCAGACACTCAACAAATGATTCCATTTCAGCCAAGGCACTTAGCACGTAAGTCAGATGTTCAGTCAGAAGTGGTTATATTTCACCTGGCAGCAAGTTATTAACCTCTGTGTTTGGCAAACCTAATCACAGAGACTTTCCTAGTCTTCAGTCATCTGAACGCGTACTTAAATTTTAGGCTGTTATTTAATTGGCTTGCTAAAGGCGTATGTACTTTACTGAATACTAAGGTCACATGGAAATAAATATAAGTAGTTTGAGGTCTGGTAAATGGTAATAAGCTGTTACACACACTGCTTATAGACCTCAGATCACTGACTAAACAATATGTAATTAGTAGAGGCAAAAGTGACAGGGTAGTAATTATTTGCATCAAATAATAGTGCTGCAAAGGCAGTTCGAGTCTAGCTGTCTTGCAGTGGCTTCATACAGGTTTTTTCCCCACAGCTCCAGGTTTACATCCTGTCCCGGGTGGTGTATTTCCCGTTCCACCGGCAGCTGTAGTCCTCATGAAGCTCCTGCCACCTCCTGTTTGTTTTCAGGTTTGTTTTAATGAATTCTGAAAACTTGACGAAGTTGTAGAAGAGGTTCTGTTTTAACAGAACCACAGTGTGTATCACTCTATTGAAAATAATGTTCTAAACTTTTTCTCTTTTTTTTTTTTTTTGGGGGGGGGGGTAACAATTCAGGGTCCCTTTGTTCAAGTGGATGAGCTCATGGAGATATTTAGAAGATGCAAACTTCCAGACAGTAAGTTATTTGTTCGCTCTGGAGTCTGTGATAGTGCTGCATATGACTTTGTTTTACATATGGATATTGCTGTCTAAAATCCAGACCTCATTTACAGATGCGTAATTATTATTTAAGAGTATACTGTTGAACTGGCTACGTTTGTAGGTTGGAATCAGCATAGACATGTTTGTACATTTAACTCTGGGAAGATCAGCAAAAAGTCAAAAAGCTGAAAATCACCAGCTGCTACTTAATAACGTTTTGGTGGTAGCCATTAAAAGAAAGGAATGAAGATGTTCAGAATATCCTTTAAAAGCAGCAAGGCAGGATTGTAACTGTAACATTAAATTATGAATTTGCAGTACGGTAAGGTTCATTGGAAGGCGTAACTGAATGCACGCTGTTGCAGTGCTTGAGAACGACTCAGGAGCAGTGTTTTCTGAGCTCCTGCAAAGAAGGCAGAATTCTGAAACATAAAACCAGGACAGATCCATACTCCCGGCTCCATGTAAACTATGGCAGATGATAGTAACCTGCTTTTCACCCCTTCTGTTAGTTTAAGGAGCAAATGCAAAGCTAGCTCGGATTTAACTTCTTTTAGAGTGGAAATAAAACATCTATTTGAATTATACAGGGTCTTTTTGAAGCTTTCCCTGTTGATAAGCAGAAACTGACTTGCTGTGCATGCTTTCTGATGAATCATGAACTAGTTACGCTGCTTCCCTAACAGGGTTTTTGATTTTATTAAGCTTGCAAATGACCTCAGTACTTGTGTAAAGGGAGGTCTCACGCTGAAGCAGCAGCGTTTACTTTATAATTAATGTTTGCCATAGCTCAGAGTTTTAGGCAATCAAAAATTCTTAACAATTGTAGGAGAATAGGGCAGGAAAACCTCTCACGTTCCAGCATTCTCCACAACGTATCTATCCTGATGTCCCTGTTCGCATGCTTATTTCTGATCAAGGCCTTTACTTTCCCAAATTAATCTTGCTCTCTTTCTAAAGCTGTCGATGAAGCTGTACGAATAATTACCGGAGGCCTACCTGAAATAGCCGTGGAAGGCAATGGACCTGTGGAAAATAACGCTATGCTCAATAAGGCTGTTAAGAGACCACATGAAGATTCTGATGACGATGAGGAGAAAGGATCTGTAGTTCCCCCCGTACACGACATTTACAGAGCACGGCAGCAAAAGAGAATCCGGTGAAACAAGTTTGGAGTTCTACTGTGATAAAGACTTGCATTGAATCCGTCAGTCTCTTAAAAGTCAAGCATTTAAAAAGGACAGCTGCAAACAAACAAACGAAAAAATCTTGAAAATGGTTTTGTTACTGTGGTGCCTCTTCTCCCATATGGTTCTTGATCCGAAAACAGCCAGAACAACCTTAGAACATGCTCTGAACAAAACTAGGTTTTCAAAACCAAAAGTGCAAAATGTCAAAACTGCATTTTGTTCTTCAAGGGTGTTCACATCTACCACTTGAAATCTTGTGGGTTTTCAACAGTTTTATTTTAAAAACTGGATGGCTTATACTTGTGAAGCATTTTTAATTCACATTTTCTGGAAAACAGTTGTTCTCAGTTTGTTCATGTAGTGTCCTGCCTTATTGTTCGTTTTTATTTATGGCAGAATGTATGGAATCTGTTTTGTAGTTGAAAATGGGAAAAAACATTCCTTTAAAATAAAAGGATATCCATAACATCATGCCTCATTCTGGTTTTATTCAAACACAACAAGTTACTTCTTAAATATTACTCAGCCACTTCAAAAGCAATGTTAATAAAGACCATCACAGGAAATGGATCAGAGCATACATATTAGAATTAGCTTCCCCCCCCCTCCATTTTTCTAGAGGATACAGTATACTTTTAATTCCATGACTGTTTAAAGAAGAAGACAGCATCGTAAAACAAACTCGGTACATATTTCTAAGGTGGGCTGGATTGTCCAGGAGCACTGCTAACACAGTCCCTTCCTGGATAACTGCACTGGTCTTTCCACTTAATATACAAAGCTAAATGTTAATGCATTAGCTACATAGTTTAACCAGTTACTTTCAAACAAGCCAACAAAAACACTGTATGAACTTCTGAAGAATTGGACTGTTCAGAATTGTATTCTGGTAAGACCATAAGAGCCCCTGTGGACTGCAGGAAACTCAGATACTCGGACAAGTTGAAATAGATTCCTGCCATCAGCAGTACAGATGACTGTAGGTCAGCACTCTGATCTACCAGGCTAAAAGGTGAAACAGCCAGCGCACGTATAACCCTAGAAATGTTGTCACGGAGGGAGGGGCTGGCCTCAGCAATCCTGGAATTCCTTTTTTTGCTTTGCCACTTCATCGTATTTCCCTAATTCTTTTAAAGAAGATGGAAAGAAACCATTTGTCAACCACTATCATTAAAAATAACAGCCTTGGAAAATCATTTAATGTGATTTGCGCTTGTGGGTGTTTATTACAGTCTCTTTAGCTCTTTCCTGTTGAAAGGCCTAGGACACCCCCCACGGAGGCACTTGTTCCCGCTGCGGTACCCCCAAAGGTAAGACTGAAGCCAGATGTGGGTACTGCGCTGCTTTCTCTGTGAGGTCTTAGGATCAAACCTGCTCTGCAAGGAGAGATGGGACTTACTGCATCGACCCTGCGAGCAATACGCCTGCACTAGTGGCCACAGAATCCATGCTTCGAGGGCAGAGTAAGCAGGACTTGGCCATCGTGGACATCCAGCCCCTGCATTCCAGAACCGGGAGCAGCCATCTCCTAGATTAAGCAAGTACAGTTTTACCTATTGATAATGCAGCCCTATTCGTTCTGGCACCAGTCACGTACTTAGAAAAGCCTTTGAGACGTATGTGGTTTCACCCTGATGTTGTTCCTGATCCTGGAGATCATCCCCTATAGCATCTAAATTTTTGTAGTATGCATCATTCACAGGGGCCTTTAAAGGCAGCTACTAGGCGATACTGCAGTATAACGCAACAGCAGCGGTTTGTAACTTCTGCAACTCTCATTTAACAAAAACGAAAACAGCTTTGTCTTAGTTATTTCTTTTTAATCCCTAGCAATAATGTTTCTGGTAGCTCTTTCTTTTGTCACGCAGACTACTGAATTCATTTTTTGGAGCTGCAGAGCTATAGGCTGTATTTTGACGTGGATCCTGCACTAATAACAAAGTACGGTAAGCAGATGCAGCCATTCTGAAGACCTCTGTAGTACCCTTTGCTGATTCAAATAATCAAACGGACCACACCAAAAACCTACGCAGAATTTCTTTCTTCTGGCTAACCAGCTTACTGGCTTCTGAGTTATCGAAGACAGACATCCATTTTACTATCCGAGTACATTTAGCCAAGAGAAAAATCATTTCTCTGAGCTGGTGAGCTCTGACAGGGTTTTGGTAGGTTGTTGGGTTTTTCCCCGTGGGGAAGGGGGTTTGTAATGAATGAGAAAAGATGTGTTTTATAGTTGCATAGGCTAGTACGGAATAAAAGGTCTTACTTACCCCGCCTTCCTCCAAACTCAAAGTTAGCGCAGCTATCCGCACGCTAACATTTAAAGGAAAACTGGAAAGGGAAGCATCAGCACCAATACATAATCAAGTGCTTCCTTCTAGAAGCGCTATTATTTTGGTTGACTAGTTGATTAATAAAATGAACCTGGATGTTAGCAATAAAAGGGCCCTTTTACTTATTTCTTTTACATAACTTGTTGTTGCGTTGTTGAAGACTACAATACATTCTACTTTGGATAGTCTAGTACTTGGGACACTTACTGTTTATCACTATGAACTCTGCTTTCATAAAATCATCAAATTTTGATTACTGTAGTACAGCGTTGTGCTCAACTCGAGGAAAATTTCAAACGAACTCGCCTCCTAGCTGAGCCTGAAATGGTGGTAAGGCTGTAAGATCATTGAGCTCTTCTGTGAACACTCACCTGTACAACATGTAGCTAATTAAATTGAAGACCTACAACTAGTTTAAGTTTTTCAAGAGCACCTCTACAAAGTGAAAAAAATCTTCTACTGAAAATATTCCCTGTATATTCAAACTAACACGAAATCATTCACTTTTCACAGTACATTAAAATCACTTATCCTTCCGATAGTGCTTTGCACTTCCTGGATATTTTTGAAGACGTGATTGAATATGCAACCATCTCCAGTTGTAGTTATAAAAAACAAGTAAAATTTTCAGCCTAAAGTCTCACACACTTCAGATCTGCCTTCTGAAAATGACAAAGATTTACTTTAAAATTAGTATTTCACATAAAAAGGAGTAAACTACTAGCAAAAAAAAGGTAAGAAATGCCACTTTTATCAAAACACTTTAGCTCTGCCCTTCTGAAGTCTTTACAAGAGATAAATACAGCTGCAATCTATAAGATTGCCACCTTTGTAAGTACTGTACATAGCAGAGGACAGTTACCCAATAACCAGAAAATTTGCTACAAAAATATATTATGTGTTTTGTAACATCTGCAGGTAAACAGCAAAAAAATGCTATTAAAAATGCAGTAAAATGCAGAAAAAACTAGTAGCCTACCGTACTAACCATAATGTTACAATAAAGTGCTGTTTGGCTTTGCTTTTTGCCTGTTAAATTTCCTCTTATCTAGAATTTTACCTTTCTGATTAAGTCTTTAAAGTAAGATATTTTTAAAGCCAAATCACCCCTTCTGGGAAGGACCGCTGCTAACCTGCTCTGGATTAATTAAACTAAATTCACGGTAAATTAGAGTAAAATGCCCTAAAATGAGCCACTTGCATACAAAGTTTGGTTCTTAAACTTGTCCTACCTAGCATCAGCTCAAAAATCTAAAAATTGCAGCCAGAAAACTACCAAGACATCCCCCCCGAGGTTGCATACTTACATTAAAAATGCATCTCTCCCCCACCATTTACTTCAGAACCCCTTTTGCATCTCAGGTATTTTCCTCACCAATCATCGCTAGTGAATTAAAAGGAACCAGTATTTACATGGAAAGCTGTTTTCCTAGACAAATATTGGTGCGATTTTTTAAAATAGCTGACAATACCGTAATTTGTAGCATACAAACTGGTTTTACGATTCTTCTGACTTCCCTACAAATTGGGATTCTTCCTTAGTCAGTATTTTGCCAAGGACTGCATCATAGTAAGGGCTGAAGACCATTTTGTTGTAGTTGACAAGACGAACATACTTGACAGCAACCTCTTCCAGCTCTCTTTGAATAGGGCCTAATCCTCCAGGAATAGCAGGTAACGATTTCTGGTGACTAGATGCAAGATAATTCTCCAGAAACTTTTGAATTCGAGAATCTGGAAAAATGGGACCAAGGGTTTGGGTTTGTTTTCGAAAGAGATAGTCAATGAGAAACAGCGTCTCTCACGTAAAACACAGAAAGCCTGAGCATAGAAAACAAGTACTTGAAACAGACTAAACGAGAAACCATGCACCACGTGCCACCAACCGTTGGACAAAGACAGACAAGCTTGAGCCACTTGAGAGCAGAGCGTTTTTGTCAAAGCGTACCTATTAGCTTGCATATGGTGTTATCCGGGTTGGCCACGGCTTGGATTTGTCCTTTCAGGACAGTCTCTCTCTCAGCTGAGAACGGTGTAAACCCGTGCTGGGAAAGGCAGCCGTTAACTTCAGCACACACCTTTTCACCGACAGTAGCCAAAGATTCCTTCAGGTTAAAGGAGCTAGAGAACATGGAGCAGAGCATTACTTCACTATATGGGTTATTGACTTTTTTTCCCCACCTTTTAAAAACAAACTATCCAATTATAGTTGCTTTATTTATCAAATGTAATGGAAGAAGCATAATCCAGATAAAGCCAGAACTACAAACAATACTACGTCTTTTATAGATGAAAAATAAAGTTGAGATACGAAACAAGGAGGTAGGATAGCATTAAATATTTCCAGCCTGCCCGAACAATCCGTACAAGCAAGAGCTGATTTTCTGGCCTACGCTGACAGCTCTGACTAACACAAAAACCTGTCACCTGTTGGAAGAAGGGCTCGCCGGAGTCAAGAAGACGCTCAATACGAGTTATGCATCGTGCTCAACTTTATTAGTTTCTAACACTACTTACATAGAACCGATACACATGCATATTCGTAAAGCAGAAATATAATTGGCTAGTAGTCTCTAAACACGTGTGGGTCTCACACCCCTAATTATCGTGACTAAAATAAGCATTCTATCCATGTAGCTAATTGTGTTGCTGTGCTTCCGCCTTGCGGTTTGTTACTCCCCGTATTCCCATACCGGGTGTCCCTATCTTTCTTGGCCCTGCACCCGCTTTCCCAGCAGCTGTAGCTTGTTACAGCCACGGCCTGTCGGCACAACATAATTACTCAGTCTCAGGATTCAAGAATAGCTCAAGGCTGCCTTTCTTGTTAACTTCAGCACAGCAACTTCAGCACAATTCTGATTACAGGCCTATTCTAATACCAGGCCCGGATTGTGCAGATCTTCAGAGACTCTAAGGCCACGCTTCTGCAGCCGTTCCTCTACAGTTACCAACCCGTAAGGTGTGCAGCAACCATTCTAAATGTGCAAGCAGCTTACTGCACCGCACTCAGATCCTTGAGGGAGCCTGGCCCAAGCCGTGGGCATCGTTAGTTACTTGCACTCTCACGTGCCAACCAAGCATCATGAAAAACATGCTCTGAAAAAAGCAACAGTACGTATCAGAAAAGAACAGAGCAAGAAAAGATTGTTCTGTCCGAGTAAGCTGAAAAAAAATTGTCATCCTGGGCTCATAAAAAGCCCCCATCTCTCCCTCTATATATTCTGCAGGCCACAGGCAGAAAGAGGCTTCAACTGACTGTTCACCCCGGTGAACACAGAACTGTGCCCACGCCTGTGTGACTAGGACTACGCGATACTCACGGCAGGTGCATTCCCGTCAGCAGCACCTTGACAATGGTTTTGATTTTCTCAGCAAATCCAGGCACATCCACGAGTGCCGAGCCTGCCGCACCAAATGTGACCAGGAGGACCGTCCCAATCACGAGGAGTTGCTCCAGCTCCAGCTGTATTTCCTGGAAGCGGGCCTGGTCCATCAGCACTGTCTGCAAAGAGTGAGGAAGCCAGGACAGAATAAAGTCAGTCTGCTGGGCTCTGAAGTGACATCACGCTGCCCACCTATTCACAGCAGCAATTACAAGACAGAAAAGAGCAACGCGTGCTCAGCAGGCAAGTATCAGGAACAAAATGAAAAGATTTAACTCCTCTTTCCCAACTGAGTTTCAATTCTGAAAAATAAGTACCTGTTAGACAGGAGAGCTACAGGAGCTCTCAATCAAGAGAAAAATGTTTTAGTATTGTACTTGTCGCAAGGCTACAAATCCAGCTTCTGTTATACACCAGAAATAGAAAAACCAGAACAAGCACGGAAATAAATTTTTCTGTTGAAAACCTACTTCTGGAAAAGGCCTGTTTACATGATCCCACTTTAGGAGCTTCAGATAGGCCTGATTTTGGACAGCTGTGGAGCACAAGGCAGAAGCTCCACCAGTGGCACCGTCACCACTACAGTGGGGAGGCAACATTTTACATCTCAGCTTTACCAGATCATCTGCTGCTTCTTGCAACCACCTCGTGACAAGGTCTAAAGAATCTGGAAAAGCAAGGAAAAAGAAACCTTGTTAAGAAAATTCCTTTTCAAAATTGGGGTTTTCCACCAATAATTTCCAAATAATCCCATTACTAGTACCCATGATGTAAGTTATTGACATGCATTTCATTTATTGCATTAAGCAGAACATCTGAAACAAAATTAAAACGACACAGCTAGAGGAAATGGGAGGTGAGGTGATGCTAGGTAATTATGCCCTACACTGTATCGAAATGAAACTGAACTCCGGTGTACTAAGTGCAGAACTGCTGTTCCGGCAGATTTTTTTCAAACCACAGTTTTGGGGCACAAGCTGTCATTTACCATATGAATTCCAGAACTTATAAGAAAATCTGATTTCTTTTCACGATCTACAAGCAAAGACACGCAGTTTACTGGGAGGTCAGAGGGGAAGAAAGAAAGGAACAAAGTCATACTTGGCTGTTTCTCAAGAAACTCCTGAAACTTCCTTCTTTCATATTCAGCAGACTGCTGCATTAATTTTGGCCTAATACTACTGACAGCGAAGTTTGCCATATCCATTTTCATTAGGTCTAATACAGAGAAAATTGCTCTAAACAAACAAACAGAAAAAGTTATTCAAGGCTGCAGATGTTGAAGAGGTACTGTTTACAAGATTTATTACAGATTGTCTAAGGAAAGAGCAAAAACATGCATGGGAAACGTTAACAGGGTGCTTAACAGTTTACGAGCATGAGACAGAGCTTGAGGAAGCATGTATGTGCATGCATGTGCTTCTTCCAAGTAGGAAATAAATCTTGCTCTCCTGTAAAACACCTTCCATGGAATTAACTTTACTAGCTCCATAGATCATACTTCCCAGGATATGCAATATCGTATGTTGAATACGTCAAAAGACACCTAGGTTTCCCAGCTCGCCTGCTATCTGATGGCAGCCTATCAAGGCAGTCTGAGTGGGAAGTGAATAATCAGACCCAAGGGGGGGGTGGGGGGCGGGGGGGAAAGAAAAGAAACGAACAAACAAAAAACACCAAAGAAAAGCACCTCAATTTCAAAGCAACCTAATTCCTGCTGGCAGCATTTCTGCCAAGTCAATCCTGAACTCCTGGAAGCTTATCGAATTAGAAACCAAGGTGAATGAAATCTTCTAACTACTGAGACCTTGAGCTGTTCAACTGTTCTCATGGTGACAAAGCAGAAGCCTCCACCCTCCCAGACGTGGTAGGTACGCTCCCTTTAGAACTGAAAGGATATTATACAGGGAGCAGGGTGGTGGACCTCAAACTGGGGGGAAAGGACAAACTGGTTGGAGAACGGCAATACCTTTTTCCTATGCTCTTGCTTGCTTTTTTTCCCCTTCTGCTGCTGCTATTAAATTCTGAGACAAACTGACCGTTCACCTGCTATCTTAACGTTTATATCTATTTGGCATTTAAGGAATGTCCTTCAGTGACAAGCGGGAGCCAAACGAATACCCCAATTCACTAGAACCAAGGTGGTACTTGTTGAAGACTTCTCTCCCCTTCACCCCCACAACTATATCCCTTTCCCTATCACTTTTTTTCTACAAAGATTTGCAGGTTGCCCTGCTGGAACACACACCACACACCCCCCACATGTAAAATTATTTAAGGAACCCTCAACATGACTAATAAATACCATTTCAGTACCTGAACAGAGGAACTATTTCATGAATATCTTTCAGTTTCTTAATTTCTTCATCTCGCGCTGGAGCACAGAGAGCCCCCATCATCCCAATAACAAATTCGACCAGCTTAGAAATGTCAAGGGCCCCATTCTCTGCCTCCTGTTTTATCAAATCCAGATCGAGAACTTCTGTAATCTGGCTTCTCAGCCTAGTATGACCAGGCAACAAGAAAGACAGGAGATTCTGAAATGGAAAGATTTTAACAGTCCCTTAGTTCTACATATCAAAGGCTACAAGGATGGAAACAGTTACTGAACCACTTTTTATTTAAACCGATTGCCCTTTACAAGTGGAATTTTTTTTATTATTTTTTTTTAAACCAACCATTCACCAACTCCAAATATTTCACCTCATTCTGTATGAGTCTGAAGTTACTAAGTGGTAAATACTCTGCAGTACAGATCATACTCCAGACTACCGTGCTTGGTTTTGTCAGCCCAGTGTTGGGGCATCTCACTGATTCCATAAGTAGTAGCACTGACGTAACACGAAGGAAGCACGGAATTATGAAACTAGGATTATTTACCTCTTAATCATTTTACATGGCTTTGCATTTGTTTTTACATTCAATTGTCTCCTCTGGGGTTATACAACTTACATATGTTCACAGTAATGAAAAAGACCAAGAGAGCCCTTTATGAAAAGCCAAACTTCAGCCACTTTTGCTCATTCATATCAACGCAGCTACTCAAATTCAATCATTTACCTTGATATCACGTCATCTTACCTCTTTAATTTCTCCCAATAGTTTAATTGCATGGTCATATGTCGGTGGATCTTCCTTTAGCTGAGCTTCCAGACAATCCCAGAAAGCTTTATGCACAATATCTCTTACTTTTTTTTCTAAGCTGTGGGTAAATACGAGCAGTTAAAAAGAACAACACTTGTCTGTGCACCACCTTACAAAGATAACCTGCAGCTCCTGAAGAACAGCATGCAATAATATGAATATAATATGATAATGAATATATGACAATTAACAGAGAAGAAATCTGTCATTTTAAGTTACTCAGAAAAGCAAGAAAAACTGGACATAGGATTTGGAATGGCTTATGTCTTAATAAAAGGTTACACACAAGCAAAGGCAGCTACAAATTAAAATCCATGAAAGTATCATATGCTATGTCTAAACTAAACAACCAGAATAAAAAAAAAATCCAAAAATTACAGCTTGCCTTGAAAAGACCAGTTTTCATGTTCCTTTCAAAAGCCTCACTAAGTAGATGCAATTCTTCTAAAGTAAAATTCATTAAGTAAACCTAACAGAAATGAAGTAGCTTCCCTGACACAAAAGCTTCTGCATTTTGCATGAAAATTGCAACTCTTCCATGATAAAGGCCCAGTTCAGTTTCTGTAAAAAATCCAATGAAATAAAAATTTCCACTGCTTCAGTACCGATTCCTAATTCAAAAATACTGACAGTTACTCCTCTGCAGCAGCCTGGCTCCTGGTCACACCGGGTTTAACAACACTGAAGAAGTCAAATGCTCACACCTACACACACGCGCAAAGGACAGCCACGACAAACACCTCTGCCTCCATGTGCAGCTGAGGTTCGGCCAGTGCCCAGAGGCACTTATGCCCCGTGGCCCTCTAAGTAGCCAGCACAGTAGCCACAACTGCCTTCTCCAACCGCTCCTCTACGTGTACGTTCAGCTGCAGGGGGATCTAAGCCTGAGACACACTGACATTTCACCCAGGCAAGACTCCAGGATCTTTTTTCAAGCACAATCTGAATGATTGCTCTTTCCTGGGTGGTAAATAGCTGCACACAAAACCTTCCCAAAAGCCAAACACCGGGATCTTGTACGAAAGCAGGCCTGGCCCATCACACAGCGCAGGCACCCCTGAGCAAGGTGACCTCTACGATACATCTGTTCCTGTGGCCAGGTGAAGAGAGGTGAACAACTACAGCCACTACTCAACATCAGTGAGGAAAAGCACCCAACTTCCTGAAGTGCAGCATAGGTCCCCAGCTTTTCCTTCTTTTTCTTTTTAGTTTTTCTTTTTTTAAGGGACTGGTGAAAGAAGAAAGGATGGAAAACAGAAAACATGCTAAAAATCCTTCTTCTTCCCTGAAAAATGCTGAGATTCAACTTTATGGCACTGAGGCATACCAGAAAAGTTATCCACTCTCACAGCACATTTTCACATCAGAAATCCACATGAAGGAACACGGAGCAGAAGCAGACACCGAATAAAATAGCACTCTCTTAACTGTGGGACTTCAGATGAAGCATTTATTCTTAGCCATCAACTGCCTATCACAAAAGATGCTGAGACAGAGAGGATAACACAGGAGAATGAGTTTTGCACGTCTCAGGCCCACTTGCCAAGCGCTTGGTCCAGAGGCAGCATTTGTGCAGGCTAGAGACAGGTCTTGCTTCGTGGGGCCGCACGTGAATTCCACACAGCCAGCAAGTGAGGCAGCAGAGGGGGACGGCACCACCCCACCTGGGCTTGCCTAACAGACAAGGCACACACTGACAGACGGTGCTGAGAAGACAGATCAAACCATTGCTTGAGCTCTAAAATATCCAAGTCTTGATGGACAACAGATGCCTATTGTCACATGCTAGCTCAACGTTGTTTGTCCTCAGCATTTAAGGAGGCTACGATTCCACTTCCTACCAACTCAGAGGCCAAGGCGAGTAAACAAAGTCTAGCAAAGGCCCTCTTCTGCTCCATGCAACCCTTACTCAAAGGCAATTCCTGCTGGGACCAGGAGGTTCAGTGTAATTAACAGCATGAGCACATTTTCTCTGGTTACTATTGTTCAGCATTCCACAGCCACTAATAAAACACCACTGGTACAATACACTGGTGTCAGAGCTGGAAAGACAGCAACAGTCCAGGTGAGAAGAGAAGATCAGCCTGTTCCCATCGCTGCCTTTTCTGTCAGGGATAATTCTAGTTTCAAGCAACGACCCCTCATTACTAATGCTAACGGGAACCACATCACCATGTTTTGGCAGAGATGGGCATCAGTACGACCAATTTCCATACAGGACAACCAATGCCAGTCTTTTAAAAGCCATCTTCTCCTGCAACACCCGTGAAGGTAACATGCTCCGAGGTCTCTCTCTCAAATGCAGATACATACAGACAACAGTGGTGCCACTGTGGACCAAACTCCTTCCACAAAATATGCACTCACTTTCACAAATCAACCCAGGAAACACATTGCCAGCCACATCTCTGTGTGTGTGAAAGAAAGAGCAGCAGCAGAGGAAGCTTCTGTAGACAGGGCTGGGGCAGCTACGCTGGCCAATATGTGACCAGATTACCACGGCTTCTTTTGTTCTCCCTCTCCCCTGTCACCAGGGGACAGAATTCCTGTAGGTCACGCAGAGAAGAAAAGACTTTCAACTTAAAAAGAGCAAGGACTAACCTAATAAAACATAGGAATCTGTTCCCAAAAAATCCCTGGAAAAAGAGACATAAAAAGCTAAAATGATCAGTTTCATCTTAGTCCCACAGGCAGTCAAAGCTTGAAAGATGCTAAGGGTGCACCTGCATCTGAAGCTAGACTTGGTATCAGAAAACTGCAGTCTCAGACTCCTGGGACAAGGGGACACAAAGAGAAACCACACCACACTGGGATTTGCACCACACATGCCCAAACAATTACTCCTAGAGGTTCACCTTTCACCCACACATTCCTGGGGAAGCAGAACTGCACGCTTACCACCTTCTTCTTACATTCTTTCCTACATCCTGCCAGGCATTGCCAGAAAAGATACTAGCCAAAGCCTTTTCCTGATCCACCAGAGCTGGTCTGCAGTTCTATAAATGCAAGTTTTATCTATGTGTCTATTTGGTAACGATCTTACCTGTGTTCTGGTAATTCAGCTGGTTTTATCTGGAAGTCTCCATTAACAACAATTTCATGCGCTAATGCCATGTTGGTTACGCCCTTAGCTGTTTCCATGAGCTCTTCTACCGACACAGGCCGAGGAGGACTGGCTGCAACGTAAATTAAATTGTCAGTAATCTACAAAAGTCTGCGGAAAAAAGACTGCTAATACTTTTGGACTCTTTCCACCTTGACAGTACAGAGGGCCAAAAGACAGTACCGTCTGAAGATTCTCCTTTCTTTCCCTTCCTTTCCCAGCTGGTGGATGACACAGGTTTGGAGTATTACAGAAAACCAAGGAGTGAACTCCCGCTGATACTCCGGGCGCAGTATGTTAATTGCTTCCAACTTCTATCAAGCTCTTTTAAAAAACAAAATGAAAAAACCCCGACACCCAAGCCCCCACTTCTTTAGGACCGCTTAATAGCAACTTAGCATCTTTCTGCATACCGTAGGAAGAAATCATTAAAAGACTAGTATTTTCACCATGCTGCTTACCCGATTATTGTGCAGATGTTGCCATTTCAATTTTATATTTTTCAAGGAAGTGACTTCATCTCTAAAGCAGTCGGCAAACAAACCACCATTAGCATAAGCAGTACACACTAGCAGCTAATTATTCTCACTGCTTCCAGTGCAACTGGCGCTTCTCCAAACTCTTTTTTCTCCCCCAGAGGCCACCATCCAAGCAACAAAGGATGTCAAGACCTAGTCCCAGCACCAATGCCTAAGACCTCTTCCTCTGGCAGGCATTTGGGACTAACAAGGATGGGCAAACAGCTTCAAATTGGGCCCTAGGGCATACCAGCGAGTAGGAGGAAGCACCAAACCCAAACAAACAGGCCAGTTTTCATTAGGCAGGAGAAAAAGGTGTAGTGACTGACTGCAGAAACCTAGAAGGTAGAAGAGGGACAGGGACAGTTTCAGAAAACTTAAATTGTTTCCTGGATGCACTGGAGAATTATGGCTCCTAATTGTTCTTTACTACATAACATCCTCCTGGGACACTACTGGCATTGCTGTAGTGCAGAAAGTGTCGCAGCCCTAAAACCAAGTCAATATGAAGGCAGAGAAGGTGCCAGGGGTGTAGGGCAGGCTGGTTAGCAGAGTAATCCTATCCCCACTGAAGCCAGCTGGAAGTTGCCACCGATACTTAGTGGTGAAGATTTGAAGATTCCTCCTGCTAGCTAGCACCAGTGCAAGCAGTTTGTGTGAGTGTCAAAATCAGAAGCACCACCACAGCTCCCAGATATCTGAGAAAAAGGAGAAGGCTAGATCATTAGTGTCCTCAGGCGAGGCAGACACTAATGGCAGGGTTCATCCCAGCTCCTCCAGAAAACACCTAGTGGAGCAGAAGCAGGGGAAGAAGGCACAACGGAATTGCCGTAAGGGAGCGATCCCTCTCTGCAGTTCATTCAGTTCCCAGAAGGAACGGAACCAACCAGGGATCTTCATGGCCTGTGTCCACTGAGATATGTTTTAGGCAAACTATCTTGACTGTCTCATTTGAGAACCCAGTTTAACTGGACTTAAGCTAGTAACATATAAAAGGTCTTTTAAAAGTAGCTGTCCATCATCTGCCTGCCATTCAGAGCTGTTCCAAGCACGTACAGTGTGGGTCCAATGTGCTGATTTGTCATCGGTATCTTGCTCTTTTTGTGCAGCCCTCCTAACCCTTATTTCATTCTGCTTGGAACTTAACCTTGCACAGTGACTCTGGGAACACAGCAAGGATTGATATTCTGAGAACCAGCAGCACGACGAAGTTTACAGCTGAATGAGAGTGCTCTTGTCTGACGGCCAAATGACTTCACTCCAGCAATGGATGCACTAAAAGCTAAGACTCTTTCATTTACCAAAGAAGGCTCTTAAATCGTGTTACTTCATTCTCATATTAGATCTGCTCCCTTACAAAAGCCGAGGGCTTGAGACCAGCGACTTCTTTGTGGTACAATGCAGTGCAAGACTGTGCTATGCATTTTAGTTTCGCGTGTTCATAGCCTCTCTCCGTACATACACTGCATCTCCTATCAGGCCACCAGCAAGACACAAGAACACAAACTCCCTCAGAACACTGTTAAACACTGAACACTGTTAAAAAATAAAAAGAATGTAACAAATAAAATGTTACATGCAGAGACACTCTCTACAGAAACTCGGAACTAGTTATATGGGAAATTCTGCCTCTTCGAATTGAATCCCTGGGACCAGAAAACTTCCCCTTGGTTTTATCTATAGATTTGCCAGAAACAACTGGTAGCCATACTGCAGCCAGCTCCTCACGTTAAAAGCAGAATGACAAAGAAAAATAGGCCCTGAGAATAAACTTAAAATACGCAGTCCTGCTTGACACTAGAAATAGTATGAGAATTAAAAACACAACTTTCTATCTGTATTGGGAGGGGGGTGACAGGACATTAGTCTGTTGATAACAGCCTTCCTTGCCCTGCAGTAGAAACAGAGGCTCCAACAATCCAGAAGGTTCAGCTGATAATGCAAACGGCAGCAACAGTTTAGCTAGAATATACTGGAATAGTGCTTATCCTTTCCATGAGCAGCAAAGGTATGCAAACATGCATGCCTACATGCAAGGATATTTAAGATATATGTGGCTCTGAGCAACACGGTTACTGCGTACAATTAAGTACCAAAACAAAACAGCGAGAAAGGTGTTACAGTTTCAAAGCAAATGATCAGGAGTCACACAATATTTAATTGCAGAACAGTCCAGCTTGCACAGAACAGTGTAAAAAGCTAGGATTGTCTCCTCCAAAAAGTTAGAGAATTTACTTTTTTTTTTTTACCCCCTTTATAAAGCACTTTCGCTTACACTTTGACGTATCATCTCCATGTGACCCTGGAGCACTCTGTCGTATTCTTTTTCTGATAGACTGATCCGGGTTGTCCACGCTCTCCTCTTGACCATCCTCCAAACCACTCAACTTTTCTTCACTTGAATGTGGCTTGTCAGGATTCTGAGACATTTTCAGTTGGTTCTTTTCCAAAAAAGAAAAAAGATGAAAAAGTGAATGAACATGCACTTTATAACATGGCTGAGTGGGTAAACATCATCAGGAGTTCTCTTGATGAAGAAAAAACTAAGAAGGAAAGAATTCTTATGAGGAATTATATGACGTTATTCCCATAATGGTAGGTGACCTGGACTCAATGACTCACTTCCCATCTTAGATAAAATGGGATGCTTTCAACACAGCTACCATTTACTTAATCTGCATTCCCAGCAAGTTCTCAAAAATCTGAAACAGTTCCCTCACCATAATGCCTACAGACGAGAAAAAAAGATATATTTAATTTTCCTAGCATTGCTTATGAGAGAGCAGTGAAAAACACCTTCAAAATAGTTATTAAAAACATGTTTTGCAGAAAGATTATGTTAAATGAGACATTTCCCCACTATACAACACTGTCTTTCTCCACATAACGTACTCCTGAATTATGATCTGCCCCAACCGCTCAGAACACAAAAAGTTTTCACTCTGAGTCACCCAAAAGCATTAAGAAGCAGGAAAAGGACTAGAGTGTTTGCAGTAACAGTTTTTATGAATATAAAACTCTACTCCCACATTTTCTTTCCATAGAAGAGTCATGATTTATGCATATAGATTTCTTTATATGGACAGTAAAGAACACAAAGCATTTCAAATATTATTTATTAAATATTAGATATTAAATAATATTACATCACAGATACCTGCAGTGTACCCAAAGTTACACTGAAAAAATGACCATCCCCATCTATTATCTTTACTTATTTCATATTCAGATTTCACTCTGAAGAATATAATTTGCACATCTTAACATTGAAAACTCTCTATCGTACAGGAAGCTCCTGTTCAGAATTCATTTTTACAAAAATCTTAAAAGCATATGATGTCTCTAACTCAATTAAATAACCTGGATGTTCTGTGAAGCGGGAAGTCAGGAAGAGTCTGCCTTTCAAAAAAAAGGGCGCAAAGCTAGCTCCTGGGAAAACAACTTCCCCTCTCACCTAGTATCCCACCATCCCCATTTTCAAAATTTGATAGAAGGACTCCCTCAGCAAGAGGTACTGCCTCCAGAGGCACCTCACAGCTACTAGGAAAAAAATACTTGCAATGTCAAAGGCTACACCAAAGAGGATGCAGCGTAACCAAGCAACTGTAGAATGCAAAACACAGCACTGAGATCTACTTTTTTTTCTTCATACAACAGCTGTAATAACTAACCCTACTCCATCAGTGCTTAAATCTATTGCACCAATGTGATTCCGGAAATCTCAGTACATGTAAGGAATGGTTTTGTTCTATAGCCATGACTCAGGATCATCGTCTTGCTAGATGTACGATACACACCACAACACACTGTCCACAGCACTGTGATTTCTATTTAGAAAAGAAAAACAAAGCATAAAAAGCATGGGATAAATTACACAGGCAAACCAAGACAGCAGTACAGGTACTGTTAGACCCATGCATTAGCCTCCACCTTTAGCTGGAACAGTCACTGATGAACCTGCTCCAAAGGCTTGACCATCTCTCCCTTCACACGCACAGACAATTCCAGCTGGGACAAGGAAGTGACAGTTTGTGCAAAGCTGCAGTCATCTTGCCACCCTTTTAATTAAGGCAGGGACAGCCTCAGCGAGGTGCAACGCAAGGCATCCAAACCAGCCTGCAAGTGGGAAGCCACTGGTGGGAAACCAGTGACGTGCTCCAGGAGAAACAGACCTCAGGTCTAGCAGACAAAAGGCCTGTTGCTGCAAACACTCTAGCAGGAAGAGGACAAGTAGCTCTGTTAATAAAGGGGCAGTTAACAGAGAAGATCATACCAACAGTAGCAATCAAAAATGTAAGACAGGACTGGTTAAACAGAGGAGGGAAATGTGTTGTTGAATCTGGTTAGAATAAAAGCGCTGTCATAAAGGCTTCCCCGTTCATACAACCAGACTAGACGGTTGCTATTCTTATCCATTCTCTTCCACAGAGCATCCTCCTGAAGTCAAAATCTGAAGCACAAAGATGACTCAACCGAAGACCCACTCAGGTCTTTAATGCTCGTGACACTTCACAGTGCCTTACAGTCTCTCCCTGCGCTTTATCCTCACTACCCTTAGAAAGGTAGAGAAATACTGTGCTATAGCTTGCTTACAGAGGGCAAACTGAGGTGTCAGTTAAGTTTGAGGACTCGCAGAAGATAAATCACAGAAGATAAATGACGATAACCACTCTCATAATCACTGCCCCAAGCTGTGCCCACCAGGCCATCACTCCTACCGTGCAGGCTACATCCTAGAGTACCGCCTTCCAAAACATGGCACAGCAGGAGCTACAGTCTCAATTCCAACGATTTCATTTAACTACTGTTTGTTTTAAAATGGTCCCGTTTCAGCTGTGGCAAGCGGGTACGAGAACCGCTGGGCCATTCAACCAAAGGAGGCAATCAGCCCCACGCGGGGGTTTAGCTGTCGCATTTGCAACAGTCCGCTCTCTCCTGCTGGATTACCGCTATTATCCGCCAGAACACATCCAGAACAGATCCTCTTTCCACTGGGTGAATGCGCTCCACAATACCCCTTCCAAACGCGTGGTCATCACCTTTCCTCTCACAGCAGCATTTCTGACTCAGAACAGAATACAGTCTACGTGTTGGTGCCTGCCTTCAATTTATATTTTATATATATATAATATATATATTATATATATATTATTATTATATATATATTTTATATATATATATAATTTAATCAAAACAGAAGCGTGAGGGAAACCCCAGCAATTTAAAATTTAAACAAAACGTTTTCCACGGGTTCTCTTCATGCAAAGGCCTTAGATCACCCAGGCACGCAGCATCCATTGAACCTGCTGTGCCCGGGCTGGGGCGCCGCAGCGCCCGGCTCGCCGCCCCGACGGGCCGCACCCGCCGCCGGGCACAGGCCCCCCCGCGTCCCCCGCCACCCCGGCCGGGGCTCCCGCATGGCTCCTGCCCCAATTCCAGGGGAACAGGCTCCCTCGGGAGGTGTCATCCCCCCCACCCCGCCCCGCTCCGTGCAGGCCGCTGGAAGCCTCCGGGCCCTCCGCACCCCCATGCCGGACACCCCCGGCCCCTCCGCGCCCCCGGGCACCCCCCGCCCCGCAGCGCTCCCGCAGGGAGCCACAGCGGCGTGGCTCGCAAGGGCGAACCGAGCCCCTCGCCGCGGCCCCGGCGTGCCCCGCCAGCCGCCCAGCGGGCGCGTCACGGAGCAGAAAGGGGACAGAGGAGCCCCAGCCGCCCTCCCCGGCCAACAGGCCCCGCGGCCGCTCCCAGCGCTGCGGGCCGGCCCCGCCGCCCCAGGCCCGCCGCAGGCCCGGCCGCCTCCCAGCCCAGCCCAGCCCAGCCCCGCGGCCGCCCGCCGCCCCCTCGCCGCCTTACCGCCGCCGGGAGCGGGGGCCGCGGGCAGCGGCTGCAGCGGGGCGGGCGGCCGGCCCCGGTTCCCTGCTGCCGGCCGGCGGTGCGCGCTGGGCCGGACGAGCAGCCCCAGCGCAGAGGCGGGCCGCAGCGGCTGCCGGGCCGTGCGGGAGCGGCCCCCGCCGGCCCGGCCCACCCCGCCGCCCCCCCGCGCCGGGCGGGGCCAGCAGCCCCCTCCCGCCGGGCGCAGCGAGGGCCTGCGGGCGACCCCCGGTGTCACGGCTGGCCGCCGCCTCCCGGGGCCGGGGCTGCCGCTGCAGCCGGGGAGCGGGAACCCACGGCCCGGGCTCCGCAGCCGCACCCCAGCAGCCCGCACCGGCGATCGGGGCCTGCCTCGCTGGCTGGGGCTGAATGCCCCCGGCCCCCAGGGAAGGAGGCGGAGGCTTGGCATGGCTGTCCCGCGTTCGCTCAGCACCCTACCCGGCCCACACCGCCACCATCGGCCCCGCGGCCGAGCTTCGGCCGCAGGTGCTGTGAGATGGGCTGCATCACACCCAGGCAGAGGGAAGGCTGTGCTGGCCCAGCCTCATGCCCTTGGGCAAATGCCCCTGCCCGGGCCTTCTCCACAGACCGCGTTTCTGTCCCTGAAAGCAAGCTGGGCACCCAAGCCAACGCCGTGACTCACAGTGCAGCCCTGCCTGTAATTTGGAACTCGTAATGCCCAGAGGCAGGGTGTAATTTTCTAGATAGAAATCTCATCCTCTCAACACCGATGTTACAGGGTATAGGATCAGAACATACTTCTGCTGAAAAGGCACGTAAGTAACTTAAACAATCAGAAATTCTCAGAAACTACCTTTCTACCCCACATTTTAGAAGTGTGACTTAAGCCATTTTTTTTCATGAGAGACTACATAATCTCATGAGAGACTTACAATCAAAAGCTTTCAGTTAAGACTAATAGCTACCAAAAATAACTACTAAGAAGGGTTACACTTCCCTCCATACTATTAGTTTTCAAGAACTGGTTATCTTTTAGAAGTCCTTTCTAACTGACTAGAATGAGACTCTTACATGTCTCTCTTCCAGCCCCCACCAGAATACAGTAACACATTGTCCTGCTGCACCAAGTCATCATCTCACTTTCAGAGAAAGCACTCTGGAGAAGCTCTAATAGCGGTGTCCGTTGCCACTGCTCGAGTGAAGAGTTACTGATACATTACAGAGTAGTATTACACAAGTAGTATCTTGGATAGGATTGTGTTTCTAAAACCAGCTCACCACACGTTTTTGTAACAGTTATTACTTTGTTTCCGTTATTAAATGACCCTTGATCCCACACTCAAACTAGCTTCTTCCCCCCCCCCCCCAAATAAGATAACAGAGCTCTATGAAGACTCTGTACGAATAAAATTTCTTGCAACAGTAATTAAGTTTTGCTGGCACCATCCCAAAGATAACAAGCGTCAAAATTAGATCTCTAATCACGCTATACATTTCCCTGCCTGCTGTTACACAGCTTGGGATTTCCACTGTAGACTAGACAGATAAAATATACAGCCATAAGAAAACCCAAAGGCCTTTAATTTGTTCCAGTTCTTTTCTAATTACAGCTGGTGACATCTGTAAGCTGAGACTTATAGAGCAAAACACTGCAGGGATGAAGATAACTAGCCCTGAACATCATGTTCTGTGGCAACCAAACCCAGACTGACTGAAAAATCTGGAATATTTTTACCGTCCCAGGAGAGTCACTGCAAGTTCGGGTACAGAGTAGGATTCAGCTGGGAAGAAGTCAATCATCTTTAGCTTAAAACGGCACAGTAATTTGTCATATACATACACAGTATAGTTAGCTGGCAAGCCTGAAGAAGTGGAATATCAAGCAGAAGATGTTAGTCGGCTCTGTCCATTAGCAAGTCAAAAATCGATTGCTACATGACAGGCATATAGCGCAAGGCCAATTAGAGAAAAACTGGCATAAAATTCAGTGCTGGGGCAAAAGAAGGCAGAGAGATCTCATTCATGGAGAGGTGTTTCCCATCTCAGTGATTCTGATACTTGAACAGAGTGAGGGAATAGCCTTGGCTTTAGGTAAGGAAACTGAAGGATTATTTTGATCCTATAGCAATTAAGAACGAGGAAAGCTAAGCTGTAAGTACAGGCTAAACTTGGGTACCACTAGCTTTGATAATCATATAAATTCCATCCATTTCCACAAAATAAATTTTATTAGATACACAAATACAAGAGATTTACAAATATATTAGTGTTTACAAAGCTGGAGTATAGAAAGTAATCTATCTTTAAAGTCACACACACATATTAGTAACTCTGTCTCCAAAATACTGCATAAAAATACTCGGATTACTACTATGAAACTGACCTAGCAGTCTCTTTCTGTCTTTGTCAGAGAGATTTGAATCTTCATCAATAGCTTTCAATAGAGCTAACAGCTCATCTTTTGTGGTCTTCTCTGTATTGGAGCGATATTCTCTTTCATCAAGTTTTTGGCAAAAGGTATAACCTAAAAGGAAGCCCAAAACAGTCAGATAGTTAACAGTGCACTCAACCACCCTTGAGATTCCACAGACACCCCGTCTCCTTCAGAGTTAAATTAGTCATTGCTACAGCAAGTCTTTTTGCATCTTCTCAGTCCCTCCTATTTGGTGCACAACAAGAATGAAAAGTTCAGTTTAAACTGTTACCTGTTATCTTACTAGGATCTTGGCCTTTCTGCAGAGCCATCAGTTTATTGCTGACCATTTTATGCAGTGTCCCTGGGACCTTGAATACGGACAGAAGGCAGTGAAACAGCAGCTTAGAAAAAGGCAGTTCTGCACAAGCATACAAGATAACAAGAACCTGGTCGTTTCCCAGCACTTACCTTTAACACATCTTTTTGGTGATCCACAAGGAACAAGATCAGGAGGTCAGTTTTCCCTCTGGATAAGGTTTTATTGTTGATAATAGCTTTAGAGAATGTTCTTTTCACAACCATCCTGTTGTCACTCTGAAGAATCATGTGAAATAACAACCAGATGAGGAGAATTAGCCTCCCCCTTTAAGAAGGGCATTGCCTTTGTTCTTCTAGAGTCATTGCTTTCCCTGTAGTCACGCATTTAAGTTACAAAACACCTTTCCTGACCAGTATCCAGGATCTCTGGATTTCGGTAAGTGTAAAGCAACACATTAACATTTAGTACACACATTTACCTCCTCCTGTAGTTTGAGCTCAGAATTATGCGCTGCAACAGCCATAAAGTACAGCAGCCTTCTGAACTCCTCCCTGACTTGGCTGTCTAGAAGTTTCAAATAGAGTTGAATAGCTTCTAAAGATTGCTCCATCTTCCCATTCACTAGGGGAGAGATAAAGATACACCTATTGCTACATTTATTTAAATAAATGTTACAATTCAACACTTAAACGAGCCACGAAAGAGAGGTTCCTCTCTCTAAACAGAACTGGTCAAACAAAGCGATTCACTCTCACAAAGATTTCTCACAGGCTGATGAGCGCTGTTTGCATATAAGCTGAGAACATCCCACACCCAGGCTTTTAGTAAAGAAAGGTTTGTTTAGCTAAGGTAGTTAAGAAAGCTCACTTCTAGTTAAGGTCAATTACAGTTCAGCCATCTTGAATGAAACGTGAAATACTGAAAAAGGAAAATGGTTCTGTTCAGAAGAGGAATGACTACTTCTTGCGGAAATAAAGATCTCCCAAGAAATGAAGAAATTATGTCCTAGATAAATGGGCTAACTTGATGAATGAACTGCAAACCACTTTGCAGAGCTTTGCTAAGTTTTTATTTGCCTTTTACTACGCAGAATACACATTTTAGATGTGTGAATTACTTAAGTGAAATAGGTTGTACTACCCTCCCTTTGTCATGTAGGGAGGAGGAATGGGATATATATGTAAAGTATTCCCACCAACACAGAACAAGAATAATCATCAAGGCAGAGGCGGCTGAAAAATACAGATAATAGGAACAAGATGATGTTAATTGAGGACTAAAAGCAAAAGCTTTCTAAAATTCTATCTAAATATACAATTTAAGAAACACTCATTTTTGTGGAAAAGAGGGGAGGGTTGTGAATGGGGTAGAAAGCACCCACAGAGTTTTAAATTCAGATCATATGGTCTAAATATTAAACACTGGGACATATTTAGATTTCATTTCCCACGGATATTTAATTTTCATGGATACCAACTACTACCAAATTATAGCACTCCAGTTTCACAGCCATTCTACACAGACCTGAACAAAAACTACAAAACTGCATATAGTCAGGACCAAAATTTCAGAGCACAGTCTTCATGACTAGAAATTAAGAAAAGAAGCTTGCAGAAGTCAACCTTTAAGCTTGGCTACTGTAGTAAATACTCAGTTTGTTAGTACATATCTCACAAGCTTAGGAACACAATTTTATTTTACTTACCTAATAGTTCCGCAATTCCTGAATGAATTTCAGACGCATGGCTTAACAGTGGCTCCTTTTTTTGGCCATAGTATCTACCAATGTTTTCAAACAGCAGTAGTTTCCATGTGTCTGCTTTATCTGGTTCATCAGGTAAGTTCCTGCTAATATCTACCACCATATGATCTGGAAGATACTCCAAGCAATCTATTGCTGCTGAGAGCCATTCATCTGTTCTAGAAGACAGAGCAGACAACAGTTTAACCTTGTAGCATTACTTACTGATGCCTTTCAGAGTTGCTTGGGTTGTTTTTCACAGAAAGTAGGTAGACTGGTTTCTCCACTAAAATGAAAACGGCATGTGTAGGTACTTAACTACATTAGAAATTGACAAAAAAACCCAGATGCTTTCCTGACACACTCAGGTAAAATCATAGACATAACTCTTTGTTAGGTATTTAATCAAGATGAAGAATTAGTAACCCACACAGGTGAACAGTCACAAGCAGTTAAACCTGACGTTAGCGATGTCCTCTGCCGTAGACGTAACTATTGATAAACAAACAAATGCGAACCTTGATCTGATTCAGTTTGGTAAAAATTTTTCAGACTATGGTTTTAACTGTATTTATATACAGTTTCAGGCTCAGTGTTCTTGGCTTTTTTTTTTAATATAGTAGGAGAAACTAAATTATTCCCTCAGTTATTTTAAGGAAAAAATTCAAGGTGATAGCTAAATGCTCTACTCTTCCCTCAACACAGCAATTTTGTCTCTGAATACCACCAAATACACTGGAAGAGTTTTTGAATGCAGTGATGGTATGGCAGAAATTGTCTCAACTACTTCTGGTTTAGAGCTTAGCAACTTAGTATTTGCCAATTATTCCAGTCAAGTCTAACAGGGAGAAAAGTGCCTACTCACATCCTTTCTGCAGTATTGGAGATTACTACATCTCTAACCAGAGATCGACTGTGTTTTACATCCCTATGAAAGCAGAAAGTCTTTCAAAGCTGCAGAGGTGAGTGAGCAATGAATACTTACTGTGAGTCACTGAAAGCCTTAAGAATCTCTCTGTCTAGGTAATTACTTGTGATGACATATCCAGTTCCCTTCCTTGGCTGTGAAAGCTGAGGTCTGACCTCTTGGTGCTCAAGTAAAGACTCAAGGAGCGGAAGGTCCACAAGCTGCAGCAGTCGAGCAATTGTTTGTTCTTGCCATACTTCATTAATAACTGGGAAGGGTGGAAATACACAAAGCACTGAGATTCACCACGTGCAAAAAAAGAGATTATGAAAAAGACAAATCCCCTTCCTCCCATCAGTCCCTAACCTAACAGGTTAATCTTACAAAAAAAAAAAAAAAATATAGGGTAGCAGAGAATGTGGCCCTCACCAGCTTTAAGTGCAAGAATTAGGAATTAGCTTAGTTAACTGCAAGTGTCAAAGAACTGCATTTTGGATGAGTCTGAAGTACTTTACGTTCTTTGTGCTTTAATTTGCAAGTAATCTTTGTTCTAGATAAGGGATAAGCCTTTTGTTCTAGATAAGTGATACTACCCTTATCACAGCTTCCATAATCATTGTCTGGCTTGAGTTTTGAGTTTCTAGGAAGCATTTGCATTTTTAAGCCAAGGAAAAAGCCCATTAGATCATAGTTTAGTCAGAGAGAAGACCTGAATTGTCAAGAACAGTTTCACACAATACTGAAGGAGCACCAGATGGTGCAGATACACAGTTAAAAACCTAAGGAAGACTTTTAGCTAACAGTAGACTATTGGCCATGATTAAATCAAGCACAGAAGCAGTACAGGTAATTGAGTATCATCAAGAACACTCCTAACTCAAATCAAGCTCTCTACAATTGTGTATTCTTCTCCACCAAATTCAACACTGATTTATTTCAGCTAGAGATAATGGGTCCTGTCTGATGAAATAAAAAGATAAAAACCAATCCCACAACAAATATAATTTGCCTTTGTTATGACATGGTGTTTAAAGCAAAATACTGTGAGCTAGTCCGACTCCCCCTCCAGTCTGGCAGGCAAAGCCTTTCCAGTCCTACAGTTATCTTCTTTCTCCAACAAACAAATGACTGTGACATTATTTGGCTTACCGCGACGGGACAAACTATCCAAGATGTTTACTTGAGGGGTATTTGCAGGCTTTAAACTCAGGTTTTCCCAGAGATCCTCCAAGCTTTCCGGTTTGACAGGAGTAGAGTGAAACAACATGCTCTTCTCATGTCTGAGATTAAAAAACAGTTTAATATATATTACATCCATATATACAGATAACCGAACGTATCATGTAACATACAGATATGGATAACTGTCTGAGATTTAAAAAAATGTTTTCTCTATATTAATATTTATATAATCTCCTCCCCCAGCCTGACACTTTCCTTATCTAAGTCCCACAGGAGAATGTATGGCACCTTAAAGAATTGTTTTCTTGCAACAATTGCATGTGAATGCATAGTTCCTCTCCTGGAACTTGTCATAGCCGGCAAGCAAGCTACCTCAGTTATCACAAAGAAAACCTAAGAGGAGGAAATGATTGAGGGGAAATTATTTTAGAAAAAAATAAACAAAATGACCCTCTCAAAGCCTCCAGAGTTTTAAGACATTTTTTCTGATGGTGAAGTTAAGACAAAAATTAAGAGCTGTTCTTGAAAAACCTACAAGGTTGCTGCCCTATAGCAACACCATTCCTAAAGACACGCAGCTTGTTCATGCCATCAGCTAATGCTTTAGAAACCTGTCACCCATGTCTGTGTGTTAGCTGGTTCTTCTCCTAACTGCTTTCATATGCTCTTAAGTAGATAGCATAACAACTCCAACCACAAAATTACTGTTCCTCCCAGTATATTTGTTTAATTTCAACTCTTATAGCTTCTTTGTTTTAGGGCAGTGCAAAATCCTTTTGATGCCCAGTATCTTTGCTATGTACGGGACAGGCTGTATGTATCAGTAGATCTGTCCCCTTCACTAAATAAAGAAAAGTAATCCAATGGATCACTGCCCTGCCCAGAAGAAAAACACTTTCATTCTAAACCAACAAAAAATGAGTAATCTTGTTTCATCACTGCATCTGATATGTTCTAAGTCTGCTTTAACAGCCTTTGAGATGAACATATTTTTTAAATACCACATTTGATTAAAGTGGGTTTAATTTCTTATTAATTCTCCTCTTTCCAAATAAAGATTTGGAACAGTTTGCTTTAGCACTGAAAAAGAGCTAGTTGGGGGGTGGGTAAGCAGGACGAAGGTGCTCTCCATTTTTAATCTCTGCTGCTGGAATTTTCTGATCATTTGGCTGATGCACTGAAGTTCATATTTGCTACTCTGACGAACACAATCAATCACATGAGGTATTTTCTTTTTAGGTCAATACTACTTGCAGTTTTCAAAAGCGCGCATTGCTAGTAACTACATGAACATAGCTCCTTGTGAGGACTACATTGGAATATGTTCAGAGGTGAACAATTGACAAAACTGTTTAAGGGAAGTTACTTGGCAAAGCGTCATCTACATAGCAGTGAAGGTTTAGTTGGTACCAGGGTTTTCTTTGCCCACTTCTAACGAGACAGGGAAATGAAACCTCACCATTATGCTTCCCTCAGGTTCTACAACAGCATGCAGCAGCATAACAGCCTGCTACCTAGGCTAGGAGCAAGTCATACATGCGTGAAGAAACAGCTGAAAACATTTCAAAAAGCTAAACTTGAAGCATAGTGAAGCTAAGATGATAAAAACACAATTTTTTTACCTGTTTTTGCCTTAAAAACTGGATGGATTACTGGTTTACAGCAGAGCTAGGTGTACAGTGACTAAAGATTATTCCATTGCATTAGCCTACTTGATGCACCTGAATTCCAGTTGGTTGTATTGGTTTAGAGCTGTATAGATCAGTATCTAATGCAGTTAATTTCTACCATCCTCCCACCCTCCCCCAAGGCAATGGGATAACAGACACAGAAAACAAGTAACTATACAGGCTGAATGATTTACTCCAGATTGCTGTCTCCTGTCTTCCACCCATAAACATCTGTTTAGTATCTACTTGCCCATCAGCCCCAGGTCCTGTAATTGTACAACAGTTTTCCCTTCTCTCCTCAAGAATACATAATATTTTCCTATCCTAAAAAAAATCTTATCTTCACATTCTACGTACTAACCTTTGTGGCGTACACTGCTGGTAATCTTTATCAAGTTCCGTTTGGTTTGAGACATTTGTGAATCTGTAGAGACTACTGCTGCTGTCTTCAAATACAGATCGTTTGTCTTTTCCAAAGACCCTAGTTGAAACAGCCTCAAATACTTTGTAATCCATCAGCGCCTGACATACACGCACTATTTTAGCACGAGAAATATCAACATCCCCAAAATACTTGTTCTGTAGAAGATGGGCAAAGACAACATCCACTGCATCTGAACCAATAAAGCAGTCATGGTAGCACTTCAGGTTCTGGCGACGCTTTTTCACTTCCACTTGAGTTTGAAGTGCGTTGATAATGCTGCTCCAGACATACGTTGCTCCAAATGGTTTCTGTGCCAAGCTAAAGCCTAAGAACAGAGAAAGCACAAAGACTTAATTCATGCTGCAATTATAAAAGAACTGCCCCCTTTCTGGCTACTAGCTTTCAAGAACCTTGTAAGGATTTAAAAATCTTCCAGACTTCCAGTTTGGCTTGGGTTGCTCATGCATTAACATTTAGTTACTTTCTCAGCAAGCCAGTCTGCATGGTTCCAATGCATCTCTCCGGTGGTCGCCCTCACTACAGTAGCCTGAAGCTTTGCAACCAGGCCTGCTTTCTCAGCCTGTCACTTTGACACTATCCTTTTGCATGCTCCTCCATCACCTAATGGCTACTACTCCTAAGCACACATTTCCACAAACCAAGAACTAGCTGTATATACTTGTAACTCCCCAGTTCCTCTACTAACACTGACAAAATTATACAGCTGGGCAGGGAAGAGGGAAGCAGGGATGAAGGGACACACCAGAGCCTCGTTTCCCACAGGACTGTGCATACACACAAGCCACCTAGTATCAGTGCTTACCATATCACTAACAACATCAAGAATTCTCAAGACACATTTGACATTTACCCCACAGAACAGCCTTCTACCACCACAGCTCCAACTAAGATTTAAGCTCTGTGTACTCAATGCCACTTCCTTGAGCCAACCAGTCTTCCCTCCCGCAGTAAAACACTGACCTATTACTCATTTACCAATCTGATTAAGAACGGCATGCTAGAGACAAACAGTTTGACCAAAGGCTAGACTCGGCCTCCACAAGGACTTGCAAACTTTATAAGCATATTGTGTATTTGTAGGTGGCACCTAACTGGGAAGAGTTGCAGCCACCAGAGGCTAGAATTAGAATATAAGTTTCCCAGGAACTCAGATGAATAATTTATTAAGAAAGAAAGCAGAGGAAAAGGAGCTATATAAAAAGCTGTGGGACAAAATATGGAATGAGGAGTTGGCAGCAATCCCACAGAAAGCCATCTGGGATTATGACAGACCTCAAACCAAATGAATTAACAGTGTAAGGCAGTGTTTAAGAAAAAAACAACATGCAACTCACTCTGGAACACATTACCATGAACATTTTCCACAGAGATGCAGGAGGCATTTTTTCTGTTCTGTTTAGTCTGAAGTGGCTTTAGTTAGAGAATTGTATTCCGATTTTGGGCACTAGAGCTTACTGTTGATCTCCATCTACCAGAGAGCCTGGAAATTAGCAGATTGGCAGGGGGAGGGTGGAAGTTAGGGGAGCAGTAAAGACTGGAGAAAAACAGAAAAAGAAAGAAAGAAAGAAGCTGGGCATAAAACAGCATCTGAACACACCAACACTGACGAAGGACAGAAGCTACCTCCAGAGCCATTATCAAATAGACACCTGCTTTCTGAAAAGATTCTCAACAGGAAGAAACTGATTCAAAGCCTTGTATTAAAGAAGACTAGGTAGAAACCTTCCAGAGTCTCCAGCTTCCCAAGCTTTAGAAGCGTGGGACAGCCAAAGCACACACTGGCTGTTACTGTAGCCTGATGACACCTTCAGGTTGGCAGCACAAACAAAACTCAACCGAGATTCTCCTTCCAGCACTACATTTTAATAGCTGACTAGCCTGCTCGGAAGGCGAGAAAAACCCACCCAAGCCCAATGCCACCAAACACGCACCAGCACCAGTTCCTGTTGCTAAAACAAGTATCAACGCATACCACCTGCGACGGTTCTGCCGATAACCGCTGCTTTATCGCCGCTCGCTTCCACACAGAATCTTTCTCTGGGGGAGTGGCGCTCAATGTTAAGGTCACCAGGTTTTACAAAGTTCAGGTGCTCGAGGTGGGACAAGCAGCCCCGAGCCCTTCGCAGTGCGCGAAGGAGCCACCTGCGGGGAGCCCTGGCGCCGCCCGGACACCCACGGCCGCCACCAGCCCCGCGCCGGGCCCCAAGGCCTGGCCACCACCCAGCGGGGTCCGGACGGCGGCGGGGCAGGCGCCAAGCCCGGACGGGCGCCCCCGGCGGAAAAGCCCCCCCTCACCGGCGGGGAACCTCTGCGGAGCCGGGCAAGGCGCCCACACGGAGCCCCCCAGCCCGCGGCGGGCACGGCCTCGGCCCCCCGAGCCCGCCGCGCCGTCTCGCCTCACCACCTGTCCCCGCCCCAGCGGGTGCCGCAGCCCGCGCCCCCCGCCAGCGCCCCCCGCCCCGTACCCGGCGGCCTGGCGGCGGGGCTGCAGACGGCGCCGAGGCTCAGAGCCGCCGCCTTCTCCCGCACCGTGGCCATGCCCGCCGACGGCTCCGCGCACTGCCGCGCCGCGCGCCGCCCGCGCCTCAGGGAGCCCGCCGGGGGGCGGGGCCGCCGCGCCCGCACCCATTGGCCGCGGCCGGGCCGGGGGGCGGGGCGCGCGCGGCGGCGGGGTTGAACGGCTGCCCGCGTGCCGCAGTTACCCGGCGTGAGGCGGCGGCGCCGGAGGGGCGCTCAGCGGGGGGCCCGGCACCGGGGGCGGCGAGAGCCTCCCTGGGCACCCGCCCCGCCGCTGCCGGCAGCCGGGCACCGCCTGACTCGCCGCAGCTACGCGGCCTCGGTCCTGTGGCCGTGACCGCCGGCGGGGTCCGTAGGCCGCGGTGGGCCGGTGTTCACCGCCCTCACTGTTGCTCTCACCGGGCAACAGCGCCGGCTGCGCCCGAGCGGGGAAGCCCTGCTTCCGCCGGGCCTGACAGCAATACAGACGAACCCTGCGCTCCCGGCATATGTAGCATGCATCCCCTGCCGTCAGAGCGCAGAACACAAAACCTCCCCGTCTTTACAGGGTAATTTCAACGCATCCAACTGGGCAGCTCCATTTCTCCGTGTTCCCCCGAGGACAGGCCTCATACGCGACCGTGGATGAACAATTAAAACCTACGGCTGACATTTTCCTCTGATGCCTTACGTGAGGTGTTTATTACAGCAGCAGGCATTCTTTATGAGAATGAAATGATAAATTCACTTTCAAGGTAATAGAAGTTGTTTTCCACTTGTCTGCAGGAAACTCCTGAGAGACCCAACATAATTTTCTACAAAGCACAGAGCATTTGAATGATTCAACGACAGTGTATTAAACAACGTACAATCAATCATGTTTTCCGACTGATTTCAGTAGTGTTGACACAAAACCAAACTGATCTCCGTGATACGCAAACTCAAGAGCGTACAACACCCATTGCAGACCAAATAATAGCTATTACAAGTGACACAAAAATTCATTCGTATTTCAGGTGATTCAACTGTTGATGGTATTTTTGCAAAACAAAATTCCATGAAACTTCAGCCTGTTCTATGAGCTTGGTGCAAGCAGGTGGAAAGTACAGGACGCCTGCTGTCCGCTGAAGCTGAGGTTAGCCTTTTTTTATGCTTATTTATCCTACCACTTAAAGGTAGGGCACTGTAAATTTGTTCATCGTATACAAACAAACAAGCAGACTTCATTTTAAACTATGAAGAATCAATACAGGGAACTAGATACCACAAACTCAACGGCAGACAAACATTTCTTCATGTTTCGCTGCCAGAGGAATGAAGTATTTTATAATGGAGTTCTAAGAGTGGAAGTTCTTAAGGTTTTCACACAAAGAAGTCTCTGGGCCCAGAGAAAAAGGAATCTATTCAAACTGAAGCAAAATGCCAGCCTTTGAAAATGAAAGTTCATGTTGTTTTTCAACAATAGGAAGTGACACACAGGGAATTCTTTCTTGGGGAAAGAGGTTAAAAAAAAATATAGTTCCGACTCACAGGTGTCTAACAGTTGCCATTAGGAACCTAACAAAAAATATAACTCATGGGTTAATCAGGATTTCCATGACACATTATTTTATTATTCCCTACTTCTGTAGTAGTTTGGTACCAGACTTTTTTTGACACATTGCCAAAATATATTAACTGCAAATCGGTAAATGCCTGAGTTAATTTTAAAAATAATTTATTTTTGCATAGTTGCTGAAATAAAGTGATGCAGTCAGTTATTCTGCAATGGTTCACCATAATCTTGGGAGAATTTACAACAAGCAGCATTTTCAAACGGGGGATGTACCAAGCAGTTAACAAGAATATTACACCTCACATCAAAGAACGATTTGTCAAAATAGTGCTTGCAGGGAACAGAGTGAACCACAGCTAATGCACAGTGAACTGCTGGTCTAGAAGGTTCTAAGGTTTTTATTCTTGTATTTTATGACTAGGTGATCAGCAGTCTACCCTGGATTTCTGCCTTTGCTTTCATGCTTCCCCACAGTGACCACAACCAAAACACACACCAGTTTCCCTGTGGGCAGATGGCAGCTCTTGGCCAGTCTGCCAGCTGTTGCCGAACAGTATCTGGTATCAAAGGATGTTGAAAAATGATATACATCTTTCAGTGTTTCTTATGGTAACATTATTATAAAATGTTTTCCTAAGGCACATATTTACTTTTATGTAATTATTTATTTATTGATACTTTTCTGTAGTAATTTTAAAGAATGCCATCTCATGCAGCCAGTATGGTCAGTCTTTGTTGGGGTAATTCCTTAGACTGTGGTGGAAAGATCTCGGGGTGAAAGTACAACATGCTGCATTTGACTTCACCTTCCAGTGTTCCCCCCCATTTTAACCTCCATAAAGTTGAACACAGGATGCACAAAAGAATGCTGGTTGCAAGGACATAATTAACATAATTCATCCATCAAATCACTTAGGATCAACTTGGTGGCATTCCTGCATGCACACGGAACAGTAATCTTGCTCCAAAAGCAGTTCCACTGAAAACCAGACTACGTACACAGACAGATGCTCCTTCAGGCAAATATAACAAAACCTGGTCTGCAGGGTGTAGGTCTGCAAGGGAGATTGTCAACAGCACCAGTGAAGGAGGTTCTATGATATGGAGAGCTTCACTGTTGGCTCTCCATCTAATAATGCTATGTGAAGTTGCACAGAACAACATTTTCGTGACCTAGCTAAGGACTCAAATATTCTTAACAAATCATGCAATCGAGTCCTAATTTGTACAGTTGACTCCCGATTCTTTGAAACTGCTACAAAGAACTTTTATAGCGAGGAACAGCAAAAGAAAAATCTTTGATTTATTTCCAGGTCATCTAGAAATACTGCTACCAACTATAACAGGATTGAGAAAGTGGCCTACATTTTGAAGACTTTACAAACTTAAGTTTTCAAGAATTTCTGAGTCTCATGTAAGAACTGTAGGATTTAATTAGAAGCATACAGCAGAAACAGAATATTTCAAATTCAACAGCCACAATTTCAGCATGTCTGCTGCTCAGGATCTGATTAACTTATTTCAGTTAAGTGTTTGCTCAAGGATAAAGGTGATGATAAAGACCAACATTCAGGTCTTCTCTGATTATGGGGAGAGAGAAGGCAAAAAACCTGTACCATCACAAAGTAAGAAAGTGATGCATACCTTAATGTAAAGTCCTGTCTAGCTTTCTCCACAATGAACTTGGAAGCTCGACAGCCAACCAGTATTTGGACGTGAGAGCACCTGTAATTTCCACATATTCTGGGCACAAATGAAGGTGACATAACTGAATACAATACCTTCCAAAGTAAAAAATGATTGTGTGATTAAATATTTCAGTATAATTATAAAAAAGACAGAAGTTGGAGGCTGTGTTGCCTAAAAAAGATGGAGACATTAATAGAAAATATGGTGGTTTATCTACAGTAATCAATGCTTGGCTGTGTGAGTGGGAAACGTTATATATTCATGAAAGAAACAAAGGGAAAAGGCTGTTGCAATTTCAAAATTTTTAGGAAAAACTCAAAGGACCCCAAACCTGGAAAATAAAATTTTCTAAAACCAAGAAATGTTAAATGTTCTAATTATTATTTGCATTTGAAGTGCCAAAAAATAGAAAAAAACATTGATTTGTCACTGAAAATTGACTAGGAAATAAAGGTAGATCCTTGCAGAAGAATACTATCCAATTTCTTATTTTTAAAAGATTTTAGATCCCACTTTTCTGAAGGATTAACACAGAACTCTGCATTTCCAATTCTAATCTTATATCTCATAAACATGTCAGATTATAGAAGGCTATCTCTCTCATACCAAACTTTTTTCTTTGTATTTCAAATGTCTTCCCATAACAACATAAAGATTAAGTGCATGTCAACACAACTTAAATGTATATATACATAAAATTTTATTGCCATAATCACAAGGATCTATTGAACTCAATCTTTCTGGCTGTTTCTGTAAAAGCATAGCAATTAACAATTACCATAAAAATTCTGAAAAACATTCCAGTTATTTAGAACAATTACTCATTTGTTTTTTCCCCACTTAAATATCAACAATGCTTGTATTCACTGCAGTGCTGCAGTTGATGAAAGGAGAACATTTTAAACAATAACTCTTAAAATGTTGCTCTGTTCCATTCACAAATGGTGACACAAATTAAATTTTGATATATGATTCACTGTCACATAAAGATACTCATGTAGGGGAAAATCAACAGCTTCAGTTACAGAAATTACTATTTTTCTAAGTCACAATGATCATAACATTATCAAATCTCCTCTATTTCACTGCATGACGCTAAAAAGTCCAGTATGATGGTTTTTGATACTGAAACGGCCCTATGAAACCCAGAAAATTCTTTCTTCCACTTCTAATAATCTCAAATTCCAGAAAATTAATAGCTCTTCATACAATATTGGGTTGCAAAAGGCTCTTTGATATGCTAGGCAGATATGAAGGAAGCTGAAAGAGCTCCTGTAGTGAACCTGCCTTAGTAATAAGTAACATCTTCTGCTATTTGCACTAAAGAGCACGAGAGGCTTTCCTGGGGCTGAACTCCATGGCTTGGAGAGGACTGATGCTCTCCCTTACAATGCAGAGCAGGTTATTCACAAATTCACTCTGCCCCAGTTTTCCATCTACATTTGAATTAGAAAAGCTCAGGTAGCAGTAGGTACTGTGGGATACAGTGACGCCACCCTGCAGCACCCCCCCACCCCCCGTAGCAACCACACCTGCCCCACCATGCAAAGGCCACTTGCAGGTGGCACCTTTGCTTGGGCAAGAGCAGGATTTACTTCCAAAGTGCAAACTCTGATATTTTTATACTGATGTGAAATCCGTAAGGATTCCACCCTTGCATTTTTGAAGAGATTGGAACAATAAACAAGTTCCCAGGGCAGAAGCTGCTGGACGACTGACTGAATCGACAAAGGCTGCATTGTTCAGGAGCGCAATCCTTCCATTCCTAGGCTGGAATACCAATGGGACTGCGGGACCAAGTCAAGCAGGGCAATGGCAAATGAAGGGCAGGGAGGCGAGTGCTGAGCCTGCGCTGGTGCATACTGACCTCCGGTGGAACATTCTGCACTCTGAGTAAGGATCCACACACCGGCTGGGAAGGGAGGGAGCTGGAGCCAGGATTACTTGAGACAGTTACTGTAAGGAAGTGTGCAGGGCGCAAAGACTGTTAGAGATGTCATCAAAAATTCAAGGACAAGCCTCTGCTTCTCAGTCTTAATAAATGCTAAAGAATTTTATCTTAAATGGATTTTTCAACTTTTCCTCCTGCGGAAGTTTACTGGCACTTTCGAGAATGATTATATATTATAACCAGAGATTGATTGCAGCATGTCTAAATGCACACAGGGTGGCATGGTCCTAGCAACACTATTTGGATAAAGACTCTTCACACAACATTAGACTCACTGTCGTCTACACACCAGAAACCCGTTCAGCCAGAGCAAGCACATACAATCAGACACAAATAATTGAAACGTGAGAAGTTCCCACCTGCCCAGCTGGGAGTTATGATTTTTCAGGTAAGTTGCTGTAACTAAATGTGAACTCCTGTACACTGCAACCCTTAACCAAACGCACTAACTTCTATTACTACTGAAAGTGGCTTTAGGTAAGTTCACAAAGAATCAGGGGAGCAGCTCTCACGAGTTTACACAATTCTGGCGGAATAAGCAGCAATTTCCAGCTGAAGCATGGTGAGGTAGTAACTTACACTGATCTACCACAGATAAGTTTCACATCCCTGCTCCCAAAGTGGCACCAGCTTAATGGGACGGAAGGAGCTGATAGACAAGGACAAGGGTGGGAGAGTGGGAACTCTAAATGGATTTGCCAAGCATAACTGAATTCCTGATTTTGACCATTGTTTTGATTTCTTTAGAAAACAGCTACATACCATTTATATTTACACTGAGTACAAGGCTTGTGTTCTAGAGCACAGGATCAGAATTATTGTTTACGTACGCTACAAGCAGGAATCTATAATTCACTTTTTATATTACTGTACAACGTGCAGAGGCCACCACACTCATTTTTTGCCAGGCCCACAGTTTAGGATGGGAAAACAGCCCTAGAAGCATCCTGCTGACAGCTTTGCTTCCCCCACTAACACTCAAAGAGAACTTAAAGAGTTCATGTCAAAAAGGAAGTAAAAATCCCTGGTCAAGCACCACTTATTACCTCTCTATTTTTTTTAACCAGCTAGTTCCAAAATTGTGACACTTGGATTCTCACAGAACATGCGAGCTTTGTCTTCAGCCCCTTTAGTGCAAAGTCCATTGACTGTGGTCAAACAACCTCTCTGGCTGTTTAAACAAAATTGCTGGACCTTGCACTGAAGCAAATAAAAAGCATTTGCTTACTCTCTTCTATTACAAAAGCTGTAGGGATACTAATTTCTAGGTGCTGACCAAAAAAAACCTGGGAGGTTTCAGAAACCACCAAGGCTTCTTCCCTTAAAAGAACAAATCTAAATATTTATTCTCCCCGAGCTTTGAATGAGTTACCAATTTGGCCTAACCACATGATAAAACACTTGATACTTCAGCTTTTATGCAATTACCATACCATTTACCTTCTGTTGCTGCAGCAAAAATATGTGATATGTAAATAATGTACAGACAAATCTCACTAGTAGCCACCACAGTCAGAAAGGAGAGGATGATGCCAAACAATATAATTTTAATTAAAAGCTCTTGCTATCCCAAGCCCTGGAAGTCTTAGAAGGCCACAGCATGTACTCCCAACAATATAGTTTAAGATTTCAAGTAACACGTAGAATAAAGAGAGGCTTAATTTAATCATAAGTTTAACCGAACACACCTATGAAAAAATAATCACAGCATTTAAAATGGAATTTTTAAGGCTAAGCATAATAACAGGAACCAAGAGTAGCTGCTGCCGTCTATAATCTTTATCATATACACAGGATCAGATACACAATTAAAATTCTCCTGTGTGTTAACATCCCTGTGTGTCTAAAAGAAGATAAATACGCTGATTTTGAAGCTGTTATACAAACTATATGATTAATAGCTAACTGCTCAGCATGTTGCATTAGGACTCAGTTACAGTATTTTAAAGTTAATATATTAACTGTATGTGGGATGGAAATTTTACAGTTTAGTTTACTGCTAGCATCACAACTCACACATTTTCATATGACTCCTCACTAATGTGCGTTTACTTGAATGCCCCTCTTCTAATGCCTGTTTCAGTGTATGCTTACCATGCACACATTCATCTGCATCAAGGCAGAAGACTTGAGCCGACCGATTAAAATATTTGCAACTTATTTCCAAATATAATCCCGTAGCTCTGTCAAAGTTCCAATTTGCACAGGGCTGTAGCATTTTTGTTATTTGGAATGATCATAATTCAAACTCTCTACACAAACAGAAATCCATTCATGCAATGACACAACCCAAACATAGGGGTTTTTTAACCCTTCACATGGACATCTGAAGAAAGGGAAGTGCCAAACTTACGATATACCTGCGTTTGCAAAAATGAAAGAAAAATTCTTGCCTCGGATGACTGCAACACAAATACTTCTTAAAAGGGCTTTTGCTCTCCTTGTGCTTGTTTGAACATTGACAATACAGGACAACCCAAGTAGGAACCAAGGTCCATTACTACGCTCAAAAATGGATTATAGTAGGAGGCAATGGAAAATCACTGCTTCTATACAGAGATAGACTGGCACGTGCTTCACAACTGAAGAAAATCCCTTTTTATAGTGAAACAAAAGGCAGAATTAGGACTAGGCTGAATTAATCTTATAAAGTCATTGTGTGTAACAAAACACTTAACAGCCCTCTGCTAGGAATGTCCACCTGCCACCTGATGATGCTGCTGGGTTACCATTTGCCTTTCGGTCAGTGTATACATTGCAGCACGCCTAATTGAAGCTATTTCCTAACTAGGACCACACCTGACTCCTACGCCCTCTGCTCCTCGATCATCTCCACTCCAAAAGCTCCCCTAGCCTCACTCTTCCCCAATTCTTTTTCCATTCCAATGTCCTCCCACATCCGACCCATGTTTCTTCCACCTTTCTACTCCCTTCTCCCTTAGATTCCTCCCGTATGAACCTTCACATACATATGAGCCCTCCCACCTTATTCTGGGTCTGTTTTTCCTAAAATGAAGGGCTTTAACCGCTTTTTCAGCCCCGCTCATGGGCACTACCCTCTACCCTTTGTGCATCAGGTAGCTAAAAAAAAAGCCAAATCCAACAAAATCTAAACATACATACACATACACACACACAAAAGAAATAGCCCAGTGAACTTTGAAAAGCAGAAACCTAAGACATACCCAGAATAAATGAGATAGGGTATAGCCCTGTGGAAGTTTGCTTGCTTTTTTTCCTGACTCACCTTTTATTTTTCTCCTTTGTAAATAGCTTGTTCTCTGCATTTATTCCTGCGTTCTTATAAAAGATAAAATTAAAAGAATTTTAACACAGTTTTCTTTTCTTTAGTTTCTGGAAATAAAACAAAGATTTGTTAGGTTTTCCTGTAGGAGAGGCAAATAATTAATGCAGAACAAGTTATTCTGATTGCCTAAGATACTTACCAACAAACACCTGGCAGCAGGAGGTGCTGTTCTCTTTTAAAGAGCTGCATACATTCAGCTTCTTGACTTTTTTCTTTTTTTAAAAAAAATAATTATAAATTATAACCTGTATCTGAAACACAGTATCAAAAGCGTCAGCCTCCACACTGCACTTGGACATTCTCTGTGCCCACCTGCTTCCCAAAGCATTTTTTAGAGAAAACAACAATCAACTGCACAGGCAACTGTCTCATTTATACTCATCTTGGTTTGGGAAGCAGCTCTTATACACAGGACCATTTAAAAAATACTCCAGCCCTTCGGATTGACCTTTCTCTTCCAGCAAGTGGCTCAGAGAAAGCCTATGTATCTTATGGCCAATATCCACGTCATGGGACTTCAGCCCTTTGTGTATGGGAAAAATATTTGCAAGGATCTCCACAGTAATTCACTGGGGGGAAAAAAAGACAAGACTGAAACCCTCTAGAGCACCATTTCTTCCCAGAGGTACACAGAGATGATGTTCTAGTTCAGCAAGAAAGAGAACAGAAGAAAGTAGTATGGCTAAAAACCACCTTAATCACAGCAGTAGTCTCTCTCTTACTGCAGCTGTCTGGCTCCTCACTTATCACATCAGTTTAAGACCTGGCAGATACATTGTGAAAATTAATTCAGAACATTTAGAACCCATAAATGTAAAAAACCAGATCAACCAGACATGCTCAATTCATGCAATATAACGGAAAAGAAAAACCAAAACCCAAACCCTAGAACTGTATTTTTTCATATTGAGATCAGATAATGTAAATAGCCAATTTTTTTCCAACAATCTAACTTTTCAAGACTTAATATTTTAATAATAAACGACTAAGCATTATAAGGTTTTTGTTTAAAAAGTGTTTTCACTTTAATGGGTTTAGTTAATAACATCATGAATGGTACAAAACTGTCCTTTTTCACATTTCCATACACTGTATTACGGACCACCTGAAAATCTGGACTAAGAACGCATAAAGTGTCTCTTAATTAGCCCTAGCTTCATTTTCGCCATTATGTAGAGAAGATATGCAGGAAAACATGCATTTGTTACCAATGACATGTTACTATTAGCTTAAACAATAAGATATGGCAGAACGTGCATTGGTAATGCACAGGTATGCAGTAGGGTAAGAGAAACCAAATGTCAAGTGTTGGCAATGAAATAAGAAATGGTTGATGACACACTGACATTTTGTGACCATAGTATTAGCTTTTCTGTTTTAAAATTGTTTTAAATAGTAGTAAATATTTAAATAATATTTAAAATATATTTCCCTATGGAAATCATTTACTTGGAAGACAGCCTGTAAGATCTGACTTTTTAAAAAGTAGTATTACATTTCGACAATATATGAATACAATACATGCCATAGAACTTCAAAGACCCTAAAGTCCTTAGCCATTTTCAGAAACAGTTTCTCAGTCCAATTTGATCTCTGATTTTTTGCTAGCAAAACTTTGGAAGTAGCTTCTCAAAGAAAACCTGCCTTTAAGAGAAATACTCTATTTCCGTAAAACCAAACCCAATGTAAATAGGGATGTCACACTAAAGGAAAAAACCAGTGGAATTAAACCCCAAATAATTCATCATGCAATTAGTTTAATTTTTGTTTTGCTAATTCATAGCCTAAGGCGAGGTTTGTTTCTTCCTAGTGCATCTTCTCTTGCAGTCAAATGAGTGCTCAGTTTCCACTGTCGGATGTTAAGAGATGAAAACCTCACTGTCACTTCAAGGGAAGGGGGAGGGGGGAATCGAGGTGTGGGTGCAGAATTAATTACCTAAAATGCAACAAAATAAAGCAAAGTATTTGTGCAAAAAAGTAATTTGTACATTGATTTTTTTCTAAGTTTGCTTCAGTATAAAAAACCTCTTCAATCCCAGTAACAAAGCTTTATTTTGATTTATGATCCTTCAACACACTTGAGAGTTCCATGTTTTTACTTATTCAGTAAATTAATAATCCAGCCACCATTTTTGCAGCCCAAGACAAAAGACAGAAGCTCCATTATATTAATCTTTAATAGCTATGGGTAGTTAATTTTATTCAAGACAGGTTTTCCCTGTCTTCTACAGGCACAGTGCTTGTTCAACTGGCCTTGGGAATAAAACAGCCAAAAATAAGCCAGGCCACCTTCTATGGCAGTGCAGAGCATCCTGGCTGGTTTTCTGTTTCGTTTGTTGTTCTTTTTTTAAAGTAGTTCCTGCTAGAATTACCTTCTTTTTAAACAGGGACAAGCTACTCCAAAAGCCTCTCACTTCTATTTTCAGCTTCTAAGGACTTGGATTAAAACAAGTAGCTTCCTAAAGCTACTTCTAGATTCAGAAATCCAGAGTAAGTGTTCAGTAGCAGTACAGAAATAGTTTAGAAAGCACAGACACCTCTGTCAATTAGTTGCTTTATAGTCATATTAGGAAGGGATGTGTGAGACACCAAGTCTGACGAGTTCTTTACTATACCATCAAGGAGCCAACCTGATCGTTCTCTCAGTCTGCATCCTAACCATTTTAAAACTACAGATGAGGAATTCTCAAACTGCTGTGCATATCATTGTAATGTGACAACAGAACTCTGCCTGGGCAAGTAAATACCTCTCATGAATCTACACACACTGCCAACCACCCACCAAGGGAATACACTAAGTAAATCTGGGAATCCCCACTACTGATTAAAGAGTTTACCAGGCACATTTCTACTATATCTCCAGTGTGCATATTTACATTAAAATAATTTTAGCCAATTGCTACCGATGTTGGTAACTCTGCTGTTTGGTTTCACCATACAAACTCTAGCTCCTACCAGATTCAACACAATACGACTGAAACAACAGCAACTGTGGCTACCCCTCTTTCCGCCATGAAAACGAATTAGCTTCACGATTGCTCCAACAATCTGCACCTTCTTCCTAAACCCAAACCCATCTCACCCTCCTTGATTATAGTAGACATGGCAGTAGCATAATGAGTCTATTAACATGGTAGTGACCTCCCTTTTTAAAGCAAAACCACTACTCGGAGGCTTTAAACAAGGCAGGGGCACATACCCATTTCTGTTCACTGTTGCCTGCATACAAATTGTAAAGGAGAATTATTGCTTTTAAAAGATGACAAGCTTTGGAAATATGGTAAACATCCTATAAGGTTCTAAAACTAATCAGCTAAAATTCTGTACATCCTTTAATATTCAAACCTCTATTTGATTACTTAAGATCAAATCATTCCGTTTTCACATCTATTCATTAAACTCTTCATAGTCCTAAGGTCTAATGAATATTTCACAACTAAATAGGATCAAAACAGATAAGGGGAAAAAAGGTCACATGGCAATGAACATTATTTCATTTGGCCAATGAATAGTGAACCCTGCGTTCTTGGCTGAAATTAAGGCACTAAGTGGCAGTGAAAGGATAGAGGAATGAATTTTTTTTCTACATGATCTGAAAAAAGACCAACATGACTATTTTTTCAGGACGCCAATAGTATACGTATCCATTCTGAATGACTCAGTAAGGCATTCTGTTGGCAAATTTAAAGAAAATGTTCTCCTGATGAGAGCCCATTACATTCATTGTCTGAGTGTGACTAGTGGCACTACTGTTAACAAACTGGAGGGGAAAAAAAAGCTACAAAGATGTCTGAAGACTTAAAAGGCACCAAAAAGAGAACAGCTCTGCAACTGCCAATTCTACAAACAATTATGTAAGCTGTGTTTAACACTGCATATAGTCTATTCAATCATCAATCTTTGTTGACGGAAGATAAAGTGTAGTAGCTCTTCATTTAAACTCTCAGTTAATCAAGTGCTAGTTTAGTAAGAAATTTATTTTCACGTATCAGAAAATAATTGCAGTGTCTAACACAACTACACTTAAAGCAAAACTAGTCTAGTATGCATTATTCTGGTTAACACTGAAGCAAACCTGTATAAACAAAAGGGTTACCTTGAGATATATAGCTTACAATATGAAATCAACATATAAATGAATAGGATTTACTGAAAACAATGGAAAGTGTATTACAAAGATACATGTAGCAATTTTAACCACAATATTTTCTCTGTGAAAAATACAACTATTAGTGAGATAAAATGTACAATTGAAATTTTTTTTTCCAAAAGAAAAAAAACACAGTATAAAGGAAAATATTTTTTTTTCTTCAAAACAGGGAAAATAGTTAAGGTCATTGTCTTTCATTACAATATAATTTGACACAAAAAGCAGTCATAGGATTGCACCAACTCCATGTTCAGTCTCCTGAACATGACAATAGTAAAAGGAGTCCATAAAGCATAATGACATTTCTGGATTTTATGATGGCAATATTATGCAGAAAGTGATGTCACTCCGGCTCTGTTCACAAAATGTACAAAACTCTAAATTTGGTGGCCAGACATGAAAAATTAGTTCACCCCAACGCTGACTTTTCTGTTGCTCAGTCAGAGATGGAAAAAATTGTAGTATTTTAAGTGTTGTTATCTTTTTAGCAATAAAGAAAAAAGTATATGTAGTGCATGCTTTATCACTTGTCAAGAATATTTCTGAAAATAAAACTAAGTTATCCAATAGTTTACAAAATAGAAAATAATTCTTCAGGTTAAAAATGTGGTTAGGTTTATGTTTAGTTCCATATCTCCAAAGGACTGATTTCCCTGGCAGCATCACTTTTCCTTAGCAAGAGCCAAGGCACAAAGTTCCGTAAAGAGAAATAAAAATGGCTACAAACAAGAACGCAGTCTGGCATTGTAAAAGAAATCAGAGCCTTTCTCTGAGCTTTCTGTTCCACCAGGTTAGTGCTGTAGAAAAATGTGAGATTTGGGATGCATTTCTGTTATGAGCATTTCTGCTGGACACGATTCAAAAGTTCACCAAACTTTTCAAAAAGATCTTCCACCCATTTTATATTTTTCATGCACAGCTGCACAATGTCTTCCTGTCCTAGATCTGCACTCTTCTTCTGAACAGAAGAAATCTATTTAAAAAAAGAGAAGGAGGGGAAAAGACAGAGAGATACATACACATTCTAGGCTGCCAACATTCCAGAATTTTCATTTTTATCATATTCTGCAGTTAAATACAAACGCTCTTTGGAAGAAAAGGTTTAAAATTTAAAACCAAGGAAAAATACTATAAAAAATACACTTCCTAACAACTCAGCTCAACTCTTGTATTTCTGCTACCTGGAATATATCCACCAAGGATTTGCAGAAAAAATAAAGGAGTGGGCATTCTAAGACAAACAGTAGCCTCTAGATCTGAGGAGTTACACACACTGATAAAATTTGTTTCATTTATTTTGGCTAACAGTGAAGAATGCTTACCTATCCTGAGGCAAGCTGATTTCACACAAACCTTGTACGCCTCGTATTTGATTGTTCTGGGCAGTAGTGCCCATTAGGAGCAACACACGTGCTCAGCTTATCCTTTTCTTTGCCATAAAGAATTAATTAAAATAGGAGGCCACAATCCATACTCATTTACCAAGAAAAGCACAGCCCCTCTCGCTGAACTCAATTCCTTCAATAAATTGTCTCAATGAATGTAAAAGTATCTCAAAAAGAACAATACTTACCTCCTCTTTACACGTTAGATATATATGATATTTGTAATGATGGAGTGAGTGGTACAAAGAATACAACTGTATTTTTTCTGGATCTACCGTAAACTCCTGCAAAAAGAACAGTTATTTTAGGAAAATTCATGTTATTTTCCAAGACAGAGATAGGATGGACATTTTCTTCTATAAATGACTTTTTTCCTCAACAATTCAGAAATGGAATACTTCAGTCAAATAATTGCTTTGATATATTTTGGTACAGTATAATTTACATTACATCAAAATTACCTCCTATCTCCACTTTCCATACAATGTTATTTTATCAAAACTAGGCCTGAGAATGCTTTCGATCCTCCTGAACGCACTACAAGTCTGAAACAGCAAGACAACTCCTTCTCCAGAACTACTGCAAGAATTACCAAAGCTTAACTATTTTTCTACCACATTGATGGGTATCATTGCAAAAAAAGCATATCCTTTGTGCTTCAGAAAAGCTGATCTATACTTATCTAACACTTACGTTACTCTGCCAAGAAATATGAGTGTGGGCTATATTTACAGGTCGTTTGTCTAGCCACTATTTACTGCTAGGAGGTAAGCCTATGTGAGCCAGGACCTAGCAAAATCTAGTTATAGTGTTCCCTTTGAATACTATGGAAATAAGCAATGTGTACAGCTCAAGCTTTACCATGTTACTTTTTTAAACTTTTTTTTAAAATGTAAGATACACAGATTCATTCTGCTGATGGAAATAAGGAAAAGAGCAACATAGAACTGATTTTTTTTAAAGTATTATTTCTGGTTTTACAGTATTAACACTAATTTTGCATTTTTGATCTAGAAGCCATTGTATCACTTTAGAGATTTTGCAGCAAGTTTAAGAAACTGTTATCATTATGAACTACACAGTGATTTTACCACAACTGCAACACTGAAGGCAAAATGTTGCTGCTTCAGCAACAGTCCAGGAGGCTGACTGCTAGGCAGAAACCGGGTCTGAAGTTCAGCCCTTGCTCTGGCAGGTCCAGAAGCAGCACGGGCTCTAGCAGGGCTCTTCTGTTTGGCAGGCTACAATGGGTGAGCAGCACAGCAACTGCACAGCTCGCCTCTCCCTTCCCACCCGACTACACCTACCGACCACTGCCTGCGTAAGAGAAGCAGTGTACCACTACTTCCATCCTCCTGCAATCGTGAGTAGTTGCTGCAGAAGACTTCCTATATAAACATACACAATAAGTGCATTTGGGTCTAAACACAGAATTTAAATAGGGGAATAATTATGAAATTATTTATTATTTATGAAAATTAATTACTTTCATAATTATTTACAAAAGACAAAATTTAAGTCTCCCTACTGGAATATAACTATTTCACAGATGAGTTTAAACAATGATTTAATGTACTGCTTCAAATACTGTTTTTTAACATTCCCTTGTAACAGAAGGAGGACATCACTCAACAAAGATTTTATATTTTGATAAATCTACCAAGAAACCCAATACATGAAACAGTATTTCATATAAATGTGATTATCGTATCAGAAGTCAGATGGTGGCAGCAATAAATTCTCTGAACACTCACCTGTGCTAATTTAGTGGTTGATTTAGAAGCCCTCAGTGTTTTCTTGTTGTAAGCTTTACCATTCATTTTGATCTTAGACACAGACGTTCCTCCACTTTTTGTCTTAGAATCCCGAGTGATCACTGTCAGTTCAGGAAAGTTTTCCAAAGCGTTCTTGAACAGAGCATACAAAGAAAAAGGATTATGAAAAAATCAAGAATAGCCAGTCACCCAGACTGCTGATAAATTGGCAGTTTTCCTTTGAAAAGTTAAGAGTGCAGCCTATTATAAGATACTTTATTCTTCCACAAAGACCTGATAACAGCAGGTTAACCTGATCAAGCAACCATACACAGTTTGTGACTACTATGATTTTTCAAGATGAGCAGAAACTTTTATTGTTTCTCAGATTATCATCTGTGATTGTTTCATTAGAAGGAGCAAAACAAGGGCTCCACTAAGCAATTTTTACCTTTCAAAATTCTTTCTGTTCTATTTCTACCCAAGAATCTCTAAGGCCAAGTTTACTTGGAGATGCCTAAGTACTTCATGCCTAGTCACGCATGGGAAGTCTGCCAATTATAGCAGGGATCGGGTGCCTAAATACCTTCACAGGTTTTATCCCAGCTTTTGCAAAGTGCATATTAATCACATCTTGTCATATCTGTAAGGTAGAAAACCTCATGCACAGTGAAGTAGATGGCTAGTTCAAAAAAAGCACAAGTTTCAAAGACATATTAACTCGAGAGAGCGAACTGCATTTCTACCAGCTTGAGTTCTACATTATTTGCATGAGTAAATTTTAATACAGTTTTGTTGTACAAATACAGTACTATGTTAGTAGCTGCTTTAAAATAGTTCTGTTACACTATATAATCTGGTCCTGAAAAAAATATTTCAAGATAAATGAACATCTAAAACTTTGTATTATACTCCAGTATGAGGGAAGAAAATCAGGCATACAGATAAACGTATCAATACTGCAGCTCAAGGACCTAATTTGGACTATTGGGCTAAATTGTAAAGTTGACTAAGTTTTTGTATTTTCTTTTAACATACAGTACTAGAATTCAACAACCTCTTTTGTCTATAATTTCTTAGCACTTTATGTGCTTATCTTTTTTTTTCTTTATCTTTATCTTGCCTATAATTTCTTAGCACTTCAGCCACATTTTGCTTTATAAAAAAACCCTCTCAGTAAAAAGCTATAAAATCTACTGCACAGAGACAGTCACATAGTGGTAACAGTAACCTCAACTAGCTAACCTGTCCATATACAATATTCATTGCAATGCTTTCAAAGTGGAACAACCAATTCAACAGGTTTAAATTATTTAGGTTTTCTATCCACTGTAATAGCCTTCCTCAAGGCTGACTTTTGAGTGTCAAGGGGCTTTGGCCAGTTCTGCCTTCCTCTGGAGAATTCCTATTAACCAGCACAGTCTACATGGCCGGACCACTGACCTAAAACAGACAAATTGGAATTGGCATGAATAAGAAAATACTAGTGATTTCCACATCTTTGAAAGAACAAGACATAAATGGTGATAATTATTTCCAAATTAAATTTACACAATTCAGCTGTTTCATTTACCAAGCTTCCATTAAAGCAACAGTAATATTTTCTAATTTTGTGTATAAAAAACTATAATCCAAAGGACATGATAAACTGTTAGAACTATAAAGAATATTAAAGGCAAAACTATCAAACACTGACTGCTAACTTCAGTGTCCAATTTGGTTTGTAATACAGTGCTAAAATATCTATTAACTGTATCCAGTATTAACTGTATCCAGTGGATAAAATAAATGTTAAATGCATCCAATGCTTATCAATTCAGAATAATAAAAATATTCAAACTGAATAATACTTGTGAATGATAACTGTATTTTTCACTTACTGCTTTCTTCAGTGCCTCATTCAGCTCTAATATCTGAACTAGTCATTTGATTAAAGCAGGAACAGAAGCAGAGTCTCCTGTATTAATCATCAGATTAACCTGAATCTTAAAGAGTTTCAAACATATTTTCCTAACCAACACAAACATTTATGATGACAAATGTATGTTTCTCTTTTATCCAAAATATTGACACAAGGACAGCACAAGTTGGTACCATCATACCAGAATGCAAACATAAAAGATTTTTTTGTCTCGCCATTTACATCACAGATCCCTTCCTTACATCTGTAACTTCATTAATTTCTTGCAGATCACACGATGAAATACAGGCTTAAGCTAACTTTAGAGATACGATACATAATCTGCTTCTAAGTGAACACACAGCAGAGCTATTAGTTACAAATGCCAACTGACTAAGCAGCTGTAATTACAAATAACTACAAATAAGCTACCTCTCACTTTGTGTGTACTGTGAACTTAACCAGAATTCTACAAATCTGAATCCTACCTTAATGTGGCCTACCTTCTCTGCATAGGCAGGTCTAAAAGAAGCAGTTACAGAAATAACTATTAACATAAAACTCTTACCACCAAAAATGGAGGGTTAATACATGCTACTTCTCTGAGGCTCTGTATATGGTTTGAAAATACACAGCCCTCCCCACACAGCCCTCCCCATGCCTTCTTAGGAAAAATCTCTTCACTGAAAGGGTGGTTAAGCATTGGAACAGGCTGCCCAGGGAGGTGGTGGAATCACCATCGCTGGAGGTGTTTAAAAAATGTGTAGATGCGGTGCTCAGGGATGTGGATTAGTGGTAGACTTGGCAGTGCTGGATTAACAGTTGGACTCAATGATCTTCAAGGTCTTTTCCAACCTAAACGATACTATGATTCCTACTGTAAGAAGGAAGCCACAAGAAATTCTGTTCAGGCAGGTACAAATTGTACAGCTGTTAGGGAAACAGCATAACTAACAGTAAAAAAGTTGAAGAATCATGGGAATTCAAGCTGTTTCACTGGTTGATGATGTTCTCACCCCTGAAACAAGGTCAATTAGTGTCCCACAAGACTTACCAGGAATGGGTTGTGGAAAAAAAAAAAATCTTTTAAGGATTTCATGGTAAGAAAACAAAACTGTCAAGTCTGCTATTATCTCCCTCTTTATCTAGCTCTCCAAAATAAGCACACAGCGATACAGAGAGACAACTAATTCTCCAAGTGTCTTTGTACTGTGGACATAAGGGAACAGGAGAAAGAGCAAGTTTGGTCCGATGGTGTTTATAAAGGTCTGCTTTACTGTTGTTGGTCTTAAAACTGTTACAAGAACTAATCAGTCTGATTATAGACACTGACAACTACTTCTCAGACGTGAGTGAAAATAACCTTAATTCACTTTACTGCACTTTCGAAATCTGCACTGTTGCTTGCAGGGTGGGTGGGAATGGTAGGAACCACCCACCTTCTCTCTACTGAAATGGTACAGCTGCTCTCTTCCCTGTCCACATCCAGACCAGTTTGTTATTACCACATCAAAGGTGCTGTACTATGGGCTTGTTATCCGCACTTTTCCCAACCTTCCACACTGAAGATAATGAAAGAGCGCACAAATGAGTTATTCTCGAGCCCCTCTGTCCTGGTTTTATACTACTTTGATCATGTTCTCTAGTTCAAAGAAGTTCAGATATCTCTACCACATAGCTATTTCATGTAAAATATTATTAAGATTTTTAGGCAATACGATCACTTAACCAAAAGCTCTAGAAGTAAAGGAAATAGATTTTCTTTTGGCAAGCTTGAGAAGCTTAAAAGAAACAACGCTTGAGAATGAACCAAGGGGAGTAAAAGTAAAACTTTACCGTTGCAGTATAAACTCCTCCATCACAAAATAGTCTCCAAATGCCACACACAAGCACAGAATTTAAGCATCTCTTTCAAATCCATATTCATTTCTGTTACAAATAAGCCTTCTGGGTTTTAAGTTGTGCCTGCATGGTACGCATTCAATGACTTACTTATAACATTACTTTAAAAATTCTAGAATTTAAAAGAGAATACCTTGAAAGTATGATCCAAGCGTAATTTGGAAAGCAGCCTTTTCCTGTTGTCATTCAGCATACCATCAATTTTTCTCATGTGAGGCAAAAGTAGCTCATCTAAAAGACACGCATAAAAAAACATAGCAGCTGATTATTGAGACACACAGTAATGAGATTCATATTCAATCTATACTTTGACCCATTAAAATATAATGTGGAAGTAAAAACCATTACAATTTGCACACAAACTGTCAAATGTGAGAGAAAAATCTCTTTTTTTCAATCAGCCTGCTAAACTGGTCTAGGCATTATGCAGTTTAATTGCTGACTGCAATCCTGCTCCTTCTCTGACTTTTCTTTGTTGAAAGGAAAAAATTAAGATAAAGCAATATAGAGCATAAATCTTAAGAGACTATTTCAAACCATTGCCAAGATAATCCTCTTCTGTGCAATACAACTGACAGTTTTATGAAGACAAGTACTGTTTTTGACATTCACTATTCCATATTACAAGAGATGACCCTGCTCGCATTTATAACAAAAGAAATTGAGGGAAGTTCTTACTAATAAACCACTGCAAATTGCACAATATACATTTGAACATGGGCATGAGGCCATAAATGAAAATTTACAGCACAATATGGAGTCTTTTATTTATGAAGTCAATTTCTTTGCTTTTAGTGGGACTACTGACATAATGCATAGATATGAAACCTTGAGGTAAGTGTGCTTTGATGCACAACCAGAGCAAACCAGGACAGGAGAGTCTAGAAAACAGAAGTTTTAATACAGGCAAACAGAATACAGTACAAAGCAATACCCTGCAACTAAGTAACATGTGAAATGATTGCTCTTTTGGGACATGTATCTTTATACATGAGTGTTTTACTACATTTTGAGAAATAGGACAGTTGTGACTTGTTTCCCGGAGCGTACTTTGTTACAGAAGTCCGATCATTTTCTCCTCAAAGTGCAATACAACTGTCTGATCATAATTTTAAGGTTTCCAGGTTTGAAAAGCAGAATTTTTAATAGTAGCAAGAATCAGAACTACTTATAGTTATGAGTATTTTTTCCTAAGAAAATAAACACACACCTGAAACACTGTAATTTGAAATAAATGTCTGCTAAGATTTTAAAAGACGGTAAAAGCGGGAACAAAGAGCTCAGTTCACAAGCACAAGCCTAATGTAACAAAGCAGACAAAACAGTATTGATTATTCAAAGAGACAGTGCAAAAAAAATATATATGCACATCTAAGTAATTTGCATAGTGTTCTTCAGATGTGGGTCTGTAGCTAAAAGTTCAGCGGGTGGTTTTTTTTTTTAAGAAAAAAACCCCACACATTTGCTTTACTGATTAATAACCTTAAAATCTTAAGAAAAACATACTGTACCGTTGCTCTTTTCCAAGGCTTGCATTGTGTCTGGATCCAAGGCAATGCTAACAAGCAACTCCATGTAGCTCTTAAAAGTCTCTTTCATAGCTCTTGTGTTCAAAAAGCGAGTTACAAGGGGAGCTGGAGGTACAACCTCTGAAAATTAATCAGAATATAATGATTTTCTTCCTTCGATATCCTGCAAATATTTGTGTTTCTCAAAACCAAATGTCTCTCTCTTAAAACACAAGTGACCCCTACTGGTATCCTAAGAGAGTAAAACTCAATACAACCAGAAATAATACTCAAAACAGGTACAAACACCAAATCTGGTACCAATGGTACAATTTTTTTGTAGAAACACGTACAATTACTTGTAAGTATAGAATTTAGATTATAATGTTTTCGGGAATTTAAATTTTTCTATTGCTGTAGATGAAAAACTAGAGAAAAGGGATAATGAGTAAGAGTTCAGTCAAGCACAGCGCCCTAACTGCAGGTTTCATGGCAATGCAAGTACCTCCTAAAACTGCAAAACCTGAAGTCATCCAACAGAAAAACATTCAAAAGCACTAATGTCACTTAGAAGCCTGCATACCATTGAAGTCAATTCCACCTAATTGTCCGACTCACAAAACACACATAAACCAAATTTTACCAGCAAAGCAATGTAGGCATATTTGTACTTAATCTGAGGAAGCTTTCATTTTTTCATAGACAGCAATTTTAAACGTGCAGATGGAGTAGTCATCAGTACTAGTAAGCATTGTGGAGCTTTTTATAGGTTCCATGTACGGTATCAATATTTTGCAGTTACTTAGCTAGCAAGGCTGTTAAACTTTCTCAGATAGCCACATTTCTGTGGATGACTATCATTACCAGGTTACCTGAAATTTTAAATATGGACACTTGTATGTATTAATGGTTATTTGAATAAGTTTTTTTGAAAAATAGTATTTTAAAGGTGTTGCCCTTAGCAGAGGCATTGTTCCAGTACACCAGCTCAAGCTTACCTATAGTTAGTGACGGAGGCAAACACGCTTTGGAAATGCAGAAATACAAAGCATGGGTACTACTCAGCTTAACTTTAAACATACAGGAAGTAAACAAAAAAACCTGCAACATTCACTGTAAATCTGCTATCACAGGTAATCTCTATAAAGATTGTGTACTTCAAAAATTCCTTTCTGTTCTGGAGAATTACTACAAACATCGTATCTCAGTGTTCCAAGACATCATGACCATCTTAACAGCAAAGCTGCTCAGCAGGCTACATTTGAGCAGCTGGCATTTAGACAAGCAATGAAACAGCCAAGAAGTCAACTACTTTTTCTCCTTGGGTTTTGAAAAAACAGCAGCAAGATCTGAGTTCTGCCCACATCTGCCTGCAGACAGGCACTGCAGGAATGTTTTTTTCAGACATGACATGGAGTTGCAATGGAAGATTAATGAAGAATCCAGCTCTTGAGATGTATTAAAAAATCAAATCAGCTCCTCCTCTTACAATTGTATCCATCTTAGAAAGCAAGCAAAAATATATTTATCTAACTGAAAAACTACATTTGAGATAACTTCAGCTGCACACATTTGTTCATACACAAACAAGTGAAAAGTTTTAAGAAATCAATTTTGCATGGCACTGTCAGAGTTTAATTTTTTTTTTTTTGAGGCTAAAGAAAATTAGCAAGATGGAGCCACATATTTTTGTAATACTATTTTCAGTTACATTCAAATGGGCCTTGGTGCTAACAATACTATCTTGCTCACCATCCTCATCACTCTGGGCCTCAGGTGAAGAATCAGACTGGGAAGATGAAAATTCTTCTTTCCACTTTTTCCTTTTCTTTGGTGGTGGTTCAGCCTTTACCTTTGGCTGTTTAGCTTTGGGTTTCACAGAAGAGACTTTTGTTGCTGTTGGTTTTGGTGTTGGTGGATCAGGGGTTTTGTTGTTGCTACTACTAGGTTTGCAATGAATAGTCCTGCAATATATGAAGACAATCTTTAGGAAAATAATTACCACACAAGTTTTGGCTTTAATAAAATAGCTATAGTCTCCTTTAATCAGAATATATTCCCCATAGATTATATACTTATTTCATTGTCACATATAACTAGGAATTAGATCATATGCCCTATACTACTATATTTTTGATTTAATGTTTAACAATTATTCTCAGCTACCTATGATCAAGTAATATTATGATTTTATAACTAGATAAACAGGCACAGAAAGTTTAAATTACCCCATGTTAGTAGAATTTATGAGCTACAGGATACTGGAGCTAATATTAAAATTTATTATTTAATGAAAAAAATTAGACTTGACAGACTTGAACAAATATTAGTTATCAATGTGATTCACTGACAAAGTGAATTTGGGATATTGTATCCACACAAAGATGGGGGAGAGTATTATCTAGGTAAAAATGCAGGAGATGCAGGATCTTGAGGGCTGGAATAAGAAACCAGACAACTCCTTTATCTTCCCACCACTCAAAACAGGAAAACAAGCAGGAAACAATAACATAAATACAAAGTTATACACCTTTTGACTAATAATGCACTGCAGTTTTGAGAATACGGCAGGTAATACAACTTTCGGAAGGGTCAGCCACGATTTTTCTGTCCAAATGGGAAAGCAGTGAAATGTGCTGTAGAAATATTGTTAATATCTTCTGGAACACGGAGAATAATTCTAGTCATCTGTCAAAGATGACAATTTGAAACCAAAATGCAGACAACAGATACCAGAATGCTTGGAGGAACTGAAAGCCTGCCTTAGAGAAGGATGAAGTTGAAAGACCTTGATTAATCCAGCTTAGTGAAACAAAGGCAGAGGTGGAATCTGACTGCTCTCCGGAAATACATCATGCAGTAAAAACATCAGGTAAAGACAAATAAAAGCAAAAAATAGTACTGAGAGAAGATCATATGATGCAACCTAATCATGATCATGTTTTGTTAAAAGACGGGATTGTTTCAGAGCACTGGAGGAACAGTTCTGGAACAGCCATCTGTAGCCCAAGAAAAAAAGAGCATCAAAATCCTACGTAGTTTTCAGTAGATTTTAATTATTTTATAAAATTGATTATCTGATGGCATTGCTTTCTTTGAGAGCAAACTAGACTTAAAACCACAGTCATTTCCTAAATGATAAGCACTGTAAATTTGTCATTACTATTTACTTACAATAGAAAGAGAAAACATATCTGCATTATAACTATTGAAAAACCATAAAGAAAACCTTCAGATATCACCTAAAGTTGTGAGAAGAGAAAATAAACCAAGCATTAAAGGATGAATTTGTACAATACAGAACCTGCAAGCTTTTCCAAAAGCACAATCAAAGGTCAACACAAAATGCCACAGCAAAACCCTTAGCAAGTGAATGACAGTGAAAACCTTATCAGAAGAAAGTGACAGAGGGAATCTCATAGCCAAAGTACCTGTGTGAGAGACACAGCCATAGCATTTTGCAGCACCACTAGTATATTTACTAGAATAATCAAAGCCATGCCATGTTTGCCCTATTTTCTTTACATGGTGTTCTGGTTTCAGTTGGGATAGAGTTAATTTTCTTCCTAGCAGCTGGTGCAGTGCTGTGTTTTGGATTCAGTATGAGAACAATGTTGATAACACACTGATGTTTTCAGTTGTTGCTAAGTAGTGTTTATACTAAGTCAAGGACTTTTCAGCTTCTCATACCCTGCCAGCAAGTAGGCTGGAGGTGCACAAGAAGTTGGGAGGGGACAGAGCTGGGCCAGCTGACTCCAACTAGCCAAAGGGATATTCCATACCATGTGACGTCATGCTCAGTATATAAAGCTGGGGGAAGAAAGAGGAAGGGGGGATGCTTGGAGGTGCAGCACTTTTTCTTCTCAAGTCACCGCTACGTGTGATGCAGCCCTGCTGTCCTGTGGGTGGCTGAGCACCTGCCTGCCCCTGGGAAGTGGTGATGGAATTCCTTGTTTTGCTTTGCTTGTGTGTGCAGCTTTTTCTTTACCTTTTTAAACTGTCTTTATCTCAACCCACAAGTTTTCTCACTTTTACTCTTCTGATTCTCTCCCCCATCCCGCTAATGGGGAGTGAGCAAGTGGCTGCGTGGGACTGAGCTACCAGCTGGGGTTAAATGACAGCAGTCCTTTCTGGCACCCAACGTGGGGCTCAAAGGGTTTGAGATAATGACAGATTTGATTGGAATGTGCCAGATCAAGTTTATAGCTGCTATTGCTGTTTAGCTATTAGTTGACAGGCTTCTGTGCTTGCCACGCGGCGTGCTTGCCTTACTGTATCTTAAGAGTCTAGTGCTCGTTTGTGGCTGCTTTTTGCTGTCACTGCTTGCTGTGCTGCTTATCGTCTTACTCTGCTGTGCCTGGGAACATTTTGATAAAGCAATGGTGACATGCCTGGGCTGGCAGATGGCCAGGGCATCGCTACTGCTTCTGTGCTGCTGTACCGGACAGGTTGGAAGTCCAGCCGAAGGGACTGTGTGACCTGTGGATGAGTCCACATGGCAGCAGGATGCCCCAAATCATATGTGGCCATGGATAAACCTATGCAGAGCTGGTACATCTCAAAGCATCTATGGCCGTGGTTATGTCTGTGCTGCAGCAGGTACGGCTATGGAGGGATTGTGGCCCAAGGATCAGCCCATGCTGCAGCAGGTACAGCTTGAAGCATCAGCAGCTGTGTATGAGGTCATGCTGGAGCACCTCAAAAGATTGTGGCTCTCAGATAAGGCTCCACTTGAAGTAGATACACCTCTGAGAGACTGCAGTCTGTGGTAAGTCCAAGTCAGAGCAGAGGCAAGGAGAAGAGTTCATTGCTATGTTAAACCTGATGGTCTGGTTCAAAGGGGACTGGGAATGGAGACTGTAATGGAAATACCTTTAAATTGTTGTAACTTGGGTGCACTTGGTGGGTAATGTGGAAGGATGGGGAATTCCAGTGTGTACCTCAAGGGGATTTGATTTGGGTGAGAACAGCCAATGACTTAAAATTGTATGATGTTAATTGCTACGTAATACTGTATGTCATCACTAAAATAGTTGCTATATGTGCTATCAATAGTAACATCATAAAATTATTCAGGTTAATGAAGAATTAGTTTGGATGACAGAATCTTAACAAATGCAGTGGTGATGGAACTAGAGCTGCCTTTAGCGTGCAGGGGCCTGACATCACACACCAGCTCTTGCCCTCAAGGACTAGTTTGACAGATGGAGCCCAAAGTCATAGACTAAATGAACTCAGCAAACATTTTAGAGGCATGGCCCATAGACTAAGGGAATGATATCTGTGTGTATATATCAAGACAGGAAAGGTGATGGCAGTTAACTGGGTTGTATCGGGTACCGTGGTACCTGGACATGACATATAATATAGAATAAGGGATGGATACTGTCCCCGTTGCACCTGGGATAGAGTTAATTTTCTTCCTAGCAGCTGGTACAGTACTGTGTTTTGGATTTAGTATGAGAACAATGATGATAACACGCTGATGTTTTCAGTTGTTACTAAGTGGTGTTTATACTAAGTCAAGGACTTTTGAGCAGTGCGCAAGAAGTTGGGAGGGGACAGAGCTGGGCCAGCTGACTCCAACTAGCCAAAGGGATATTCCATACCATGTGACGTCATGCTCAGTATATAAAGCTGGGGGAAGAAAGAGGAAGGGGGGATGCTTGGAGGTGCAGCACTTTTTCTTCTCAAGTCACCGCTACGTGTGATGCAGCCCTGCTGTCCTGTGGGTGGCTGAGCACCTGCCTGCCCCTGGGAAGTGGTGATAGAATTCCTTGTTTTGCTTTGCTTGTGTGTGCAGCTTTTTCTTTACCTCTTAAACTGTCTTTATCTCAACCCACGAGTTCTCTCACCTTTACTCTTCTGATTCTCTCCCCCAGCCCACTGCGGGGGGGAGTAAGCAAGCGGCTGTGTGGGGCTTAGTTGCTGGCTGGGGTTAAACCATGACACATGGATCTCCAGAGTGACTTGTTCAGGTTTTATTTATCCTTGGTTTAAAAGCAATACTACTGAAATTACTGATTTTAAGGCATGGATAGAGGTTACATGGGATGACTCAAAGTGATAAGACATTTTAGGGCAGTGTGAAAGGGGTAGGGAAGGTACAATAAGAATATTAAAACACCCTCAGTGTGCAAGGACATACGAAAGGGAGAAAAACATCCCTACAAAAACCGGCTTCAACAATCAACTTTAGTTTCTAAATTAACTTTTCATGATTGAGAAGAAAGCATGGCACTTCTAATATACTGGGTCAGGATGGTCATTAAAGCAATCCAGAAAAACATATGTAACTTGCAAGTTCACGGGCAGGAGAAACCACCACACAAAAAATTAGGATCACGACACCTTTAGGCTTCTATCCTCATGTTGAATAACAGGTCAAAAGGTGACAGGAAGAAATAGCATGTGGAGCCCAAACACCTCTAAAATGAATGATTACTGAAATCCACAGCTTCAGGGTAGGGAAGTCTTGATATGGCAGTAATTTATCTCTCATTTTTTAAAGCAAAACACACAGTTCTCTATTTCCAACTGAAGTCAAATTAACATACTCCTGAGTTGTAAGTCTTGTTTATTCAAATAAGTGTGATCTTCACATGAAAACAATACGGCAAAATGAAAAACAAATTGAAATAAAATACCTTGCTGACTGTACAGGCTTGCTTCGTGGTTTTTTTGAACATACTCTGACATATTCCTTTTTGTTTGCATTTTCAATGAACTTCACGTACACTCGTTTATATTTTGTTTTTGCATCCCCAAAATACCCAAGATACTGAAAAAAAAATACACAAGTGTTTGTTAAGTACAATTATTCAGTTTAACAATTGAAAATTTAAACATTAAAGAAAAAGAAGCCAGTTTAAAAACGATTTGTTTATATACAAAGATGAGCCATGCTACAGCATTTATAATTCAAGAGAAATTCTCCAATGGATTTCTACATAATATTTAAAGTAAGAAAATAAGGCAAGAGGTGCTTTGGGCTTGATCTTCTCCCTTTATTTAATCCCCACCATGTGTTATCCCAAAAGGATTATCTGCCTGGAAAAGGGCTGTCTGTTGAAGTTGTATCCTATCTGTATCGTTCCCACTGTGGAAAGCAGTTAGTTCACAAGCCTGCTTCCACCGACTATTCTGGTTGTGGAAACTTGTTCCTTTATGCAGTGTGACTGATACCAAAGAACCCATGCTGGAAAGCAAAGAATCTGCCCATGAATATATTTAGAGATAATTTTAGAGTAGGAGGAAATCAACAAAACCTTCCCCCCCACCAAGGATGCTTACTCAGAATGAATGTCAGAACAACATCATATTTTGTTTCCTAGACTTCCATTAAGGAAATCAATTTTCATGAAGCTTCATAAGGAATTTTTAAGACTCACACTGTTAGTAGCAGCAAACTCTCTCTGTCCATCTCGCACTTCAGGAACAAACTTTTGCAATAAAGCCTTCTGTACTTTCCATATAGCTGGAGGTTCTTTTCCTGTTTGCAAAGCAACCTGTAAGAACATAAAATTATTTGCTAAAAACAGTGCTTACTTTTCTCCCAAAAGTGTTTGTGCATTATATTTTTTGAGCAAGTTACCCAGGGATAAAATTGAAAAGCCATTCAAAATTCCAAACCCTTAGTCATTAGTTGCATCAAAACATGATGATATGAACTACAGTAAGTATAACGCAATCCACAAATTTTACTTTCACAGCGCTGGAGTTGTGCCAGCCAGCTTTGCCTCTGCTGTGATGTCTTAACTCATGTACCATGCAACTGAGCCACAGAACTTTGTTTTTTAAACAATATAACATCTTTCCAATTTTTTATTCTTTTGCTCTAGGAAATATTTTTAACACAAAAATGCAAGAATCACAAGTAGCAAAAACCTTGCAAGTCCCTAGAGATTCTGTAGCAGAAGCCCAGGTACATTACAGCATGATATTTGCACTAATGTGAAAAGAGATAGTTCAGTACAAATAGTAAATTCAAAAATTGAGTAAATTTAAAATTCAAAATATCTCATAACATACCTTAATCAGATTTGTAAGTGACACAGGAATATTTTAAAACTGGTAAAACTTGTCTTATGTGACAAAGCCACAAGAATTAATTTGAAACAAACTCAAGGGGATGAACGCATAGACAAGTAATCAAAAGTATTAGAAATTAATGGTAAAAATATTGCTGGCTACCATAGTAACAAAAGGAAAGGTAAACATGCAGAAGATTTTAAAATGGAGGAGCAACAAGAACAAAACAAAACAACATGACAAGGAACATTCCCATGAACTCATGTGAAGCGCTGTACTGGTTGATTATGGAACCTATTTCTTGTTGGAATAGCAAGCAGAACCTCTTCCAAAAAAGAAAAGAGAATTCCAAGATCTTTTGCAACAGTTCAAAAAACACTTCCTCAACATCATACACTGGAAAGCCTACTATTATCTTAAAGAAAAAAAAAAGGGGGGGAGAGGGGGAACCCCACACAGTAGTCAACAGCCTATGAAAAATTTATGCTTTTTAATAATTAAAATAGATTAATTCCAAGTTCTAACAGAGGTTACCAGCACATAGATTTACTTTATTATGTATGTAGCATTAAATGGGTCATGTACATACAACAGATATTCATAACCTGCACTAGAAAGACGCCTTCAAGTCACCTTGGCAGTGTCCAGGGAATATTAGAATAGGAACAGAGAAGTAACCTGCAGCCCTTCCCCTTTTGGCAGTGTGTTGAGGCAAAATTCATATGCAGGATTTTTTTATTACCCCATCCCACCCCCAGCAACTATTCAGATTACCTTTAGCGTCTCTATATCTTCAATCTTCACAACAAATTCATCACGTTCTCTGTACATGCCCTCTCCTCCACTGTCCGTATTCTCCTCATCAGTACATCCTTCTATTGCGACAGTTGCCTGTATTTTTGCCAATTGGTCTGAAGTCACAACATCCTGTTGAGCTACTTTTAAGGGGTCAGCTGGATTCGTTTTCTCCTGCACATTGACTACAGGAGCAGTTTGTGGAGATTCCTGCTTTATTACAGCACTAGCGGTGGCAGTGGTGGCAGCAGTAACCGCCGCTTTTTCAGCTTCTGAAGAAAAAAATCCAAATTTTAGTTAAATTATCGAGGATTAGCAACATAAAATGGGAATAGATTTACTTTTCTTCTTTTCTGTTACAAGACATATTAAAAAACTATTCTAGGAAAAACACCTGTTCTAAAAGAAGCATTATCTCGGCCACAACTAAACCTTAAACAAAACCAAAATATTGTAGCTGGTATACCTCTGTTTGTATTAAACTGCTGCATCTGTTAGCATCTAGAAATAACAAAGATGAATGCTTTAGAAAACAATTTTTCAGTTACAGACACGATCAACGGGAAATAGTTGCATTTTGTGTGACTCAGCAAATGCAACAGTAAAGGTTACGACACTGAATCATGTTTCCAATCTGCAGATCAGTAGTCTTTTTAAATTGAATTAAGGAAAGAGAAATACACATGAAATAAGAAAACATTTGCTGTATGACTTTTGGACATCGATCATTTATATCTGGTAACAATGTAACTGGAAGTTCCAGATTTAAACTTTGGCAACATTCTAGTAACTTTTAATATTAACAGAGGTGAGCAATGACAACTGATTAATACAAAACAAAGAAGGGAAAGAACATTCTTCTCTATGCCAAAGAACCAAAGGAAACTCCCACCTTTCAAAATTATTATTCTTTCCCACCTGAAAAAAATCAAAATCCTTTTTAATTGTTACTTTATACTCTTTTATACAAATTACTTTTAACACTGACCTGCTGATCTAAAAGAAATTTAGCGATATTAGCTATAGCATAATTATTAGTATCACTTAGGAAACTGGCTTCAAACTTAAGATAACCATTTTACAGCTCTGTTACAATCAGTGTTAGTTGTTGACTTTTTCACTTGAAAAAACAAAAAGATAATGTGACATTTTAATCAAAATTATTCAAAACAAATTATTTCAATACCAAATTAATGTGTCAATACAAAAGTTTTATGCCAGATATGTGAAAATTCATTAAATCAACTCAGTAAAGTTGCTAAGCTATGGAATATGTTCTTCTGGATATATCATATCACATTATTGTAAAGACGTTGTATTTCCTTGTTCAGTGAGAGCTATGACAGCTTTAATTAGACACGCTATTATTAGTTCCCCAAGTATATCTACACATTCTTCAGAACAGCAGATAAATGTACATACACTACTTAATACTACAACAAAAGACTGTTTTAATTTTGTCTTTCCATACTTATGTGCAAAAGCAGACAGAAGAGAGAATTACTAGAAAAATCTGCAAAATGTCAGCAAGTATGAAGTCATTGCTAAGCATCTTGTGTAACATACAATCTTGTATATAACAAAACAAGAACGTGAACTCAAGAAATTGGTGGTATAGATATTACAACCTTATGAATAATAAAGACGATACAATAACATTGTAAAAGAAATCATTGCAAATAAAACACTAATGGAAATGCCCACCGAACAAAAAACATTTGAAATACTTCCTCAGCAAGTTGTACATAGATTGTGGCTTATTAACATTAACAAGCTCAGCAAGAGGCTTCACACCATGGCACTGTCCGCATTTTAGCTTTCTGGAAAAAAAGTCACTGCTTTCTTGTTTAAAATACACATTCAACTGAAATGATTCAACACGAGGGACTTCATCTTCTGTAACAGCCTTTCCAAAATGCATGAACTTAACATAATTTAATAGAAATATATACAGAAGAAAACAGAACAGTAATTAAGATGAAGTACTGTTAAGTGTATCATACATTCTGCGATCTTTTTTGGTATTTTATGTCTGACTATTATAATTGAAGTTCAAGTGTGTGATGCATTTTTCAGTAATCATGTCAACCTCAGAGAAAAAAAAAAATATCTCCCTCTCTCCTTTAACCTAAAAAGAGAAAAAATTACTTCATTCTGTTTTGTTAAGAATCAGCCCATGGGTCGTGGGTCCTGAGAAGCGTTTAAGAAATATTTCATTTTCTGCCTGTGATTATTTTGGAAGGTAATGGTATTTCTCTTGAATTAATACAGTTATGTGATGGGTTGGATAGTTTTTAATTGCTTACCAGAGAAAACAAACTTCACAAGCTATGAACATCACACACAGCATAAATGTAATACAAGTGAAACAGGAAAGTGTGTGGAAAACCATTACTGTGGTTGTTGCCTGCCCCTCCCTGCCCAAAACAGACTTTTTTTTTTTCTTTTGCTAGCAGCATATCAACACGGAGCTGCCACACTCCTGATTAATATGGCTGAAATCAGAGTCAAATGACTCCCATCTTGGACGAGACCAGCCAAATCAGTGCTCAATTTAAAGTGCAAAAATATTTTCATAAACATACTCTGTGCAACTCTTATCATCGCAGAAAGCACACGTTTAACCCTACTAGAAAGAACTTAACCTCTGCTGATGGTCATTATTAATATGTTCTCTTGCCAGAATTTTTTAAAAATAGATTTTAAACCGCTGACATGATGGTTTGTTGAGGTTTCCAGATGAAAACTGTATTTTAGCATTCTAAGCCAGAGAAAATTATTATTCCAATTCTGGGCTAAAATAACTTTTTGTCATTAGTAGAGTCCTACTTAGTAGCATCAGAAAGTTTATCTACCTATTTTTCTCATTGTGGAAAACACTAGCTTAGTTCATAGCCAACACACCTTTTGAATAGAACTCTTAATTGTCACTGTAATTAAAACCAGGTTCAGGTAAAAGTTTTGATTGGTTTTGACGACAGCTAAAAATATCCTTTATTTTTCCCCATCAGCTACAGAAATCTCCTCCAACATAGGGACTTGTACTGTTTTACCTGATTTGTTCTTTCTATCAGATGTATCATCCAGGGCTGACAATGCAGTAGAGATGCTTTTCTGAAGATCGTGGTTACCCCCCACAGAATCATCTTCATCAGAAGAAAATGAAGGCAACGCTTCTAAATTTTTCTTAAGTTCTTCATCAACTTTTTTGGTTGGACTTTCTCCACTAACCTCAGCAGCTACAGGTGCTGCTGCTGCTGGCTGAGGTTTCGCAGAGGACTGTAGACAAGGGGCACGAACTATTTGGGTAACTGGTCGCCTAGTCCTGTTTGGCATTCGTACAGCTGGAGCTGAAAACTGCTGCCTAGGCCCAGACTTTAGAAAGTCTAAAAAAGATGCGATAAATCCTGTTTTGACTTCAGGCTGTTTTTCTTCGACTTCTTTAATTTTTTGCCTCATTCTTTCCTGATGCTGGTAAGTATCATAACAACTTTCAGAAACAGGAGAAGAGTAAGTCAAACATGACTCATTTCCTCTTGAATTTTGACGTTTACACTGTCCGCTTCTTTTTACCTGTTTCTGAAGTGCACTGTCATCTTCTGCAGCATTTCTGGTTTGGCTTTTTCCTTTGCTTTTTTTCTTCTGAAGGTTCCCTGGAGTTAAATCATGGCATTCTTCTTCACTTCTACTAATGGTTCCATCTCCACTTTGGGGCACAGATAGTGGCTGCAATAGGCCCTTTGACTGGTTACCTGCTCCCGTACCATCATCGCCACCCATACTAAAATCATTCTCTGAAGCAGCACTTTCTTCACTTAGGCTCCTACCGCTTGAAACAAATTCTGTGTCTCTTGCATTCAGTGTACCATCAGCAGAAGCCTCATTATCTTCTTCAGATTCATGACTGATGCTAGACTGTTTCTTAACTGGAACAGCCCCTTGTTCTTGCTCTTCTTGACCAGGGCCAAGGGCTGGAGAGGTCATTCTTGTTGGTATGTTTTGATCAGAGGTTTCAATGTGTTGTTGATCAAGGTTCACAGGTTTTGTCTGTATTGTTGACACGGGTGTAAGATTTATAGTAATTTGGCCTCCATTCAGAGAAATATTACTTATGCTGGCTGGCTTTCCAACTACAGTAGGTGATGCACTGAAACCAGAAGACAAATGTCTTACATCCATTGATCGGAACTGTGTTTTAGACTCCTCGCTGTTTTCAACAGACTGGATTTCCTCTTCGTTAGAAGCCGATTTGGCAAAGTCAGATGGTGTCACTCCACAGGCAGCTGCTGTTGCTGCTAAGATGTCATCTACGTTGGATAATATATTCCTCTCATCACTGAGAAGTATAGATTCTGGGAAACATATTGAACTTAGAGAAACAAACTGATTTTTGGAGTCATGTTGATTTGTCTGAGTAAAATGATCTTTTGTTGTCAAATGCTGCTGTAGTGGTTTCGAGGGCTCAGAAACGTCCATTTTCATTACTTCTGAATTCTGAGCATGAAGCTGTTGCTGAGAATGACCCCCATTACTTTGAATTATATGACCATCCATCTGAAGGAACGGATGCGTCACCTGCTGAGGACTCTGTATTCTTTGCACTTGCGGTGATACCTTTGCTTGTCCTAAACCTGACTGCAGTATTGACTGATGAAGAATCTGCAAGTCACAGGCTGACTCCAGAAGTACCTGTGCACTGGGCAAACACAGCTGATGACCATGTCTTAAAGCATGAGGTTGAACCTGCGATGGTGTACTAATGACTTGGCCTTGCTGTTCTTGAGCTTTACTTTCATGTACCTTATGCATAAGAGAATGTTGCTGGTTTAGCTCTTTAGCACTCACAGTTACTTGTGTTGTTTGCATTAAATTAGCTGTCTTTTTCATATCATGGCTTAGGCTAGTGATATGGCCAATATGTTGTGAAAGCTGTTCCACAGAATTGACCATTCTTTCATCTTTTTTTGTTCCTTGAAGAGCAAGTCCAACAACTTGATCTTCAAGACGAGAGTTACTTCTGATTACACTTTGAGAGTATCTGTCATCTGCTTTTGAGACCCTATAAGATGCATCCTGAGCACCGATCTCCTCATCAGTTAGCCTTTGAGTGGAAGATTCCAGAGTAGCTTGCTGTTGCAATGCCTGCATATCCTGCATTGATAATTCCTCCTCTTGTTTTGATGAGGCATACAAATTAGAGTCAGACTTCCTTTTGACATATGACTTGGTTTCTGAGGAAGGCCTGTTGTTCTGCAGTGTCTGTGAATGAGCTGGGGATGCAAAAGGAGGAGACTGGACAGATTGCAAAAACTTTTGAGACTGTGGAGAGGAGGATTCTTGTGATTGAGAGTTCTGAGAAGAATGTAAGGAAATATAGCTCTGATTAGGACTCGAGGCTGGAAGAGTTTGTATCCGAGGAGAGGAATTAAAGGAAAGAGAAGGTGACGTTAATGTTAAAGACTGCCCTGAAGAATAGCTTTCTGAAGGACTAACAGCTGATAAAACTTGTGATTGAGATGAAAAACTAACTTGGGATTGGCTAACTGGAGATAAACCCTGAGAGTGACTAGAAGAGTAGCTCTGAGATTGGCTGACTGAAGAAAGTTCCCTTGTTTGCCCAGAGTAGTTCTCATTTGGAACCGAAGTCAGTACCTGTTCCTCTGAGGAGTAACTTAGAGTCTGACTATCAGAAGTAATAGTTTGCGATTGCCCAGAAAAAGTCAATGTTTTATACAGCGAGGGCAGCTTCTCAACCTTGCTGGATGAGAAATCCTGTGAGTGACTGACAGGTGGCACATTCTGAGCCTGGGATGAAACATAATTTTGGGACTGGCTGACCGACAGGAGGCTTGGGAGCTGTGCTGTAGAATAGATCTGTGCTTGGCCTGTAATGACAGAACTCTGGTTTTGTGCAGTTTTGGCATAGCTTTGTGTCTGCACAGTGGGAGCTACACTTTGAGGTTTGGGGGTCTTCGTTGACCTTGGAGGCTGCTTCGTGGAACAGTTTTTCACTTTTGCTGTGGAAGCAGATGGAAAACCAGGAGATGGAATTGCAGATGTGTACGACTGAGCAAGTTCCACTGTGACTTGAGAAGTCTTCTGCTGTGGTCCTCCATTGCTCACCTGAGTAACATCTCCAACTGGACTGCAGGATAACGCTGAGTGCCTAGACGTATCCTGAAAATTCACTCCACTTGTACTCGTTAAATAGCTGTGTAAGGAATGCTGTGAAACAGTCAGTTGAGCCTGAACAGACTGAGTACTTGAAGGCCGCTGATGGTGTTTAATAACACTACATTCTCGCTGAAGTGCTCTATCGATGGAAGCAGTGGAACCAGTAAAGACAGGTGTGCTATACGCCTGAGAAACCTGCTGAGCTCCTCCAAGAGTTGAAGGCAACAAACTAAATTGAGGTTGCAAAAGATGGGGTGCAGATTCTTGAGCAGAACGATATGTTGATGACTGAGGTGGTATACTGGTACTCAAAACAGAACTGCCTAGGCGCTCAAATGTCAAAGCAGTTGGAACAGTGCCTTGCGATGTTTTAATCTGTAATAAAGGATCATGGGTAGTTAAGAGACCATTTGACGTAGCACTGAAAGTAGTATCTTGAAGAGTAAGAGAAGGGGTAGTAGCAAAGCTTCTGCTGCTGAAAGTGTTGGGATGCTGATAGGCTGATAAAGCAGATGTTGGTGGAAATGTTCCAGAGGTTGGCAAAGCTCCAGTAACAAATAGTTCTGTGGCTGTTGAGGAATGCATACCTGGAGAAAACAAAAGCAAAACAAGAATGGGAAAAGAGCATAAGGGAGCTTTACACGATACCACACTCTGCATTTCTGTAACTGATTTAATTGTAAGATCTTAGAGCATTTACAAATATAACCTTCTTGAGGATCATCACCCTTTTCAACAAAAATATATAAAGGGAGGAACTTGTGGGTAATTTTCAAATTGGAAGTGCAAGTTATTTTTAAGAATTCCAAATTCTATACCTACAGCAATTTGCCAAGGGAAAACTTATATCCTTAAGATGCAAATTGTAGATAAAAAAAATGTACAAAATTAATTCTGCTTTGCAACTGAAGGCTCTTTATTAGTTTTTATTTCCGTTTAAAAAGAAATTCACAGGAGAGGACGAGCAATCAAAAGCCATGGACACCTTTAATATACAGTAAAAAGGAAAAATTACACCTTACCAATTGTAATACATACACAGTGAAAGGAACAATTCTATCTCCTGCATTTACGCCCACCAATACTTTTATAACTCACTTTATGTGAAACATTTCAAAGCTTACAATGAAATAGCTAATGGCCTATACACTTTGCAATATATGTTTGTTAAAGGAGGGCTTTGACTTTCAATACAAAAAATAAATATTATTTGTATGCTTTCTAAAGTGACAGTCCAAAATACCCACAGACAGCAACTATCTGCACAGCGCAATAGCAACTATCCAACTGAAAGGCATAATATTACTTATTTGTATGACATCCTGGCTTAAACAAGATTTCTCAACAGAATATACTACTTCAACTGAAATAAGAGTGTGAAAATCTCTTGCAAGCTTTGGGACTTACAGCAGTGATCCATATCACACAGTGCTTTTCACCCTGTAGCTTGCAGATACTAGTGAAGTTTGTATACTATTTCTGAAGTCTAAGAATGAAAGTGAAGAAGGCAAGTTTATTCTCAGAGAGGATTAAATTTCTTTTAAAGAAATCAATTTCCACTGGGAAATGTATAAGGGTATGTAAATTTGAAAAAATTAAGATTTCTGGTATAATTTGACATTTTTCATTTCTTGGATACTTAAAACAGGTTTTAGCTTCAGATCATTTAAAAATAAATTAAAAAAACTCTCCATAAATAAAGCTTGTTTGGAGACAAATACTGCATTAAAAAACTGATTTTCATTTTAGAATATATTAAGTCCTCTTAAACTGTTTGCAACTTAATCATACAATTGCTTTGGAAGTTTCAGATGAAGCTGCGAAAGAAAGTCTTTGTTTCTCCCTTTCAATTCAAGACAAATTGATATGAAGAGATGTGATACTGAAGGAATGCCAAGGTATTTTTCATTAGTCAACAATAAGGTCTTTCTGAGTAAGAAAGCACAAGCAGTGTTTTAATGCTCCCAGCCCATTCTAAAAAACTGCAACATCAGGTACAACTGAGCTCTCTTTTTCTGTTCCGCAGCACTAACACAAAGGTAGGGGCACCTGGAAGCATCAAAGAAGGGGAAGAATTTATATCTGTTTTAACTACAGATGTTCATTTCCCATCTAACCTGTATTTTTCCATTCTCCTCCATGAATTAGAGCCCTTCCTGCTACACAGGTAATTTCTTAAACTAGTCAAGAGCCAGTCACAGAAGCACTATTATGGCAGAACTCCTGAGTTTCGTATTTTACTTTTGTAGAGGATAAAACAAAAGGTATGGCAAAGGTAGCAAGTTGTGTGCACAGACACTCCCCACTACTAAGAAATCAGAACACTGGTAACACATCCCACATATCGAAGGAAGACTTGGTGTCCACTATAACACACACACACACACTGTTCCTCTTTTCCCCCCCCAAAATCAGCAGTTGCAGCGTTTGGAGAAAAACCCAAACTAAAAACCCTTCTTAAAGAAAAGTCACCTTGAAGAGTGAAGAGCACGTGTTTTCCCTCATCAAAAAAGTTTGTAAAGACAAAGCTCTCAAAAGACACTTGGGAGGATTGAGGGATACAGAAAAGCAGCAAAAGTATTAAAGGACAACAGAAAGCTCAGAGAACTGGTAATATTGAAAATGGGCTTACTGATGAGTTCTTAGTAATGAGTACTGAGAAGTCTCTCAATCACTGGTATCAACATCATACCCGACCCAGAGCATGTCTCCCCATTCTTCAGAATTCACTGTTAGGCAGGCTGCAATGGAGAAAATGCTAGGACGAAGAGAAAAAAAGATTTCTTCCCAGCTGACAATCTGATGTGAGGATGGGTCATCACAACTCTAAACACCACTGATTTACATTAAGATTTTTTGACAGACTAACAGTGTGCATCTTCATCTGTGGTCCCACATATCTGCTTTTGTCCATGATGAACAAAATGCCACATTCTCTCTTTTCAACTTTTGGTAGCTCTTCATAGAATGCAGCTGCACATTACACTTAAACAGACCAAGTGCAAACCATCTACAAAAGGATTATTTAACTCTTCCCTCTTTGCACCTTATGTCTCCTCCCTAAATCAAAACCAGCGATTATACAGCTGCACCGAGACACAGATCAGTGGAAAACCATCCCATCAAAGGAAAAAACCCACCCAAATGTTTTCTGTCAGATCAGTGAGTAGATCCGATTCATTGCACAGCTGCATAATCACTACATAAGATTAACCATAACTTGAAGCTACCCACAGATGCAGTAGCAACACTTATCTTGGTGTGGCTGACTATAGCTAGCTCAAAATATGCAGTTTCCTGCTCTGCACAGAAGGCTGACAGATGGGGGAGGTTTATAAAAGGCAGTCTGCCAAAAAAGACAGCATGTTTGTTTATTTGTAAATTAGATCACTTATTTCTATGCAACATGCACCTCAGACCTTCTTTTTGAGAACATCTTGCTCATTACTTCTGTATACAAAGGAGCTAAAGTTATCCATGGACTTTTAGTAGTATCATACAAGAACTATGACAGGGAACAGTGTTTGAGAATGAAAGATCTGCTAGGGTGTACAGGTAGTCTACCTGAATATGCTTATGGTGTTAGCGAGACTAATTTCAAACAAAGATGGAGAATAAATTTGACTTGTTAGACAAAATAATACCCTAGACATGTAATTCCCTTCTAAACAGTTAGAACGTCTGCTCATGTAGTTCTTCTGCTAATATAACTGATTTTGAGATTTTTAAATACTGAAATGGAAAAGAGGTAGAAGACACATAGCCTTTTCAGTTAGCCAGGATATTTTTGCTCCAAATTCTCCCAAACAGTCGATATAATCATGATAAAATTTTATTTCAAAAGAGATTTTTCACCTGTCTGCCAGGAAGGAGCCCTGAACTGTGGTAAGAGGGTAGATCCTGAAGAGACTGCCTGAGCAGTACGAGACTCAATAGCAGAGAGAAAATTCATAACTGAAGAAGTTTCCTTAGTGTTACTTCCAGCACTGTGCATACTGGTATCAAATATTCCTGAAAGACCTAGATGAAGATGGAGGGAAATGAAACAAAACAGAGAAGTCAGAGGAACTTACAAGAAGCTCAATCAAATAACAAGGATAAACATTCATAATTCACTACAAATAAGCCATGAAACATTAGCAATATTATTACAGTACATTGATTTTTCAGTGTTTCACTGCTTTACAGTGTTGTGACTGTACACAGGAACTTGCGTATGCATTCTAAAATCTATTATCAAATGTATGTCAAATATGATGCTTAAAAACAGTATTGAGGTACACCAGTAAAACTCTCCCTTCATCTGAAGATTCATTGTTCCATCATTTTTTATTTTTTTCTTTACATGAACTGTTTAAACATTCCGAATTCCTTCTGAAATGGGTTCAGCTTCTTTGTATCAACCTTTTCCCCACTTTGGGCCACTTGTAGCAGTTTTGACTTCTCTGTAGGACTGGCACAAGAAAAGGGGTTTTGACCGCATTCTGTTTCAACAAACAACTTTGTGTGTTTCCTGTGGCTCACACCTTTCAATGGCAGGGGCCTCAATGGGAAGCAGTGGTGAGATTGAGTTTTTTAGTAACTAAGAGTACATCAAGACTGCAGGGTCTGCAGCCTGAAACTTTCCCTGCAGTTCTGACCCTCCACCATCCTGATGGAGGCCTAGCCAAGAGATCGCAGATTCAGTCAGCACATAAGCTCAAGTATCTTTCCTTAAACACTGGGTTGCAAAGCGAACGTGAAGAGGTCATGCCCTCTTCATGTTACATCCCGATGCAGATGTAACACTACCTAACCTGCTGCTATATTTAAAGTAAATTTTAACTTTCCCCCAGCATTATGTCTTACTTTGCACATGTAAGTACTAGCAACAGCATGTTCCGACTTGTATTGGTTTTGCTATCTGCTTTAGTCTAAAAGAACTGGCATGATTTCTGCAGCTGGCTTCAAGGCATACTTTTGGCCCTTATGCAAAGGCCAAATCCTAAAAAGCTGTATTTTAAAGAATAAATGTATCTTCTTTAAGAATCAATAAGCTACTGAGCATAACTCCCCTTACACTTCCCTTTCTACTTATGACATTTTGATATAAGCTAACATATGATTGTTAACTTTCTATTACAAACTCAGCTTTTCTAATACCGCTCGCCACAACCTGCAGGACAAATTCCCCCTGATTATAAAATGCATAACATAACAGTTTGGGTTTGGTTTTTTTTTCTTCTTTAGCTGTTTAAGCTGTAATTTCATGATATGGACAGTTACCAGTAGGATGGTGTGTAGTAGAGTATCCGGGAAGCTGATGAGAAGCTGTGTATGTCTGTCTGTGAAGATCTGTTTCTGAATGTGATGAATGTCCTCCTCCATAGCTTAAGCTAAGGAAGAAATTAAACATTATTAATAAAAATATACAATTATAGAAACAAAGTACAACCATGAAATCCCAACCACAAGCCAAAAACTTGCAGAAATAAAAGAGAACACAAGACCAATATCTCATAGATGTGGTTGTGCCAGGACATCACTAAACATGTTAAGCAGGTAAAAAAAGTACTACAAAACCTAACAAGCCAAACAGGGGGGAAAAAACGCCAAACCCTTACAAAAATCAAAATCAACCACAGAAAAGTTTACAAAGCACTAGGTCAGAAAGACAGAGGTCTTCCTAGTTCAACTGTAAGAAACACTGGATGGACAATTTTTGTAATGATTTACTGATGTAAAGTCTGCAAAGCAGACTGCTGCAAATACATGCCCACTTTAACATTTCAATTTTCAATTTCATTAAAACTTACAGGACCATATTTAATACAAAGGCTGAAATGAACGAGAAGCTGCAGGAGCAATAGGGTTTTTTAAATGTTATTAACTTTAGCAGAATTCTAACAACATTGACAGTGAAAGCACTAGCAAGTGGCAAATCTTGGTCTTCAGACCTCTTAGCATTACATATAAGTTAATGATCCACAGTTTTTATTTAACATTTTGAAATGAGACATCTAAATTAACATGATGTTTTAATCAGGCTTAATGGAAGCAAACTGAATGCAAGGCCCACACAAGAGCAATAATGCAGAAAATAAAGAAATGCAATCTAAACATCAAGCAACATAAGGAACCTGCCAAAAGTGCTAATGATTTCCAACTTAAAAGTCAGAAAAAGGAGGGGGAAGCAAAACAAAATCCCAAAGCTTTCAAGCTTCCACAGATTCAGCTCTGTACAGCACCTGTCAAACTGAAAACATGAAAGCCAGCATAACCAAGTAACCATTTATCTTCTCATCTTGCCTTCTGGACATTAAGTTTATAGGTAGCTGCTACTTACTCCAGTGCACATGTGAGACTGCTTTAAGTTCAAAATTCAATTGTAAACAGATGCCAGAAAAAAAAGCAAACAGTGAAACCCACAGCCCTCCGTACCAACTGCTGTAAGGGAGACTTCCCTTATCCTCTTTCATCCCCTGGGATGAGGGGGCAGTCACTCTGAATAAGGAAAAAAATGAACACTTGATGCCAGGAATAATGACATCATGGGAAATTTTTGTAGAAGTCATCAAATGATATAGAAATTGGCAACACTACCGAATTTACTTCATTTTCATTAAAATGACAAGTGGAGACAGTGGATCTGACGAGTGTGTAAGAGCATTGTGACCTCCACGCATTATGAGCTAGCAAGAGCCTGTCTGTAAGGGAAACAACATTTTAGACTTCCAGATTAATTTCTGTGCCTGAGATGCACTAACAGAGAACATATTTTCATATACAAGCAGTTTCAGCTGCTTATAGCAGACTAAGGCACAAACCTAAAGAATGAACTAAAATGCTTCGGGGGAAGGGGAAAAAAAACCCAAAACAACAAACACTTCAGCTACTGCTTTACTCAATTGCACCTCTACCTAGCTCTTCAACACCTTACACAGCCATAATTACCATTTAGAGAATCGCCAAACCTCAACTCAAAGTCAGCACATCGATGTGCATAGAGGATAGATTACACAGTTCCAACACTAAGTATAAGCAGCTAATGTCTATTATATGCTGACTGAAATCTAATTATTTGCATCATTACTATGAACAACTGGCAGGCACAATTGCATGACACCAAGTTATATTTTGATTAAAAGCATTTAAAAATTTTAGTATTTCCAGGCAGAAAACTTACAATACTGTTCTGCACATAAAACATCACACAAATTAAGACACGTGATGGGGTTTTGGGATTTTTTTAAAAATCCACTACATGAGAAAATAAGTTTTTAAACTGAACCATGGTAGCATATGCATTGTTAGCAAGAATTACCTTCACCAACACAAATGCTGATCTTACGAAAACTTTCCATGTGCAATAGCTTTTACTTAGTTTTACTTTTAAGTCTTCTTAACCTATATATAATCTTAACCATTTACCTATATAAAAGCATGTGATGCTGACTTTTCTTTTATACAAGGTTAAAGACAAACTATGAAGTCGTATTACATATATTGCAGAACACCTTTATTTTTCCCATTTCAGGTATTTTCAGGCTGAGAGGCATGTTTGGCATTGTAGTAGTGCTCTAAACAACTGGGCCTACATTTTGCAGCAAAAATCCTTCCAGATTAGGTGAGACTCACAAGAACCGGTACAGATTATATCAAGTAATATTGTGTCATTCCTCCTCTTACATTGCAACAGCAAAAGGTCACAAGCAAAAAGTGAATGAACTTTAAATTAACCACCTGAAAATTTGGGAAATTGAAAAATTAGTTTCCTGGGTTTGGTTTTGGTTTGTTGGGGTTTTTTTGTGTTTGTTTATTATTTTTTTTTAATTTGAGATTTCTGCTTATTCTGGTTGTTTGGTGAAGACTGTGATTCATTCCCCCTCTTCACTCCCTTGCAATAAACACCTTTTTTGCAGAGGAAACGTACAGTATATGCGAAGACTGCAAGACAGCCTAGCACACAAGCCTGTAGACATGAGGCAAAACCTGAATGGTAAAAGAAACTTAAGATAAAGACTTTGTAACACAGAGGACACTGGAATTAACACTGTGATACAAAATAATCTCTAGGCTTAGTACCTCAAAAACCTTGTTAATTACTAGAATCTCAAAATTCTAGTAATTACAAGCATCATAAGAACACTCTTAAGTATATGATGCCTTTGGTTTTTTTAATACAAACTCCCAGGTCATAGTTAAGGCAACCGCAACCTCAAAAATGAATCTGTCTTTCAATAAAAACATTGTGTTTATTAGAACAGTTAATTGTTTATTGTATAATTACTAGTTGCTGGAATGTAGATTCTTATCTCAAAAAAACCCTGCATATATGCCTTCAGTTTACATAAGCTTATCCTAAACACAAGCACAGCAATCTGAAAGAAGATTACTGCCTTAGGGTTTCTTTTTATAAAATTTAGCTTTAAACAGATGAACGTATACAGCATGTAATTCACATATCAAAAACACATTAAGCATTGCAAACAACATTATGGCTACCTAGCCCTTTGTACTCTACTTTCAAAGTCTGTTGAAATTCCACAGGAGTTCTCACCTGTCCTGAAATGTCAGATTAGTTACTGAAGAGACACATTCACATTACTTGGTACTTTGTTACTTGTTATCATTAGTTGCTATACAAGTTAGTTGCTCTAAAACCACTTCCCCTTATCACTGATGTATCACAGTGATTTCTCACTTCTACTGGCATAGTTAACTGCACTGTGGAGTGATTGCTGCTAGAAAGTAATACATATTTGACACACAAATGTGGAAAATAGTTTCCCCTGAAGTATTTTTCATTGAAAAGTTCCATTCAATTTGAATATAATATTTAAGTGTCCTTTTAGAGTTTTCCTATGAAGAGCCATCACTGTCATTGTCGTAACAACGCAACCAAAAAATCCTTACAACAATGACAGTGAAACAACTTATTAATCTGGGGGTTTTCACCTATATCAGTTGGGCTACTAGAAGATAATTATATCTCCACTAAAATCTGAGGAAGAAAAATGTATAGTCATTGCACTTAATTGTTACTAAAATCCCTCTAACCTTGATCTACAACTCCTTTTTGTTAGTCTGGATTAAGTCTTTCCTGAATCAACTCTTCACATATGTGTTTCTATCGCTATTCTTATGATCTTATTTTCACAGCATTCTTCAATCTAATAGTTTCACATAAATTTAGGTCTCCAACTGCAAAAGGTTACTGGGTTACGCTGCACGCCACCCTCCTCACCTGCCAAGACAACTATCTGGTTTGCACTTTACACAGGCGATAGATGCATTTCTTAACTTCAAACTCAAATGGAAGGATCACGTTTACAAGGAAACAAAATGTAGTGGCACTAAGCACTGGACATACAAGTAATCCTTTGTTTTTACTTCTGCTTTTCTTCAAAAAACCTTCCTCTCCTAGGCACCCATATAGAATGAAATCCAGAAACAAAAAAACTTTAAGGAAGTATCTTCGTTTACTCAATACACAAAGTATCATTAGGTGAAAATGGCCTTTTGCTATGTTTCTACTTTATTTTCTAGATCAATTTTCATTAGAGCTTAGCAATTTCTAAGGTCTTCTGGGGTTTTTTTTAAGTTTAGTAACAGCTATTATTCGAGCTCTAGGGAAACTTACACGGCTTACATGAGAAACAGACCAGGACTCTCACAGAGCAAAGGAAACTTCTGGGTGCAATACCTTGCTCTTTTGTTCTTGGGCACTTGTAACTTCTGCCTCTGATATAAAGGAAAACTACTAAAAACCCACATTAAATCACAGAGCATTTTCAAAGTGTTCAAACAGTGCAGGCTGTGCTCAAAGTGAAGCTGGACACCTACAGGACAAGTGGTCGCACAGGGAACTCCTGACTGCAGGAGAACTGAGAAGCGCTCCCGCCATCCCCAGAGGGGAAACCTCCATGCCCCAGGTCCGGGCTCCTGCACAGGCTGGCAAGTTTGAGATCCAAAACAACCAAACCCAACAAAACAAAAGGCACAAACCACACAAGTGATCAGATTTGAGGCAAAACCAGAAAACAATCTGGTCTTACTTTTGGGCTGCCTGTTCTGCCTCACTGAAAACAAGAGGAGCTTCCTGACTCCAGAGGGAAGATGACTAGGCGTACAGTCCACTTCTAGTTAATCACCAAAACTGAGATTAAAAACCTAATAGCCTCATGCTGACAAGGAAACACCTTAAAACTCACACTTTGCATTTTCTCTGACTTGAGATATGTGAAATGGGGAAAGATTACTCAAATTCCCCTCTCTCCCCCAAAGCTCAGGCATTGGCAAAGGGGTCTCTCTTCCATCGGCCCCTTAGCCACGCATCAGGAGTTCCACTCAGAGGCTAAAAGCAAAGCTGTCTAAGATCCAAACACCACCAAAATGACAAATGCATTTCTAAATATTAAAAATACCATCCTAAATATAAGATATAGAAACCGATACGCAGGTTACAACTCTTTTTGTCCACTATATTTCACTTTAAAGATGTAAAATGCAGTTCCAGCTTGCATTACCTGCTGGTTCATATTTAGAATTATTTTAATATTAGAAACAACATTTAATATTTTGTTTAAATACTTAACTTTGTTTATCTGCCTTCATTCACAGCACACCATGAAGACAGAATGCAAGAGCATTACCTGGAAATATTACTTGAATTTAAATACAGATGATAGGGATGGTAAACAGCCTTTCAGCCAGCGTGGGCTTCAGCTGCCCATACTAACCACAATGGAATTAACTGCTGTTTGCTACAGTCTAACTAGAATGTAATTCATCATCTAGGGCTTATCTGCAGCTCAGAATAAAATTAAAATTTAAAGACAATGTTATAGGTACACATTTAATTAAGAAAAATGGTTTTGATCTTGTATTTTAAAAAGCAATGACTAGGAAGGCAGAATCATAGAGGATGGAGGGAGTTGCCTAGAAAGAAAGTTGCTACTTAAGTAAGTTCAGTACTATTTGTTAACACCAAATCACTCCTGTCCAATGGACAGGCCAACACATTTCTGGAAGTTTCAAAGCAAGGCTGTAAAGACAACAGAAAATGTTTCAGAAATTAATTCCAACGGGGGGAACAGACTCCCGCTCAGCCCACTCATTTCAGTGGAAAATATTTTTTTTCAGAAATGTATATAATACGTGATTTGTCACCTCTATTTCCACAGATATACTGGAAAAGACGCTGCAAGAACTAAGTTGGTTCAAGGCTTGCAAACATTGGCAGGTTCAGGAAAAATAGGAAACCAGCCTACTCCCCACCTCTAATTCCCCTGATCCTCTCGTTAGATGGCACAAGACAAGACAATCCTTCATGTCTGAAGATCCAAAAAATATTTGCACAAAGAGGAAGAATATTTAGTAGTCTAGAACAGTTATGGTATCCACAAAAGAAAAAAATAAACTGCTACTTAAAAAATAAAGTCCACTACTGAGAAATCAGAAGAAAAGCATCTCTAAAATCAATATATCTTAAAAGGTACGCAGAGCATTCCTTTAGGAACAGTATACATCTTTAGCATTTGCCTAGCCTGTTGTTGAATTACCACATAAGAAATACATAGAAGACAATATTTTAAAATATTATTAACTATCTAATAATATTACTCTTCAAGTTAGATAACTTTTAGAAAGATGGAAAATATAGAATCAGACTCCAGTGCTGTGGTATGTCAGTAAAACACAGAAGAGTAGTTTTTCATCAACAATCTCAACTGTCTGTTGGTTATGTCACATTCTTCCCTTTCACTGTAACTACAGACTACATATTCAGTGCAGAATGTATCAAATCATAACATACCAAAGGCAACTAAACTTCACTATTTCCTTAAAGATGAAGTTATAACACTTCAATTCATATGCAGAGCCACCAACAGCCTGGCTGAGAGTGCCGTGACATGGACCAAAGACTGCCTCGAGGTACTCGTAAGAGGAAACACTCGTTACTTCCTTGCTTGCTAGGAGCTGAGATAAGAAGCTTCTAAGAAATACATCTTGAGGTAGAAAATTACATGCAGGGAACTGCCTGTGAATGAGCAAAGTTCATGCTGTTCCTGTGATTCTGCACCTGAACAGATGTTATATCTTAAGGGAAGAAAAAGATTTTATGGCAAAAAAAAAGTTCATCTCCCTTTTATTCCCATGTTAATATGTCTGAACTCTTTATGCTTGATCCTTTTAAGAAAAAAACTAAAACCGCTTCAGGAAAGCCAAAATAGTCTTACTGGTACTTCAATACCTGAGTGCAAGTGCTGGCTTGTCTGATCAAGTAACCTGTGGAGTTCTTAATAACAAAGACAATGTAATTCCATTTTCATAAGATCAGTTAAACTATGTCTTGAAACTATGGATGTGAAAACTAATACTCAGATTGAAATGAGCTATTTATAAACTTCAACTTGAGTTACTATAGAGGGACTGGACAAAGTACTTTGTATACAATCTAAATTATCTTTTTGATGAGGTTATTTATGATTGACATGCAGTACATTTAACTTTTTTTTTTTTAAAGAAAAACAAACAAACAACAACAGAATTGTCAAATACCACTACTACTTCTCTTGGCTTTGACAAAAAATTCTTGGTAACCTAACCAAAGCAATTTTCTAAAAGAAATTCTGTGGCTTACAAAAATCAGATGCGCTACAAAAGGCAAAAAGGATGAAGGTACTTTAAATTAAAATTTCAAATTCTAAACACGAACTACTTTGAATTCTTTTAATGAGAAAGTCCAAAGCTCCCAGCCAGCTAGCAGGAACCCAGAGGCCGGGAAGCATCCCTGGGCTTTCAGGCTCCCCGCCACGTGCCCAGGAGCAAGGCTGCAGGACTTGGGTGACCGCCTGGCTGCAGCAGCCCCAACCACTGCTGTCCCTCCGGCCATTACCCCGTAAGGAGACTGAGGCTGGCGGCAGCAAGGCAGGTTTCTGTTGGAAACTCCTCTGTGTCCTAGCAGGAAATTTTGAGGAATTCATTCAAATCCATCACACAAAACATTCCACAGGGAAAAATGGCAACCGTACCTAAATCTGAACATTGAAAAGAAAACTGACCAGAAAGCACTGTATTAGTTAAGAAGCTCTTTACAGCTTACCCACTTCCCCCCCCCCCGCCTTCTACTGTAACAGGGCTACAACCTGCCTAAACCATTCTATAATAATGCCAATTCTGAGCTCCTGACACACTTCTCCAGATTTCAAGGCCTGGAAGCAACTGTCAGTGTTCCTGCTCTGAATATTGAAGCCTAACTTTTATGTCCTTAGTGACTCAGTATCACCACTCCCCACATCTAAACAGACACTCATGTGGCCCACGTTCACCACTCAATTTCTATTATAATGCAGTGTCAGAAATAATTTTAAGCCATTTTTTTTGCCAAGCCACATCTTGGAGGTTCGTACATCTTCCCTCACAGCTTCTACTCTATGGCTGCCTGCAGAAAAATAAGTACCCCATTATGGTCTGTGTAGCTTATACCATGGAAATAACTGCAATCTTCTCTTCTCACCTTTTGAGGCACTGGATTATTTTGTCACCATGTTTATTTATCCTCTTCTCTTACCTATTCTCTGTGAAAGAACTTTCTCTTTACCCAGCACAGAGATAATAGCTGTGACTTTTTATATTAGTAATATTTCTCTCCTACAGAGCTTTACTCACAATTTGAAAAGATTTTTGTATCAGACAGTAATGGAAATCTAGCACTTTTTCTCCAATGTGTGATGCTATTCTGTTGTCAAAAGTGTACTTGGAGATATTCAAAACTCTTCTCAAGATCATCACAGTATTAATGGTTGAGCACACATATAATCCTCTATTACGGCTAGCCAAGATACACACAAAAAGATTTCATTACTTTTAATAATAAAATTTAATTTCAAAATATAAAAATCAGCAAGGCATTATCTCAAAACGTGGCTTAGCCACAGCAGTGCCTTATTAAAAATACAATTCATTTTAGCTATTGAAATGCTTCTCAACTGTTATCCTCTCACAGTAATTACAGTGTAATATTTTGTGGCAAGCTTGAGTATTACCTTTGGGGTACTATAGGAATACTGGATATCTCATTTCTCAATAAATCCTTTATTTTCTAATTATATGGAAAAGACAACGCTGAAGTTGAGAGATTAATCACAGAACAGGTAAGAAGTGTAAATATGTATGTCTTACCCACTGACAGACCCATCCAGGGCATACCTCTTTTAATTACCAAATCGCCAAGCAGTTCACAGTTCCGTAACTCATGAAGTATCTCCTCCTTTAATCTAAGGAAACTAAGGCACAAACGTTAAATCACTCAGATTTACAGGCCTCACAACCAAGTTTCAAATAGTCAGTACTGAAGTAAGACTCAGTTTCTCAAGGTTTTGTGAAGTTAAAATTTTTAAGAGCTCAGTACACAACCACTATGAAGGTCAGTAGCTTCACAGCTCACAGCCACAGAATCGAGGCATCTACTCACTGACTGCATCTGAGACCACAAACTTACCTATCCTTGGTCATCTGTACAGCCTACAATCGAGGTCATTAAATAGCCTCTAAGCCTTTTAGCACACCTACATGTCTGGCTACAGTGTTTTCCCTGTCCCACCACATACTGCAAGGGCTAAGCAGCTCATATGAGCTCCTTTAGAGTCAGTAAAGTGGCATCCCTGTGACTAACACTACTTCCATCCATACTTAGGAGGTGTGTTCAGGAAAGATCTAACATACTAACAACACACAGTTCATTGTAAAATGCAGCAGCAAGAGTCCTTTGCGTTAAAGAAAACATCACAGGGTGTTACCACCTAGTTTTATAGGATAAATTAGCATAGTCCTTGCACGTAGCTCCCATACCTCTTCATCCTAAAACAGTTTTAAATTCACATTTCTAAGCTTGCAAAGAGGACCCTGGCCTTCACGTGCGTCCAGTTACTATTTAGCTGGCAACACTATACAAACTCAGGTGCTTGTGAACTAGAAAACATGTGCTGTTCAAAACTGTAGAAAAATAGTTACAGCCACATGGCATTTATGTTGAGATGGGGAAAACTTACTATATAAAACAAATTACTTAAATATGCCCCACGTATTGATTTAAGATTTCCTGACATTCAGGCAGATGTCTAAATAAAAACAAGTATTAGAGATCAAAACAGTACACACACACACAAACTAGAAAATTCCTTTAATTTGTGAAAAGCCTGTATTCTTTTTTAAAGAGAACAACAAATATGAGTTTTTTGAAGGGGAAAAGAAAATCTCAGCGCTCTTCAGTGGCACTGGGCATTGGTAACCTCCAGGTCACCAGTTTCAGCAAAAACTGAAGGTAGGTAACAAATGGTTACTGTTCAGAGTCCTAAGGAGTTGGTTTTCCAGGATCACTCTTTGCCTAGCAAATGATCAAATGTTCACAATCAAAAGAAACCTATTAGAAATCCTTTTCTTGGCAGACTCAGTACAGAATAATGAAATGGGAGGGATGCAGGAATTGAAGGATTATTCACTGTCTAGCACTGGCATTTCTGACACGAAGAAGAGAGAAAGTAAACAGGATGTGGTGTGAAATACTAAATTGCCGTATTTCTGAAAGGGATTTCCTGGTCAGAAAAAAAGTGCAACACGGAACGTGCAGCACACACTGGTACATTCAGTATCGCCGCAGAACGCCAGCTCAGTTGCACACACACCACGCAGGCGCAGTGGCCATTTGTCTGGCATGTTCTAGATGTCCAAAAGCTTTCAGAACAAGTTGCCAGACATCTGGAAACACTAGACAAAGGGCTAGAGTCCTCAAACTCTTCTCACACAACACTGCCAGGTGGAAAAGAGGGCTATCTCCAGAGAAATCTGGATGTATGACAGCTCCAAGTATAATTCATACAGGGTTATTAAGGAATACATGTTCCTTAGTATCCTCCTATGTAAATACTCTTACTCTAAGATAAGGATGCCTAAGGGTGCCCTCTTCCCACTGAGTGTAATTGGTTACACTTATACAAGGCCCAAGCAAGCAACAGAGGTAGGCACGTAGAAGATGAAAAAGAAGAAAAACATTATGGGCAAATAAAAGCTTGTCTAAACATATGTAGGTTCTTGTTGAATTGTTTTGGAATAAGAAAGTTCAAGTATGCAGGAATCAGGAATAAAAGCTCCTTGCCCCTATTTATTGTAACCCATGGTCAGAGAGGTTCTGAGGATGCTCTGTGTCTATTCATCCCCAAAAGTGCTCACAGTAATAAAACAAGGAAGTAATGTAAGAAGAGGCAACAGAGAACAGCAGAAGTAAAATCAAAAACTATGAAATCTGCCCAGTGAGGTAAGTAAACCTAGTACTTTATAACCAAGAGCTCCGTCCCCTCTCAACACAATACTCCTCTGTGCCTAAAAGTTTTAAGGATTTTCTTTTCTCTGTCACTTGCATGGTACAGTAAGAAATGTCATGCTGGAAAGGCTGAACTCTGCATGCTGCTCAAAGTTATTTTTGTCACACTTAAGGCTACTATGAGAGGTTGGAAGTGAGACTTCCACTGTTGTGAAGTGAGTTGCTGCCTTTTAACTGGTTTTTATTTAGGTTGGTGCTTTTTTGTTTGTTTTATGATGTATGGAATAGGCAGTCATCATACAAAACAACTTTTTGACATGCACATTTGTGAATGCTTTCACAAAATACAAGTAAAAAAAATCCAAGGAAAATGAACCCACTGTGAGAGCTCTAGTATTGTTTAGAATTAATATAATCCAGTCATAGGTGCTTTTTTCCTGACAGGAACAAGGATTTTTCTAAAAACAACCTCCTTCTTATGGCAGCATCGTGCCAGAATCAACAGCATCTCCAAGAAAAAATAAAAGGTGGGCAAAAGTACAGAAGAAACAAAGGGAAAAGGTTGTTCTCTGGCAGTAATAAATGCCTACAATCAAATTTAGCAGGATGAATGGTAAAAAACACATATGGGACTGAAAGACCTTTTGCATAGATGGAAGATTAGAAAAACCTCCTCTTTCAGAACGTATTCAGTAATCTGTGTGCAAGTTGGCCCCATGGGAAAGGGCTTATATCTGAAACACCATTCCAGGTGATCTCAAGAGAGGTCAAGCACTCAGCTAACATGACATTAAGTGCTGCTGGTAGGGAAGCAGGTAGTACAATTTGGGTGGGATGCTCATTGAAGACAGTGACATGCCAAGGCCGAGCCCATCTAAAAGCTGCCCAGGACCACAGGCCAGAGTCCCCGCCGAGGCCACACGGCTCACTCCTTACACCTCTCTGCTCCCTGCTCATCCCCTGGTGCCAGCCACCCTCTGGATTCCTGTCGGACAACACAGGTACACCAGCACAGCTCTCCAACTCAAGTGAAAGCTATTCACCTTCTCAGTCAAGATAGTTTTCTCAAGAATTAACAAATCAGACCAGCTCCCTGTGCAGTTGCACAAACACCAGAGCCAATGCAAGGGAGGAAGGGAGCCCCTTTCAGCAGCAGCAAGCCTGAGCAGCGAGTTCAGCCATCTCACGTAACTGCACCCTCAGACTAAGTTTCAACTCACTCCTTCTGCACACTGTTCTATTTCACCATTTCTCACGGCAGCAAAGTGACATAAAATGCTTAAAATGTTTCATGTAAAGTTGTTGTTAAACCTTAAGACTGCTACGTAGGATGTAATTCCAAACAAGCTTATGTGGCTCAGTTTGAAACTTCAGCAAAGATTTCACAAGATGACCATACCTCTGCATCTGTGAAAAGCTATGGGGCACGCAGCAAGAAAGTGCCTCTCTATTCAGTCAGTCTTTGACCTTGTCGCAGCTGTTATTTCAGTGCGTACCAAATGCAGGTTAAAACAAAAAAAAGTTAAAGAAAAAAAAGAAAAGAAAAAGGAAAAGACGACCAAACAAAAGGTAGGAAGTCCCTGTAAGGTACCTATGCTACACCATGGACTACCCGGGTTTTATTTTGTATGTATGTTTTAGATACAAACTATGACAGAAAGTTTGGTAAGATTTTAAAGTGGCCTACATTTTTATATGTTTATAAAGTTTATTTAATCCTTCTGTGCCTTTTCTTTTAATAGCAAATGTTCTAAATATATTCACAGTTTATGGGCTTTACCTTTCAACATTCGAAATACTATGCCATAGGGAACTTTTTGTAGGAAATGTGTTTAACAATAAACATTGGTTTTACCTCTCAGAACAATTTAATCTGATGAAAGAAAATGTTCTATGCTTTTCTAAAGCACACTATCTGCAATTTTAAAGTTTTTATAGGTATGCAGAAATCCATTAGAATTTTAAATTGAGCCTTAACTAAATCACAATTATCATACAGTTGTTAGAATAAGCATTGGCTTGACAGCTATGCAAAAATACAAGTTAAAAAGTCATCATAATCATTTATCATGAAAGTTTAAGTCTCCCACTTATGTAATTTTGCATATGAACTCTCACTGTAACTAACTCATTATCTTAGATTAGCTGCTATAAATATAGGCTGCACTAACCAAATGTCAGCGTTATCTATTGTAAAGAACCATCTTGAACTAAATTATATAAACCCCCGTGTATTTGGGTAGGGCAGAGACAGACAGACTACCAGGCATAAAGAAACATCAGAGACCACAGCAGTTGCCATAAAATTTAAAACAACAACAAAGTAATTGTGCCTGACATTCAATGACATATAGCAGAAGACTTGAGTCTTAGAGCTGTGGTAAAAGCTAAACAAGAACAGTGAGATCCCTCGACCACTAAAAATCCTTCTCTGAACAAAACCCTAGAAGTGCCCCCAAGTCAAACTCAACCAGAAACCTCATCCGTTATCACCCACCTCCATTTCTCTTTCCAGGCAATTACAACAGTCTCTCAAACAATCACACGTTCACCTGTTTTCCGAAGACCGTTTTTCTCAAGCAAGTAACGAGTAAGCATGACATGTGTTACCTGCTATTCAATATGGGACTAGCTTTAGACTGTGCCACAAAGAGAGAGTTTCAGCACAGAAGGAAGGTTTTCTAACAGCTACAGGAAAAGGTCAAAAGTGGCAGTGTGCCCACACAACCATCAGAAATTCTTTCAAGATGCTGAGAGCCTGTGTAAGAGGTGTGTGGGGAAGGGGAACACAGAGGACAGGAGCACACCTTTCAGCCCCCTGCTACGGGGCTGCCATGGCTGCACTGCCCAAATACACTCTCCAGTGGGAGTGATCTCTGCTAACGTGGTGATTCAAGTGATTTCCATCATCTCCCGTCTCCGTTTCACTATCTTCTCCTATTCCATGGGAAAAGTTATGTCACAGCAGGCCTGGTAGCAATGTCCTCATAATACTTCACCACACATTTCCTTTCAGTTGATAAGAATAATGCCACTGCACAGACAAAACAGTGCCTGCAAGAAATAAGGAGCAGGATAAAAACCAGATGGCTGAAGTTAAGCGCAGGAAGACAGGAGCAACGCTTGTAGGGAGGAGAAATCATTTTGACGAGCTGAGACTGTGAACATGGCTTTCCACACAAAGGGAACATAGCCTGCCACGACACAGCCTGCATGACACATACGCATAAATATGAAATGAAATTTGGATGAAATATTGTTATCTATATCACCTAAAGGCTGAATTCTTTTCAAGCAAGTACCAGATGAACATGACACACATTTTTTCAATTTAACATCAGGCTAATGCAGCTTCAGCTGTTTAGAAGACTACCTGTCAAGCACAATCAAAAACACCATTTTGAAAAACGTGAAGTGATCTGTAACACAAGTCGAGAACATTGACAGCATATTCCCTTACAGCAAATCTATACCTTCGTGATTTGCTTCTGGGCTGGTACAAGCCTTGGCAGTGATAGTTGTGACTCTCACAGCCCAATCCCCCCTGCAACTGGCTCCATCCATAACTGACAAATGTTATCAGTGATAGGGGAACCACAAACACCTATGCGAGCCCAGACTGTATTTAAGATTGGAGTCCAACACTGTTCACATCTGTAAATCTTGCTGAAGACAGGGGATTTTAATTCGTACTGAAATGACACAAAATATGATTCACAGTATTTTCCCTGCCCTTGCTACAGTTAAACAAAAGTTAAAACGCTTCAGTCAATGCATTTAAAATGCATCATTCATCACCATCTACACAACCTCCAGATGAAACTTAAGAACTGAAAGCAAGGTCTTCTTGACATTGCTTCCTAAAGCATAGCATAAATACTGCCATATCATGAACGGATTCAGTAATACTAATTTGATTTTTTTGATTAACAATTTGATTGGTAAAGGTAGCAGGCATTGCTTCAATGAGCTTCTGCACAGTACTTATCTCAGGACTATTCTCCATGCCATTTCAATTAAGGAATTCCCAAAATATAAACTTAATCTTGCATTAATACAGCAGCTATTAAAAAGATTAAAGTTACATTTCAAAACCAGGGTGGTGTTTTTTTAACATAGAAAATAATCATCAAACAGTTGTGTTTCTTCTAAGATCCCAGAGGAATCCACTTTTGCTCCTGCACTACATATTCTTCAGTGACCTGGAAAATCCAAACCTTCCTCGTGAAATAGATGGCATGATCCTCAATAGATGATGAGAATTGGGGAAAGCAATATAGAAAAGACATGTCACTGACTCCCGCAGAAACGAACACATCAACGTGACCAAGAGCAGTTCAACAATTAGGAAGAAAGATTAGAAAGAATGGTAGGAGACCCTACTGTGCCATGCAGGCAACTCTGCAGACAACCTGGCTAAACATAGCTTCATGGGGCAAGGCTTTGGCCAAAAAACCTAACCATCCTCGCAGTTCTCTGCAAAACAAGGAATCTGGAGTCTCATGCCCAGGGAGGTTCTATTATCTTCTTACTTAACATTGACTTAATTGCTTCTAAAATGAAATGTCCACAATTTAGAAAGGGTGACAATAAATTGGAAGGAGTCCAGGAGAAAACTGAGAGAATAACTGCAGAAGAAAAAGAAATGAAAAGAAAAAAAAGAATGCCTGGTAACAAACGTCAGAAGATAATTTATTTTTCTTAATAAAAAGCATATAAAGCAATAAATAAATGAAAATTCATAAGAATCATACTCAGGAAAACATGAGATGTAATGGGATTTTCAGTGTTGATGAGGCTATAGCAAGATTCAGTGGCTGTAAACTAAATGTAGCCCTCTTCAGATCATAAATAAGAAATAAAACACAAATCAGCCACTTGCACAGTTTACCAAGAATTGTGCTGAATTCTGCTTCACTAGAAATTTTTAACCGCACCTTCTAAACCGTAAACTCTAGTTTCAAACACAGATGGGGGGGCGGGTGGAAGTCCTACGGCCTGCATTATGAAGAGGTCAGCCTAGCTGATTGCAACAGTCCTTCTGACTTGATAATCTATTAATCTTGTCAGATCAGAATACACGCCTGACCACTTTCAGGACCCAATGCAAAGTCATCCACAGGCACACCTATTCTGGCAGTGTATTTTTAGCCCCAGATTCTCTTTTACCTTTAAACGTCGTGGAGATAGGAACTGTAGATGTACCAAGCCAGAGGCATAAAAGGCAGGCGGTAACAAAAACCTCCTCGCCTAGAAAACGCTCATTTTAGTTGGCAGAGTTATACAATCAAAAGAGCAACGCAAAGCCAATAAGATATCCTGTATTTTTTCCGCGCTTCCCGGAACTTTCCACAACTCTCCGTGGGACCGAATCGCTCCAGACAAGTTTTAGCTGAGCGGAGGCTCCGCACGCCCCAGAGCAGCGCTGCCGAGGGACGCGGCCAGCCCGCCGCCGCCGCGGCAGACAAGGCAGGCACGGAGGGCGCAGGGTGATGCTAGCGCGGCGCCGGCCCAGGGGCTGCCGGCGCAGGGTGAGGTCGTCCGGTGCCCCGGCGTGCCCGGCCCCACCGCCCAGCGGGCAGCATTGTTCTGGCGGGCAGCGCCGGTGCCCGCGGCCCCGCGCACACGGAGCGCTCCCCGCGCCGCCGCCCCCGAGCCCAGCGTCGCCCCCGGAGCCGGGCAGGGACGCGTGAACTCTTGAACCCGCGCAGCCCAACGCGAGCCTCCGGGGCGGAGAGCGGCGGCCCGCCCCGCCGCCGGCGCCCGGGGACGGCGGGGAGCCCGCTCCGGCCGCCCCCCGCCCGGCTCAGCGGCCGTGCCCCCAGACGCCGAGGCCCGGCGGGACGCGGCCCGGCCGCCCGCTGCCCACCCACCGCCCCGCCCGGCCTCACCCGCCGCTCCGCTGGGCCCCACTCCCCCCCGGCCCCGCCGCCCCGCCTCGCCCCGCCGGAGAGGGCCCCTCGCCCGCCGTACCCCCGGGGCGCCCTCGGGCCAGGCCCCGGCCCAGACCCCGTCCTTTCCTGCCGCAGCCCCCCGGCGGACCCTCCTCACCTGGGCTTGAGGCTGCCGGCGCTCCGCTCGTAGGCCCAGGAGGCGGCGGGCTGCGCGGTGGCCGGGGCCAGGGGGTCGGCGAAGCTGGGGGTCGTCGGGTAGTTCCTGTCCATCATCGGGGCAGGGCGCGGGGCCGGGGCGGCGGGGGCTCCGCTGGGGCCCTGCGCGCAGGGCGGCGGCGGCGGGGACCGAGCGGGGCGGGTGAGAGCGGCCCCCCCCTGCCTCATGCGGGGCGGGCAGCGCCGCGGCCCCCTCCCCGGCGCGGGCCAGGCCGCCGCGTCCCGGCCCCCCTGCCCAGCCCTGCCTCCGCTCCCCTCCCCTCACCGCTCAGCGGCGGGCGGCGGCGGGCGGACGGCTGAGGGGAGCTGCGGGCGGCGGCGGGGGCTGCGCGGCGGCCAGGCGAAGACCCATGTCGGGCTGCTCTTTCCCAGGATGCACCTCCCCCGCCAGCGCGCACTGGGGCTCACGGGCTCCGGCTCCGTGGCCGGGGGGCAGGGAGGCCGCGGCGGAGGGGGCTGCCGCCGGAGCCACCGCGGCGGGGGGCGGAGGAGGAGGTCTGTGACTTGGGAACGGGCGGCCGCGGCCCGGCGGGGAAGCGCGGCGGCTGGCGGGGGGCGGTAGCCGCCACCGGGGCGGGGTGGGGGGTGCTGAAGGCGGGGACGGCCGGCCCGGGCGCTAAGGCAAGGCAAGGCGAGGCGGGGGGCGGGGGGGGGAAAGGCCGGTTTCTCGGTGGGGCCGCGTCAAGTGAAGCGCTGGCGCTTTGTTGGAGGAGCCGGGGCGGGGCCATCTTGTTCCCGCTGAGGGGAAGCGGCGTCAGCGGCGGGCAACACCGCGGGACCGCGGCCTCCGGGGGCGGCCGCCGACCGACAAGATGGAGACCGACAGCCGCCACTACCCCGGCTGCCGCCCCGAGGCGACGGGTTGCCTCATGGGGAGCGCATTGTAAAGCAATTTGTAGGGCGGCTCTCCCGCCCTGCCCCGCCGCGGGGGGAGGCGTCCGGGCAGGCGGGCGGGAGCGGCGTCACCGGACGGTGACGCCGCTCCCGCCCGCCTGCCCGGACGTCTACCCCCGCGGCTGAGGCGAGTCGACCCGCTGCTCTCCTCACAGGAAAATCTATCTCGTCGGGGAGAGATATAAAATAAAAAAACCCGGTGATGGGCACAGGGGTGCTGGGAGGTCACCGGGAGAAGTTCGTCGCCGTGTTTTCCCCTCAGGGGCAGCCCAGAGCCCTTGTTTTGCCACTTCAAGCTCCTGCCGGCGCTCAGCGCTTTAGGTTGGTCATCGCTCTGAGGATACTTTACAGGGGTTAAGTAATATAAAAGCACAGGCCTTTAGCTAATTATTTTCCTTTTGACAGCCTAAAAGCCTCTTATAGGCATACCACAGCTTTTCCAAAAAACTTCAGCATTCCCCCTCAAGAAATCATTGCAGGCCTGCAGCCCGATTAGTCTAAAAGTCAGCCAGCAAGGGAAACAATCTTTAAGCATCTAGAGCAACCTAAGTTACCTGGCGTCTGGGCTGTAAAGAATCTTTAAGCATCTAGAGCAATCTAAGTTACCTGGCGTCTGGGCTGTAAATTCCTGTATCTTTGCCTGTGCAGTTTGTTGTAGTATGAGGGAAAGGGGCACCAGCTTCCCAGAGCAGGGTAGGAGTGAAGGGGACATCCGTCTCGGGCAGGGGGATGGTGGGTGAGCTATGGTGTCTGGCTTTCCCTGCAGGAGAAGAGCAGGAGGAATGTGCATTTGAAGAGAGGGTGACGGCATCTGGAGGCATTGCTCAGAAGGGGAAGGTGTATGCTAATGAGTAAGTGAGTCTTTTGAAGATTTCAGTTTGTAGTACTCCGGGCATGATCGAACGGCAGAGTGAAATGAATTTTGTAGTGAAACGCAGAGTGTAGAAACTTGGCTACAGCCAGTCAGATTAGATGGAAAAAAAAAAACCCAAAAACCCAAACAAAACCTCAACATTTGAATGAAAAAGTGGAGTGGTCAATATTAACTGAGAATGCCGGAAGGTAAGATACTTTAGGATGAAAAGCTGAGGTTCTGATTTTCTCGTACCTAGTTTCAAGAAGCGGCAAATTCAACTATGGGAAGGAACGCAGCCTTTTGGATCCAGGAGGGAAGGGTAAGTGCGAAAGTAATCAGCAGCGACGAGACTGAGCTAAGTCACCCAAAGGCCAGGGCAGAGGGAGGAGGGAGAAGAAGCGTACCAAAGCCAGAAACCAGAAGAGTGAGTTTTCCTTGTGTTTGCATAAGTTAGCACCTGTGTTGCTTGCAGCTGGAGGAGAGTATGTGGGGGGTGGGAGACCTTTTTTCCTGGGAAGCACGAAAGGGTACTGTTTTACATACATGACCTGATGACAGAAAATGACTCCAGTTTTATGCTAACTACTCTGCTGATAGCATTGAAAGTAGCATTTCCAGCGGAGAAGGGACCTACAGGTTTTAATTTCCCTGCAGGATCTCCACTAATCTCCATTATAATATTGCACTTAGAGTGCATTGTTTCCCTCAGGTGGGCGATACATGGACCTAAGTGATACAAAATGCCTTTTCCACCTAGCTATAGTGTTTGGTTATACAGCCGGAGCCTGCTGGTGTGCCTTAAAAGTTTGTTGTCACAAATTTGCAACAATGTATCAATAAATTGTAAAACTGCTAGTGTTTTGTTTGTTTGTTTGTTTTTCTCAAGTAATGGCAACATGAACTTTAAAGAGTACCATAACATTGACTGTTTTCATTACAGGTTATTTGTCTAATGAGCAGGTGTTTGCGTGTTAATACTGTTAGATTGTGGCTGTAAAATCCTGTTGCACCAGAAATCACAAACAACAAGCCCCAGTCCAGATTTACAGGCGGGGAAATATACACAATTAGTTTAGACCATTAAATTAACTAATTGTCAATACACCACAGACACAGTGTTTCCTTGAACATCGTTGGAGTAGGTCTTCTTTTCTGTAATCAAATAGCAAAGTTGAGTGAAGCAGAAATTGTGACAGCTGTTGGCAAGTTTAATTTCTTTTACATGGTTTTGATAAAGGTGTAGACTGGAAACTTAATCGCTGATGTCCATAACCTCCAGTTTCTGGAGGTCATAACCAGTCAGTTTCTGCTGTGATTTGCTTTTCTTTTTTTGCTATGGGATAAATCTACTTGTCCTGAGACCAGCCTGTGAGACTTCCACAGTTTTCTCATAAAACTGATCCCTGCTGCTTGTTGCCATCCTCTGTCTAGGAAAGCTGCCTTTAATTTGTGCATTTTATCTTTTTGTAACTAAAAGATATTTTGTAACACTGTTCTCTAAGACAATGAAAGTGCCTGTTTATAGAGTGAGCGCTTCTACACTAGCCTGGTATCCACAATACTTATAAACAGCTTTTCTGGAAAGATGTGTTGGTGATAGAAAAAAATGCCTTGAATAGATCCTGTTAGTTGTCTATGTTATTTTAATGCATAGATTAAAGTGTACATATTAAGGTGTGTATTTAGAAGTCATATTAGACATGTTCATGATTCTGAACATTGAAAATACTTCGATTCTTGAGTTAGTAAGGAATGCTTTAGTTTCAAACACAGCTATTACTTGTCGGTTAGGAACTGAGCTTTGGTGAGCTTTAAGACCTTCCAAACCGTAGTTCATAACTGAGTGCCTATAGCCAATAGTGATGTTGCATGTGCCTATCTCTCAAGTAAAGAATATCATGTATTTTTCTGAAACTTAAGCTAATACAATTTTTCACTCTATTTAAGAGCAAAATCTTAAAACAGCACTGTAACACAGTCTGTGCAACATACCAGCCTGGGGCAGTACTGAATTTTTGTTGCTTATTTCTTTCCCTAAATGAACAATCTCCACTTGGAAAAATAACGTAACAAATCCTTTACAGAGTCAAAAATGTTGTGTGATGGTTAAGAGACAGATTTAAGTACTTAAGGTAACCTTTAATTGGAGTTGTCTGCCTAAGGTCCGAGGAGAACCTTCAAAGCTGCAGCATGGGCTGCTGCCTACAGGTGCAGTGTGGCAGCAGGGCTGTGCTGCCTCAGCTGCTTGCTGACACCCGAAGGAGAAGGCCTTACTCTCCCTTCTTCCTTCCCTGCTCCACCTTCCCACTCCTAGTGATGTGCTCTGGCCACAAGGTCAGCAGTAAATGTGCTCCACTGGCAAAAGAACGTTTACTTTTTAGCCAGAGGTTATTTTTCTGTAATTTCACTGAGCTGAATCAGCTTGCTTTGCATCAAATGGGTGCTGGCTCAGGGCAAGCAGTGGTGGCGTGCAGCCAGAACCAGAGGGGAAGGGAAGATGAGAGGAGAGAGTGGGGAACTTTTGCTTTTGATGACGAGAAGTTGATTTGGCTCATGGTGTATTCAGTGTATAAATCTCTGGAGTCTAGGAGTGCTTGAGGATATACCTCTATTGACAGTAGCGGGCCTCTCTGCCCATACGCCAGTTCAGCCAGAATCAAGCCAGCTTCTGTGGCAGAACTGTGTTAGCTAATACACACTGCCCCTTAGGGAAACTTTCCTATTTTCCTCTTTCTGTTTAAATAATTTAATGTTACACAATGTTGAATGGCTATATTGCTTTTTGAGGTCTACTTTTATGTTTGCAGCAACCGTATGCCAAATGAAATGTAGGATCAAGCTAATGGGTAGTTGGCAGTTTTCTGTGATTTGATCATAATTAAAACCAATGTATTGATCACAAGTTCAGAGCCAGAATACTGCTTCAATTCATGCTTGGCATGGATTTATTTATTTGTAACTGATTTATTGATTTAATAAATCTTTGTTGCGTGGTGTGCTATTATTACTATCTGTGTTAACAGAAAAATGTCAGCCAGTGTTTGAGTTGAGTGTGATTGACTATTTTGTGTATGTACAAGACTGGCCAGGCAGAAGGCTACATGCTATGTTACAGCTCTAACAGTACCACGGATGCTAAAATACCAGGATAGGACCACTAAGGGTTCTTGTGCCTGCAGCAGCAGGTGTTACTGAATGGGGTGATTCTTCATAGGGCCAGCAGTTGCCGCCTGTGCTTCTGGCATCCCTTTTACTGAAGGTACAACAAACCTGGCTCTCCAGGGCTTTTCCCATGTCTATTCCCATATGCCCTCTTTTTTCCACAGAGGCCATTGCTCCTGTCTTTTGCCTTTCCCTAACAGATGATGCCTGGTTTTGGTCTTGTCCTGGCTCCTCCCTTATGTTTAAGTGCCAAAATATATATATTTTTGTCATGCCCTAAGAGGCTTTCAGCTAAGTCTGTAAACAGCTGGTTTTGCAGCTGGGCAGTTTTTGACAGGCTGAAAAGAATCACAGAACAATAGTCAGATGCACATGCTGGATCAGCAACTTAGACTGTTGTTGACTGAAGAAAGTAAAGGCACGGCATGTGGTTAACACTGCGAGTCTGAGATTGCAGCTTGGTCATCGAAAGTGGACAAAAATGATTGCATTTCAGTTCATAATATTTTATTTTGGAACTATCACAGCATCATAAATAGTTTGCTAACATACACAAACATCTTGGTGGTTAGCTTGCATTGGCTAACCATTTGTCAACAAAAGATCTAGAAATGCTTAACAGCCTTGTGCTGAGAGAATGAATCTTCACAATTGTTTGAAAATAGTGTTTTGGAGACTTGAGGATTTTTTTATTTTTTTAAAAAACTAATGTTTCAGAGATAAAGGTTCAAATACCAAGTCTGATCAGATGAAGTTTGAAGAAGTTAAGGCCAAAGCTGGTCTGGGTCTGATTTACTAACAAATTGTAACAAGAGCACCAAATTTCTGCAGTGTCTTTCTCTGTTGAACAGTGATGGATGGTAGACGTCCACTCATGGACTGTGAATGTAGCACCTTTGTGCAGGCTTTATATGTGTGCTGCTAGGCTGTACTGTCTTCCGTGAGCAGCAACGGGTAAGTAGATCAGATATTATGCAGTAATAACATGAATCTTGGTTAGGCACATTATTACTGACTGGTTTTTGTTGTTGCTGTACCAAAGCAGAAAATTGCGGTTGCTTAACAGATTAGATTTTGCGTTTAATTTGGCGCATGGCCTCTTTAAACATAAAGCTAGACATTAAGAAATGTGTAAATAGGGAAGAAAGTGCTGCCCTTTCAAAGAACACACTCAATCTTGGAACCTCCCAGGAAATACTCTCTTTCTTTGCATTTCTTTACATATACTACTCTGTGCATTTCTTTCATTAAAAAGCTCAAATATATGTACAAACAAATGAAGCAAAATCTTCAGAATTCATTTTATTGAACTAAAGTCAATCTATGAAACCATTATACTTCACCTGACGTGACAAGAGATGACTGAGCCTGGTAGAAAGCTCACTGCAGCAACAAGATGGAAGGCCTTGTTTCCTTCATTTTCCCCATCCTTCCACACACCCCAAGGCACCACTTCTGGCACTTCTGTTGATTCAACTCTCGCACTCACAAGAAAACTGTCTGCTTTTTTGCTGGGTTGTTTACAAAGGGATCTAGTAAGCACCAGAACTGATAGAAAGTAAGTGGGAGAAATGTGCAATGACACGTGGGAAAAAGAAAGCTTAAATAAAACCTTTGCTCTTGAGCAAACTCATAGTTTTGTCAGGGAGTATTTTATTTTAACTCTTATTAGATACTTTCCTTTGTATCATAGCCATGCAGGGTATTTAATCTTAAATACTGGATGCTTATATGTTCAATATTTAGTAGTTGCTGATCTTCAGAGAAGTTAAACTGAAGGTGCTTGAACAACTTGAGCAATCACAGGTGTTTCTTATTTCCTAAATGAAATAGGCACTGTATCAGAAATCTAAAATCTGTCATAAGGCTTTTTCAAAACTTGTGTTTAATTGTACCCTTTTCTGGACTGAAATATATTGTCCTGATCCTTTGAAGTCTGGCTGCTACCTTTAAAGTGTGGGCTTCTAGAGGCTCCCGGAATGTGGGCAGCAAGATGCCTGCATCTGATGGCCCCTTTTGTTTCAGTGTTTACGTAGGCTAGGTGCTGTGCACAAAAAAGCAGGAGGGAAAGGAGGAGCTAAAGGCCTTGCTATTTCTATGAAGAGGCTAGGGAAGCTGTGCAAGGGTGGTTTTCAGAGGGGAAGAGGGGACCATGTGCTTGGGAACTACGTCCAGGAAAGAAAAAAATAATAATTAAGCAGTAAACAGGTGAGTGTGTGCAATGGACACAGAAAAAGGAATCAGAGAAGGAAAAAAGGTCAGTAGCAAATTATAGGCAGAACATTAAGAAAGAACAGAAGGAAATGAAAAGTTAAATGTAAAGCAAAAGTAGTTAATGTAATTGTATTTTCAACATGGACAAAATTTTCTGCATCAAAAATTGCCAAAATACATGTGATAGTGTTTTGTTATTTTCCATATATGCTATTAGTGTAGTTACCATTGTGAAGTTGTAAATGTACCAAAAAAACCACCCAAACAAGCAAAAAAAAAAAAAGCAAACAGAAAAAACCGTAAGATAATATATCTTATGGTAAAATAGAGGAATGGTATCCACCTGGTAAAAATCTGGGGAGGTTTCTCCCACCGGGGTCAACAGCAAACTAAATTGTCGTTTAAATGCTAATGGAGCTACTGTTGCTTCCCTTGTTGGTAGATCGTAGGCCCTGCTGTTCCCAGCTGGAGCCAGTCTTTTGCTGACATTTCAGTATTTTGCCAAGTTAGTCAGGGCCATTTTGCAGTAATTGTTTTTGACGTTTCAAAGAGAATGGGGCTGGCTTTCTATTAAATGGACACAGAGATTAGAAGTTAGATGGGAAATTTTGACTGAGTTTTTTTTTTTTTTAAGTAAGTAGTGTCAGAATGCTGTAAACTTGCTCAACTTTCACATAACTTTCAGAATTGTTGAAATCCAGTAAAGACAAACTCCTCATTCTCTTTGTAGCTGGGCACTCTATAGCTAAAATAATATTGTAAACAGATGACATAAAAGACATCTTCCAAAGAACTGGGATCCTATTTTCCCAAGACTTTTAATGAGAATGAAGCATCTGTACCCCACCAGCTGTATTCCAAACCTTCATTGGTTGTTCAAGTACATCAGGAGATTCTGGTATTTTTTGAGGAGTTTTAACCAGCTAGCGCAGCTCATCTTGTGTGGTTGGGAGAAAAAGCACAAATATGACTATTGTCTCCCAGTGGGCAAAACAAGAGTGGCTAAATTTAGTGTCCTTTGCTGTGCTACAGTATTTGCTTTATCTAACTGCCCTCACCTATCCCTCCTGCCTCTCTGCAGAAGTTTCTTCTCAGTACACAATGAATACCTTCACTTCAGATTGAAATCATTACCAAAAAGTCCTGCTTCCTGCCTTGCTTTTGTATGCCTGTTCTGGTCCTCACTGGAGCGATCTTGTTCACTTCACTAACCCTAAGAAAGTGGATATTTTTTGGCCACATTATTGTGTTCAGTCTTCTCACCGAAGGCCTGGTGAAAGCCAAGGAATGTGGAAGCGTACAGCACCTGGTTAAGCTGCCTTGTTTGCTTTGAAGACTTCATCTTCAGTGACTGCTGTTTGTCGTTCAGAACCTCAGATGTTTAAGTGAACTACAGCAGTGAAGCAGGAAGCCTCTGTCCGGAGCAGAAATTGCCGATGTTAAAGAAAATAAACCATTTTCTCTGTCGATAGATGCTATATGGCATGAGGAATCATAGAATCACAGAATAGTTGGGATTGGAAGGCAGTTTAAAGGTCATCTTCTCCAGCGCCCCTGCAATGAGCAGGAACATCTTCAACCAGATCAGGTTGCTCAGAGCCAACCTGACCTTGAATGCTTTCAGGGATGGGGCACCTACCACCTCTCAGGGCAACCTGTGCCAGTGTTTCACCACCTTCATTGTAAAAAATTTCTTCTTTATATCTAGTCTGAATCTACCCTCTTTTAGTTTAAAACCATTACCTCTTGTCCTGTTGCAACAGGTCCTACAAAAAAGTTTGCCCCCATCTTTCTTACAAGCCCCCATTAAGTACTTCAAAAAAAGTGCATACTGTCAGCAACTTCATTTAAAAAAACCCAAAGGATCATTGGAGGTTTTGTAACTTTTTATCACAGGCTAAATTAGCATTTTCTCTTTTGCTTTTGTCAAGCGATTAAATAGGTTTCTGTACAATTTCTGTAGTTTATTTAGAATGTGACTTTGCCAGATGAGTACATCCAACAAAATGACAGCACTTACCATCGAAGTTAGAATTAAACTATAACCCAGTGACAAGTGCATTCAAAAGGCCCTGCCAGATAAGTAGAAGGAAATATGTTCATAAGATTTAACAAGAACTGTTTACACAGTTCAGAAATTACTGGACATAGTCAAAAGTTACCGCCTGAATAAAGAGCAGGGTATTTGGGAAGATGTGCTTAAGATTTTTGAGAGGAAAATACATCCAATTTCTTGTGAAAAAAGACAGAGTGATAAATTTGTATGTGATAGGAATTAATTGAAAGACATTGACAGTACAGGAAGAGCAAGCTTGAAGTGTTTGAAAGATAGCTTTTAAACCTGGGGTTTCCCTCCTGTTGTCTACACCACATCGAACGAGGGAGGACAGCAACAGTAAAACTTTTGTTGGCAGATGAGACTGTGCGTGGAATTTTGGGGGTTTTCTTGTTATTTTTTAAAAAAAGCTTTAAATGAACCTGTACTGTTGATCAAAATAATCAAACAGTGTTGCTAATAACCTACAGGTAGTTAATGCAGCTTATTCGCAGCGGGTAATGAGGAAAGACAAGGAATTTTCCTATGCTTTCCAAATTTCAAATATACTTTAAAGGGCATATCAGCCTCAAACATTCTAGTTAATATAAGTAGGCATCGTTAAAACAATAGAATACTCTAAATTAGTTTTGGCAACGATATTGTGGTAAATAATTTGGCAGAGCATTATACTTTTTTTTACCCAAAGTGGGCAGTTATTTCATTTTTGGCTCAAATCCCAGTTCAGCTGAAGCCAATAAAAAGCTTGCCACAGACTTTGATAGGACCAGAATTGAATGCTTCATGACTCACATTTTCAGGAACTGCGGTGAGGAAGTGCGCTTCCATTTAGTACTTCAGTTTTGCTCTTCTAATGAATTCACAAAAACGCCAACAAAAAAACCCCAACTCCAAAAATTAGAAATATGTAATGCTTATAATACTCTTAATCAGAGGATTTGATAAATAGTAAGCTTTCTTATTTCACTGAAGGAAAAAACAGGTTAAGTGATTTGTTTTTCAGTTGACAGAGCCAGAGACCACTTTTCTGAGCCTCAGTTATTTGCTCTAACTAATAATCTGTCCTGATTTATAAATGCACACTGTAATCTTATATGATGCCGCAAGGGCCAAGTTTTTGGAAATTGTTCAAGGCAATGGCTAACAGCATTGTGTGACACTTTTAAACCTATTCTGAGAGAAATAGAATTTAAATACTATATGATTTTTCCCAGCGTTTTGTTTAGACACTCCTGTTTTCAACTGTCATAGTAGATCTCTGTTAATTCACAAAAAATTCACTGCCTTTCCTACTGGCCCTTGAAAGTCCAGAAGTCAAAACACTGATGACGTACATCTGTATACAAATTATATTACACTTGCTGCTGCTTTGCTCCTCAACATCTGCCTCCTCACCCTTTTCCTCCCACCTAAGGACACTTATATTTGCTGTTTTCTATATTCTAATAGCAACTGCATTTTCAAAAGAAATTCCATGTAAAATTTGGAAATGTAGTAACACTTCTGAATTCACAAGTCATCATAGACTACCTCTTGTTGATTTTTCCTCTGCTAACCCTGATGATTCATAAGTTCTAAAAAGAGACAAGATACAAGGGAAGAGTGTGTTGGGCCAGGAGTCAATGTATTAAAGAAGAAAAACAAACTCAACCCAAACAACTGCCACTCAGAGGAATTTTTTTCCCTTTACGAAAAGAGGTAAGTTTACATTATGTTCAACTACCTTTTAAACTTTGCTCCTCATTTATAATAAGCAGAATGTGTCTTGGAAATGTTCATGTTACATGCAACCAGTATCTGAATGTCAGTCACTGAATATTTTGAGTATCTTCATGGTCTAAAATGGAGATTCTGTGAGTAAATTTGAGTGTAATACCCTACAGAAGGTACAGTTTACTGCCCAAAGTACTACAGCATTGATGTTTTAACAGTTACACCATCTTAAAGTTTTTTTGTTCATTATGAAGGACAAGGTTTTTGCTTGCATTGCATGGAATCATTTGCAGATGATTTTTAAGAAGAGTAGAACCACCAAATGTCAAGTGATTAAATAGGTTTCTGTACAATTTCTGTAGTTTATTTAAATGTGACTTTGCCGGATGAGTACATCACTGTTAGTAACATTAAAGAATCTGAATCCTCACAAGCACTCTGAAAATGCCTTTCCTTGAAAGCGCTCCTGTCAGTCCCATTAAATTAGTCATTAGGTTCTAGCATGTTAAACCTCACAAAATTCAGCAAAATGTTACATATAAATATTCAATCTTTATAATATAAAGTGCATTTTAGGCACCAAATTAGAATACCATTTGCTGCTGTGAGCAATGGTCAAATGGGAGTGTGTGTATGTCCAGGTGGGGGCAGAATTTGTTGCTTTGTAAAAAAACCATCATTGCATGTGTCCAGCTAATATAGCTATTGTAACACAAGAAAACACCAGCCCAACCTGCTGCCTGCAAGACCTTCTAATACGGCTTCCTGTGGGAAGGGACAGCAGTCTCGGACTGTGACTTGCTCAGCACGGCAAGATTTGTAGGCCGTATAATGCTGGGGGTTGATATTTTAGTAAGATGTAAAGTTAAGGGTGGCTACAACTGGAGATATAGAAATTGTGTTGATACAGTTAAACAGTAACTCCCTGAAATTCTTGACTATTGCTCTGTGGATAATGGTTATTTATCTAATATGATGCTTCATTCTACTTATAGGTATCATTTTGTCATCCCAGCAGGTCAATACAAACTTATGCAAAGTGCTTCTGAGAGGTAGTTTGGCCTTTGATTCAAGAAGCTAAATATCTTTTTCAACGTTTAAATTTTTAAACAGCAAGACAAACATTACCTGTAAAACTTGAGTACTTCTTTAACAAGGGACAAATCTCTAGCTATTTGCTTAATGTCCCCTGACCCACAGTACTCATTCTCCTCGAGCTGGTATTTAACGCTGAATACCAAAACCATTTGATAAAAGTGCATTTTGTCAAATGGGTAACATGCCATGCAATTAATGGTTCCTTTCATCCAAAATTGTAATCACAAAAATACAAAAAATTGAGTAGTGTCTAAATCATTGTAATCCACAGTGTAATCCAGAAGCAGTGATATGTATAATTTGAAAGATCAAATCATTAAATAATTTTCATACTCAAATCTATTACTAGAACGAATAGAAAATTCACACAGCAATGAAGTGAATACATCAAACAACAAAGTAGACTTTTTATGGTGGTTGACAGTATTAACAGTCACAAAGAATGATTAGTGTCAATAAAACCAATTAAAAATACTGTTCCTTCTAAAGAAAAAACACATGAAACTATTAATGAAACATCAATAGCACAGTGGGATGGCTCAAAGTGCATACGGAAGGGGGTGGCAGTACAAGACTTAGTCTTCATGCGTTCCGTCCTTAGCACAATAACCTTGTGCAGAGAATAATCCTGCAGCCTTTGGAACAGATCACCTCCGATCACCCCCATGTGGGACCTTCACTTGTTCCTAGTTGCACTAAAGATCTTTCACATTTTTGTAAACTGTCTTGCAACATGCAAGGTAGCACACACTTTTTAAAAAAGCATGTTATGTTTCAGTAAGCCCCCCTCACCCCAGAAGGGGGTTTGTCACTAAGGGGCAGGAAGTGACATAGACTTCTTAATTACACGTACTCCTTTCGGGGGCCCTGGATAAGGGGGTGGTGGCACGTTGTGTTGTCCATCTGAAGTAACTGCTTGCTCATAAGTTGGTAGTCCTGAATCATCCGTTCTGAGAGGAAGTGGGTTTAAAGAAAATTCTTCATGCCTTCTGAAGATGCTAGATGAATTACGTCTTCTACTTCTTGCATAATCCAAGTACCTAAACAAAGTTAACAGCATTATAAGTGGCAGCTTTTGTTTTAAAGGGAAGAAAGAAAAGTCTGTTTGGTTTTTTACACAACTAAAACAACAACAAACCACCCACCAAAAAAACACAATGACAAAACCAAACACAACAAAAAACACTTGCCTTAAATGATCATAAAGACTAGAAGCCAAACACTGTCTCCAAACCACAGGGTAAGAACAGCTCAATAATGTGAAATTTACAGGGAAGAGGAAGCACAGAATCCTCTTGTATTCCTTTCAGGTTTAGGATAAAGGAGCAAGCAGGGCTAGAGAATTGGTAAAGAAGCATTTCCTCCAACCTACTCATCTCACATCTGAGGTAGGCTGCATGACATGAAGAGCACACAGCCTACTTCAAAGAGTGAACAGAACACATTAGACTTTCCATTGCAGGCCACAACCTATTAAAACGATTCCATCTTTTTAGTAAGAATGTTTTGGAACCAAGAACACACAAAAAAAAACCCCAAAGGTACGTCAGCTCACGCAAGTGTTGTTTTACATTCTTCTGTTATTAACTTCAGCATAACTACTGCTAGTGCTCACCTAACTGTGCTTCCAGGGAAGTAAGAACTAGAACTCCCGTTGGATTCTCTGAGGATACAGTTAGACCAACCCACAGTGATATTTATTTCCACTCTGAAGCAAGAATTTGTTTTGGTGTTTGGTTGTTTGGGGTTTTTTAAGCAGTGAAGTTCCTTACCCCCGTGGTTGCCTTGATTTGCATCTACTTTTGCAGCAGTAGAAAATAAGCAGTGCAATTATAACTAACAGTACTCCAGCGGCAACTAGACTGATGAGAAGTCCTGTAACATTAATCTTTTGTAGCGTCTCATCACCTGAAGAGAAAACATTGGTTATTTTCATTATGCATTCTTTCCATCTACAGAGCATTTGATATACACTGTAAAATAGTACTTTTGCTGTGCTGTAAGGCTGTTCCTTTCCACAAGTGTCTTAGCTTTCTGTGAGAAGCCTTAATATCTGTGGAACACAGCTCAAGAGTATCATTCACATTCAGCTTAAAGCAAAAGTGAATAGTTATTGCCTTTTCTGTACATGAAACTGTTGACATGTCTGTCTTCTAATGCCTTCCAAATGTTACTTCATGTACTTGTGACCTTGATCAGGCTGTAGATCTTTTCTCAAGTCATACTGACCATATTTTAATAAAACATCTGGCATAAGAATACTCTGAATCTAAATCGGACCATTACATTACTATTAAAGAAATGGGAGGGGGAGAACAAAAGAAAACCATAGAAAGCAGCCACAGAATCACTGCAAAGTTTACTGATCATGTAATAATACAAAAAAGAAATGGACAAGAAAATGAAATTGTTTTTACCTACACACTTATAGTGGATCCCACTATGAGACGCCTCAGTATGTCTTATTGTATCAGTATCAGTCAATGCAATATACTTGTACGGTTCACAGTGAATTTCAGTAAAAAGATCAGTTCTGATTTTGCTAATGGAATGATGCATGGTGCATTTTTTAAAATGTGCTATTATAACAAACACAAAATATTGCAATATAAGAAATGAATAAAAAGATGACTTACCTATTTTTATTCTAGGGCCTTTAGTTGAATAGTCTTTCCAAAAATCCATCTGTAAAAACACAAAGGATCAAATTTATGTGAGATACATAATTGGCAGGCTTATCGGCGTTTTTTTTTAATATGGTACCGCAGGCAAAATTTAACAATGGCATAAACAGAAGCAACTCCTGCTGAAGGATTTGCATTTGTTTATCCCACCATATTTTTCTCATACATCCAAGTTTGCATAAAAGTTACAATTTCACAAAGAAGAAAATGGCAGCTGGTGAAAGAGAAAAGTGCATTCGGCTGTCCAGTGATACCTCATCTTTCTGCCTGGTTACAGTAGAAGTTAGCATATATTCTGACACTAAAAAAATGCTTACAATTAATCTTTGTAAATCCCTCCAGAAGAGTATTAATAAGGCAAAGTCAAGTTCTTAAGAATCAGGCATTTGCATGAACAGTATTTGAATTCCTATCAGCTAAGAAAAGTAATCGGAATCATTTAAGAGAAAAACCTTTATGTTGCATGACTGTTATGCCTTAAATGTGTTTAGTTATAATTTCCACTTTTGCTGCTCAGCAAAAAGACTCCATTGTCAAGAATCCAATTTAACACTTTCACCTTCTTCTGAAGAAAATGCTAGCAATGGCAAACTAACATTTCTGCCTTCAGACCAGGAGTGCATTCCTTGCTCTTTCTGCAGGTTAGTGCAGAGCATGCCTAGAATCGCAAAGGGCAAGAACCAGTCTTCAGACAGCCATCACATTCCACTATTGGGCTGAAAGGTTTCTTATGGATTTTTTTCCTCTTTCTTTATACAAGGTTTCTTCCTAGGTAGCAATTTAGAAGATACTGCTATAGGAATACTCAGCAATAGCTGAACAGTAGATTTGCTCCATACTCCTCTCTTCCAAAACACTTCTTTGGCATGACACAAAGACAGTTAGCCAGTTAATACATAAAGCATGTGGAACACATTCAAATTGGATGCTGAGAAGTTACTAAAAAAAAAAAAAAAAAAAGACATTTTGAAAACACGTATAGGTATATTCAGTAGCAATACTTCTGAAGTTTCATCTGTATCTGTTTGCAGAATTGTCTTTAAGACAACAGTACATATTCAAGTGTATTTACTGCTTATCTAAAGCAATAACCCCATCTAACTGGGGCCTCTGTTCCACAGTAAAATAAGCAATCATTTTAAGTGCTGTTTTCAGAAGGGCTACAGTATTTAGATACAGTAATGATTTAATAACCTCCTTCGGTATATTAAATTCAGTTTGAACAGCTACCGTTTTATCAGGGTCTTCAAAAATTTCTCTCGCTTCTTCATAATTGCACAGCTCTTCAAGGCATTCTCTTTCCAGGTTATCAGCTGTGAATGCTTCAAAATCAAATCTGTTATTCAGAAGATGTCGTCCAATGAATAAATTTGCCTCCTTTTCTGATGTGAACACTAATGAAAAAAAAAAATTAAGTTGATTTAAACCAAGTTAAAATCACTAAATTTTGTATTTTTAAAGAATGGTTAATATCCTAAAGAAGCACATAGAGACTTCTTCCCCTAGCATCTCTCAACTACGTATAGGAAAAAGAAATATCATGGTCTCCTCCTAAAATGTCTTTTTCACTGCTAATTTTTCTAACCATGCAATTCAAAGTAAACGTGTTTTTCTTTCTTGTAAAACATTTCAGCTATTCCTTATACTGGCCAAGAGAATTTGATTCCCGTGATTATGTTAAAGTTGTTCACGTTTTGGCGTTGTCCCTTCTGGGATGTGGGCATCAGGTTTTTTCTGAAGAACAAAGTAATTGTCACAGAAAGCAGAAATTCAGTCAGGTCCAAACCCAGCAAGACACTGACCTACTGGAAGAAGGAGGCAAGGCAGGGGGGGGGGGGGGCGGGGAATCTCTTCAAAGGATCCTCAATATACATTCATCATTTGTATTTTAAATCACGGTAGCAGAGTTCTGTTCATTCCGCATTTGTTCTCTTTTCACAACTGTGGCAGTAAGTTTTATGTAAAGGTTGCCATATTGCCAAGTTTATTTGTTTTAAATTAGTCCGTAACAACAGGCACGTCTGAAGACATTTAATTCTTTTCTTCTTTTGTGCTTATTACAGGCTCTGTGAGACATCACGAAGTTGTGAGGTGAGATTCCAGAAGAGTTAGTGAAATTATAGAATGCTTTGGAATACAGGAATGCATTTTCTCACCAGGCATTTTCCATAGTCAAGTTTTAGCCTGCTCTTGCTACTGGGTTTTTTTTTTTGGTTGGTTTTTGGTTTTTTTTTTCATTTTAAATCTTTATCTGACCAAACTAGTTTTCTGGCTTGGTTTACAGTGAAAGCCTAATCTGTATTCCAAGAAATTCAGACGATATGGTTAAGTAAAACAACTAGAGGATTATTTTTGCAAGAGTAATGCAGAAACAGCATTGTTACATACCAAGCCAGACGGCTAAAAAAGGAGATGAGATGCAGTGTAAAGTTATTCCGCTACAAATTAGCTCTGTGTTCTTTTTAGCTTGTTTGATCACTCAGGACTTTTTACCCCAATACTTACTGTTAGATCTTGCAATGGTATCTCAAAATGGTTTGCTCTGAAAACTAGGAAAACTGCAGTGTAACTTGCATATTGGTTGTTTACATCTTTAATATTGTAGTATATTGAAGGAATATTACAGTATATAACTTACATACTATTACAGCATATACTGAAGGAGCCACATGTGTGCACACACATTTGCATAGGAAGGGCAATCTGTTATTCTAAAGTAATTGCAAGACAATCTAAGCTTAAAATATTTATGCTATATCTAAGAGTATTCGGAGAGAAGGATAATAAAATAAATTTAAAAAAACCGTAAGAATTACATGGGAAAAAATATTACCAATATTCTTGGTTCAGAGCAAATGACCAGAGTAACTTCAGTCTTCTGAAACAGATCTTCAGTTTTGCTCAGTAATGTTTCACTCCTTACCATGCAAGTAGCATTAGTTATACTTCTGAATTAACTTAGATAATTGATGCATTTTAATTAACGTGGAGTGTACAGGTGAGCTGCCTGGAGCCCTGGTCCCCTAATTCCCAGTGATATATGCTTCTTTTCTCTTTGGAATAGTCTTTATTCATTTATGCGCACGTTTTTCACTTTGTAGGACACAGTCAAAGTACACCTATTTCCATCACCAAATTACCTGCAACCTGGTGATTAAGATTGTATTTGGAGAATGAAACAGAGCAATTTGAATTCTCTCCTATATGTGAGGGAACTGTATGCCGTTCTGCAGTTCACCAAAATGGTAAATGCAGTTTTAGGATACCTAGCATTTACCATTAAAAATGCATCCACACCGTGTGCTCAATAAAGTAACTGTGGGTAAAAGATGTTCAGAAAACACTGAAGGGGTAACCTCTCAGTGCAGGCACCCCACATTCTTGGCAACTGTTCTACTTGCTTGGACAAAGTTACTTAGTTGGATAAAGGGTTGGGCCCCTCTCTTTCCAGCTCTTTTAAATGGAGGAGTGGTGTGGGCCTATTGTCCGGAGAGGGTTCCCTGCCATGAACTCACAGGAAAGAAGCAGCCTGATGTTTTATGCCCCAGAGCAATATGGATTTTAATGAATAACCTGTCTCAAGCATTTTTCTGCTAGCTATGTGTTCTGCTCAACATACTACTGCAAAGGAGCCTCCTGCTCAGTGTGATGACTCTTTAAAGTCTGTCTTTAGGTTTTAGCACTCCTTATCCGTGGAGGAGACCTGACAGCTAAGTTATAAACTCCTTTTTGAAGCCCTGATGCTTAAATGTTAAGTATCACACAGCTTAGCATCACACTACTGGAGTCCTGGGGAACTTTTAAATTGTTTTTACCTCAATTCCTCTCTGCTTCCCTCCCTCCAAGGTGAAGAACTGCATTTGCAGCACTGTTTATCTTTCAAGGTGTTATGTTGAGAAAAAAATATCATCTCAAAAAACAAGCAGAGAAGCCCTATCAAATGCAGAGCAACTTCAGATATACAACTGTGATATGCTCAATTAGTACCAAAACAACACTGTCTTAATACGGATTTCAAACTTTGGGAATTTTGATGTGACTTAAGAGGATTCTGGTTATATCAATGATAGTAATCCTAGAGAAAGCTTGGTTGTCCCAGTCTGCACTTAACTACTGGAACTGATGAGTATTTAGTATTGACACCCAAGTCAATTATCAGCCATTTCAGTTGGTGATATTCAAATATTCTAAAGCTAAGTGTTAAACAGCTTACTATTTTTAATGAAGTAAAGAAAAACCCAACAAAACCGAAACTATTTCCATACATAAAAAGATTTCTCAGCAGAAGCAAAGTTAAATACAGTTTTATTTTTGAAAACATAAAATCACATTAGAAGTAAGTTACCGTCTTTCCATTCAGGTTGCTTCATGTCATTTACTCTCCCTGCACAGTGAGGAAATGCAAACACCATCGCACACAGTTGACACAGCAGCACCAAAACCGCAAACATGGTGTGGTATCTGTCGGGCAGAAACTAGCGTGAGTTAACAAAACAAAACAAAAGACAACGCAATCTTCTGAAGCGTCACTGATGAACCTTGAATGAATCCTATACGTGATGTCATCTACCGCAAGCACCCACAAGCCGCCGAGGCTAATGGGTCCCCGAGGAAAGACGCCGATGCGAACTGGTCCTGCGTGTCGCTCGGGGAGTTCCCACACCGCCCCCGGCCCCGCGTCCCTCCGCGCCCGAGCAGGGGCCGGAGGCGGCAGCAGCCCGCCCCGCCGGCACGTTAGCGGGGCAGAGCCCGCACCAGGGGCGGCAGGTGCGCTCCCGAACTCAACACAGCGGCGGTTTTGCTGCCAGCGCAGCTACGCCGGGTTGGAAGTGCCGCCCGACGTAAACAGACGTACAGGATCCATTTTGCCAGCAGAGAGCCCGCGGCAGCCCCCGACGGCTCGGCGTGCTGCGCTCCCCTCCCCGGGAGGGCCGTAGCTCTGCCGAGAGGCACCGAGGCCGGCCCCGCCGCCTGGGACGGGCACAGCCCCCGCCGCCCGGCCCCGGGCTCTCCCCGCCCCGCCCGCGCCCACCGCGAAGGCAGCCGGCGCCGCCGCCCCGGCACCAGCCTCGCCCCCGAAGCCCACGGGCAGGCTCCGGGGCAGCGGCGGGCACCGGCCCGGCGGCGCCCCCCAGCCCGTCCGCCGCTGGGGAAGGGGCGAGGGGGGCTCCGCAGCCCTACCTGTCCCGGCGAGGCTCCGGCGGCAGCTGAGGAGCGCGGCTGGCGGGACAGCGCCTCTCGGGGCGGCGGCGCTTCCTGGAAAGGGCGCGGCGGAGGCGCAGGGCCGTACCTGGGCCGCCCCCGCTGCCCACGGCCGAGCCAGCACCGGCGGGCGGGGGCTGCCCTGCCGCCCGGTCAGCCCCCAGCCCGAGGGGACGGGACAGCCGGGCGCTGGGCGGCGGCCCAAGGGAGCAGGGCGGCAGCCCGGGCTTCGTTTCCAGCAGCCTGGCCGGCTGCTCAGCCTGCGGCCGGCCCCCCCCCGCCCCGAGGGCAAGTCAGCACCCCCTGGCCCTTCGGCGGGTGCCTTTCACTGCTAAAACCGACCTTTCCCCGCCGAGTTAACCGTGATGCTGAAAACCTGGTTTGGCTTTTTGCTCCCCAAGAGTAAAGCCCTTAGCCTAATGGCAGGGTGCCTGCCGGGCAGGAGGGGTGCGGCAGCATACCTGGTAACTAGCTGCTTACCCACAATTAATTAGTTACCTAACAGCAAACTGGGGTGTTTGTTTCCAGCAAGCCTTTCTAGCCAGGCAGCACCACGGGCTGGAAAGGGCCGGCATAGCTTTTGCACGTGTTAAAATAACTTTGGTGGGTTTGTTGGGGTTTTTTCTAATGGGTGCAGAGAGACCTTAATGTAAACCTTAACGGTAAAGGCTGGAGAGCGGCGATGTGGTCCCAGTGTGGTCCCCTGAAGCGTGTGAAGCTGGTGCTCGTGGGTGTGGGGAGCACCTGGTGTGGGGGCCAGGTTCCAGCGTGGTCACCCATGCCAGCTCCTGCCTTGCGAAGGGACCGGGAAAAGCAGGTGAGTAATTCCCATTGGCTTTAAGAGTATTCTTCCAGCCTCTGCATGTGGTGCTTATCAAGGGCAAGAAGTGGCATTGAAAAGCCTTTTAAAAGGTGATGTTGAGAATACCTTTGTAACTCTGTGCCAGTAACATTAAATTTGGGATGGGTTGGGCTAACACCCGAGAAACTCTTGAGGCACACCAGTGGAATGACTTTGCTACCAGGAAGGAAACTCAGGGACTGAGATCATCTTGTGTCTGTGCTAGCACATCTCCTGTAGTGGCTTTGGACTGTATTATTTGTTTAAATGTTGAAGTGGCTTGTATGTATGGAAGCAGGAAAGAGTAGAATGAGTGTATTAGATAACGCTGGTGGAAGCGATCAGATATTCCCTGGAGAAAAACAGAAACTTCTGATGTGTGAAGTAGGAATTCTTTGGAAGAATGATGGCTGTAGTTAAGTATTTACTTCGTGACATCAGTGCACTGCAGTAGAAGGGGTCCTTGGTGGATATGTAACTTACAAGCTGGAATGGCTCTAATGCTTTTTAGCTGGTGGAGATCTCAACAGAAAATGTAGTATGATCGTGTATGAGCTTATAACACAGTGGAGGACTAAGATAACGTTGTATAAGAAAAGAACAGGACAGATTATTATCTAGACAATACTAAGGAGACATGAATGCTTAGTTGCTGTGTGTTGGAAAATGGGAGAAACTGCCACTACTTTGTAAAGGACTTTACAACTTCCTCTGGTGTACCTCTGTTCAGCTCTCACCCCGAGTTCCTACATTGCTGTCTCTGTGAGGGTGCTGTCAACCAGCAAAATAGCTGCTGAGAGCTACAGTGCGAGGGCATGAATGTGCAAGAATTCTGTGGTGCATTGAAGTGTAAAACACCTGCATGCGTATACAGAAACTTTTAATGTGTCATAACAACAACTTTGTATGAGGAACCTCTTGTAGAAGCAACAGGTAAATCTCCATTGCATTATGCAACGTTGCATATTATGATTGAGAGAGGGGAAAAGATTTTAGAATTGTGTACGTATGTCATCTGGGCAGTGGATGTGGATCCTGCTGTCCTCGGGGCAAGAGTGACCCCCGGGGCCCAGCTCTGCCTGCATCTGAGGAGAAGGCTCCAGGTGCGGGCTGAGACACAGATCAGCCCCATCCGTGCTCTCTGCTGGACCTCACCCCTGCTCTGAAGGTGGAGGAGCAATGCAGTAGAAAGCCCCTCAGGTTTTTAACACTCACCAATGGTTACTCAAAGGTTTTTCTCTGTGGACCTTGGCAGAATATTTGTGCCTTCTGTCTGTGTGTGCATGGGTGCTTGTGCATGTGTAGTGGAGGTTTTTCAAAACCATGCCTCACAAAATATAAACAGTATAGATTATTATTGAGATGTAACAAGAAAAGATTAAGTCGTCATACACTGGAAAACACGAAAAGGTAGTCTTTACTCTGGAAAATACTTTCTCCTACATGCCCTTCTGAGCTCACCCTGCATTCCCATATGCCTGTCTCTGTGATCGTAGGAATTGTTGGTAAAATCCTCACTGAGGGCTGCCATACAGGTACACAGATGTGTGAAAACTCTGTAACATGTTTGGATGTTAGTCTGCACAGAAAAATGGGTGAGAAGCTAGTAATGACAAATGTTGTAACGAGTGTGCATGAGTCCTCTAGTTCCTTCTTGTATTAATGAGATAAACCTTTCTTGTGGTATACTGTCACTACATATTCTTATTAAGACAGAACAACAAAGACAGACAGCAAGGTTTACCCCTGCCCTCCATCAGCTGTGGATCAACTCCATTATTCCCGTGGTAGGAGCCACCAATACTTTGATTTTTCTCCCCTGACGCTAAGACTCAAGTTTGCTACTTAAAGCAGCAGCACAGCACCAGGTGTAAAGACAGTAGTGCACACAGCTTGAGCTAATTATTATATAAGGAAGTATTAAAATTTCAGGGTTATGCTTAGGTAATGACTAAAAATGTACTTACATTCTGGCTTGTTATACAGATCATAAAAAAATACATCCAATTAACAAAGTTTGTCACTGTCAGCATACTAATCTTTATGGGAAAGTTACTCAACTTACAGAGAGTAAGTGAAAGCCTTGCAGGGCTCAATTTCACATACCGTTGCCTTGGTATTCAATATTTGAAAAGGAATGGAAATACTACCAGTGCTGATGGGGAAGTGAGCACCCACTTTTATTTCAGTAATGGGCCCAGTGCTCCCAGCTGGTGAGTGCTGTCAGCTCCCAATGAAGGCACCGAGAATGCTGCTCATCTAATAGGATTAAAATTCTGTGTCGTCAGTTGTTCAAAATATTTTTAGATGCAGCAAGTTCAATAAGGCCAAACTTTATTGTCATTGGAAAGACTAGTATGTTGGGAGACTTACACTTACGCATCCTGATGTGAGAATTTCAGGAAATGGTCCATGGAAAATTGTCAGCATAAATTGGCTCATTTAGAACAATGCATCCCAAAGTATACACAAGGTCAAAAAAACTCATGATAAAACCATCTAGCAGTGTGATGAAAATCTGCTTCTGGCTCTTGTTGATAACAGTCCTTCTTGGTTTGGTGAGCTACTTTTTGACCAGCAAAATCATCCTATTTGGTTTTGGTACGTAAAGTCACTAGGCAGGAACAAAAAATCCTTGGCCTCAAGGAGCCAGGGAATCTCATTGATGTTTACAGGTATTTGAAGGGAGGGTGTAAAGAAGACAGAGCCAGGCTTTCTTCACCGGTACCTCGTGACAGGACACGAGGCAATGGGCACAAACTGGAGCACAAAAGGTTCTTCCTGAACATAAGTAAATGCTTTTGACTCAGGGTGTGACTGAGTGCTGGCACAGGTTGTCCAGAGAGGTTGTGGAGTCTCTGTCCTTGGAGATACTCGAAAGCAGTCTGGACGTGGTCCTGGGCAACTGGCCGTAGGTGGCTTTGCTTGGGGGGCAGGGTGGTTGTGGGACCAGATGAATGACCTCCAGAGGTCCCTTCCAACCTCAAGCATCCTATGATTCTGCGATACCGTCTGCTTTTAGCAGAGCAAAAGCCTTGCTTTTTCAGCCTCATCTCCACTTCCTAAGCTCTGGGGGTTAATATCTAGCTCCTTAACTATTTCTGTTGCGTTACCTTTTTCATTTGGGTAACACGTTTCTCTGTACGGTTGATGCCTTGGACTGAAATTATTTCTTTCTCTTGCTCACCCTAGAGGGAGCTCTGGCGGCCTTTCAGTTTACTCCTACAGCTCTACTTCGTTTGTAATTCTGAGTGTTTCGGCTGAGAATCCGTTCTGAAAGTATACAAGACAAAGCTGTATAAAATGTGTCTTGAAAATGTTTTGTTTTCGAACAAAATTGTGCTTTTGAGTTACTTGTAGGTAGAGGTAATGTAACACCGGATTGATGGCTTTGGCTGTGTGTTAATTTTGCTCAGCTGCACCAGCAATGCAGGCTTCTGAAGTGCATAAATGCAAGAGATATTGATGTTTCTGTTATGCTTGGCATTTATTTTGGTAGCTGTGGAGATATATTTGTAAACTTTGTATTTGTTGCTGTGATACAGTCAGTTTCTGTTTGGTAGGTATTTGGCTGATCCACAAGGAACGTGTTCATGATTGTGGGATTGTTGCTTGAAGACTTAAGGTGAGAAAGGGATTTTTAAGTTTTCTTTAGATGTATAATCTTAAAAATTAAACTTATTTCCACTGGTGAATAGAAGCCAACTTTAACTGGGTGAGGTGCTTATTTTAGGTGCTTTTATCCAAGCAGATGTAATGTCTGTTAGGGTTGATAATAGATCAAATTTTTGCTGTTTTTCATGATTACCCATTTTTATGGACAGTGGTGTTAACTTGTATTTTTTCCCCTGCATATTGTCATTTGCCATTAATTATGTTGATTACAGTTTCTATAAAATGGTCTAGCACATTACAGCCAGATAAAGAGTAACATGAATTTTATTACATTTGAGGAAGTAATCAGTGAGAGTTTTCAGGTTTTTAGTCCAACTCAGAGAATGCCATGTGTGTGGTAAAGCCAACACATGCCTGTTGAGGATGCAGTTATTCTTTGCTATGATCTAAAAGCTGATTCTAAAAATATTTGTAGACTAGACAGAAGCGAAGATTTTTCTGAGAAAGGTATTAAGATCAGTGATGACAAACTGCCTAAATAGTCTCTCTGCCTAAGAAAGTACGCAGAAAATTGAGGTAAGCAGTCTCTACAGAGAGAGGTCTGGTGAGAGTATTGGTACAAACTATTTTGGCTTTTTTCCTTTTTGGACCCCAAAACACCACTTTGTTTCCAATAGAATAGTTTTAGTGACTGCATCTCAGGTGTATATACAATTCTTGGCATTTACAACAAAGGCAAAATATTTCACAATGGAAGCCAAACTCTCTAATGCTTGGTGAGAGTTCCTTCTCAGGGACATAATCTATATTATTCTTATCAGGTAAGCAAGCAATTACTTGTCTTCTGCTTTAGCTCAGTAAAGAACATGCATGAACAATTTAGCTGTGGAAAAACTGTTGGATAAATGATATCATAGATCCCTTTTGAATCATTGGAGTGGCTCACGAAAACCAGGTGATGTACTGCATGGCTGTTGTGGCACCTGTGGCTGTGCTGCCATTACTGAAGAGGAAGTTCATGTGGGTAGGAAGAAAATAGATGAGTTTGGATCAGAAGTCTGAGCACTGGTCTTGTATTCATTCTCAATATTCACAGTATTCTTACCATGCCATTCTCACCTGACGTATGGGTATGCAGGCTAACAAGGTGTACAGTGGTAAGGGTGATAAACATAGTCTTATGTTGCCCCATTCATGCACAGCTTTTGTTGTATTGGAAAAAAGGTACCGAGTCTTGGGTCAAGATGGTTTGAGGATGCTTTCTATGAATTTGATCTTTTTTTTTTTTTTTTTTTTTTCTCTTATCTGGAGATTGTATAGTTTGGGCATGAAAAGTCTTTTTGCTTCTTTCCTTGCTTCTTGATCTGGGGGAGTATTTTTTTAATAATGGGGGGGGGGGGGGGAAGACCTGGGAGAGGGGAATAATGTGGTGTTTTTATTGGAGCTCTGACAGAAGGAGTTCGTGTGACATGAAAGATTGCAGGGCCCTCAAAAGCTTCCTCCATGAATGCATGAGGCAATTAAAACGGCAATATTGGTAAAAGCCGATCAGACTTTTTGATAAATGTTACACCACTGGAAGGGGTTCTACTCTGTGCCATTTTAATTATTGGGTAGATCATCGATTGTCTTCCATAAGGAGGAGGATTTTTGGTGATGGTTTCTTTGATTATTTCACCATTGACTTGTTTCCTCAGGCTCAGGTAGTTGAGATCTGGCCTGCTACTTAATTTTTATCCAGGCTTCCTTTTGTTCTGCTTCTTCAAGTTCCCCTAATAGTGGGAGATAGAGTTGGAAGTTTTATTTTTCTTCTTTATGCATTAATGTTAAAGAGTTTCTCTGGGGGGAAAAAAAGCATCTTATTTTGTCTTTGCAAATTATGGTTAACATATTAACAAAGATGCTATGTGTACTCAGACTTTTTTTAACAAGCTACCAATCAAGCAATAAATTATCTAAACAAGCGAAGAACTTGTTCTGCTTCTTCCTCTTGGTTGCATTTTGCAACTGTATTGTTGGCAGTTTTGAAAGAGGAGAACTATTGCAGTGGAATGGATTAAACAAGTAATTTGAATCATGACGTGTGAATGCTTTTGAGACAGTTTTGCTTTTGTTCAATATAAACTTTGCATATTTAATTCCTATACTCTGTCTATAAGATGTTGTTTGACCAAACAAACAGCAAGTTCCTGTTAAATTCCTAGTAAGATCAGCTGTGATTTCCTGCCGTTGTGTAATTATTTACTTGTATTCCACTTTTTATTCTTCTCTTACAATGAGAATAACGTCACTATAAGAATTCACCAGAAATCTATTAAAATAAATCGAGATGGAGCCTATAAATAAAGAGGTGACTTGAGGAACTTTTGCAAAAATGAATTACTATTGACCTTGTAGGGCTTTTTCTATATTTGGTGTGTAAATTGAGGAATAATTTTGCATTTGGATTTTTTGAACTTAGGAAATGAATGCAAAAAATTACAAGCTTTTAAATAAATAGTAGTTTCAGGTTGAAAATAATTTCTAAGTTCTAAGTGATTATCTAGGACAATTCCCTTAAGATCATTGTTTTCCAAGGATTACAAAGGTAGTTTGGCCCTCTACGTTCATGGATTTTAATGATACATTTTTAAAATTTTATACAACAAGGCATTTTTTTGGTAATCCAGACTGTCAGACAGTTACAGATCTTACTAAACAGAGAAATTGGTGGCTTTCACTTGGGAATTAGTGGTACAGGTTAGATTTTGGATTTGGGTATATTGTAACTGCAGTGCAATTTAAAAAATAATTGTCTTCCGATTTATTTCTTGGATTTTTCTTTAAGAAAAGAACAATACAGTAACTCATATGAAAGATGGCAGAAGTTGCAAAGTTGGCCATTTCAGTTCAAAAACTAAGAAAGATGAAATTAAAATAACCTGTGTCTATACTGATACAGTTTGGGGCATGATTACTTTTTTGTGCAGAGAGACAGAGGCCCTATAAAATAGCATGGGCTTTTAATTGTCATTGAACAAGGGATGAGAAATTATATTCTCTGTTTAATGCATTTGAGGTGTATGAGGAAAATTAAGTTGTAGGAGGCTCTGTTAGGAATTCTCTTATTCTTCTGAGCCTCTAGGCGAAAAGTGCTTGAAGGTCTTGATGGTTCTAAAGGAATGACAAATCTAACTTCCCTTATGTTATAAGCTCTTGGATTCCACTGTAGTATTCTTGTATTCAGTGCAGAGCTTGTGTTTGGCCAAAGCATGCTGTTTGCAAAAGCATCTAGTCTTCATCTAAAGATATCAGGAGACAGAAAAGTCACTATTGCCATTGGTAGGTTTTTTTACAATGCTTAAATGACCAAGTTCTCCAGAAAAATGCTTATGACATTTCTTTGAGTCAGAAAGATGTTAGATGAAATTATTATACTACTTTATGCAATAGAAGCCTAAATAAAAATAGTGTTGGAATAAGCTCACTTTGAGGTTGTTGATTTTGCATGAAAAAGTACTAAAGAATGTAAATAAAAGAATATAATGATGTAATGGTGCAAGGACACCATGTGAAATACATGTACAATACAAAGATAAAAACACTGAATGCATAGGAAGTTAAGTGAGTAACTGTAAATTCCCCCAAGTACTAACGCATACATGAAGATACCTAGACACCTCAAGGTACTTTGCTTCATTCTGCAAAGTAAGTGGATGATGCTTTTAAAAACCATTTTCTTGTTAGAGCAATCAAAAAATGTTTTCTTGATATGTGTATGAAAGTATAGACACTTAGGTACATGTTACATGCTGCAAGAACATAGGAGAAAAATAATACAGTCAAGGCAGGAAGAAATGAACACTAAACAATAGGCTATTTAATACTGCAAAAATTACTCTAGAAAAACTGTTTTCAGATACGTTTTTTCTATAGACAGCTTTATTACATTTGGTTTATATAATCCATTTTGTCAATATTTTTATAACATCAGAAAATGAAACAAACAAAAAAAAAATCCCACACCATGTACTACCAAACTGCTTTTAAAATGTCTGTTTAGGATTAATTTAGAGAATTCTTTCAACCAAAAAGTATGTGTATGTATTTGTCACTTTAATAAAGATATATTCAATTAATTTTGAAAGCCAGAGTAGAAAATTAATTTCCCTCCCACAGTCTTAATGAAGAAGTAAAGAAACTAATTTCCCATTGCTGTTAGAGGGGTAATCCACTCCTTCACATATTAAGAAATTAATGTAACACATCCAGTCAGCCAAAGTGTCTCTGATTCTTCCCCTCCCCCCAATCTCTTACACCAGCTTATTTTGTATAACACAATTATATAAAAAAATTGAAAGAGACTTGTCTTATGTCTTTCAGATGTCAATATGTGCTAATTGTAGGTCTGATGCTATGCCAAAGAAAATCACCCACTGAATTTGATAGTACTTGCTAGTTTTGGGGTTTTTTTAACAACAACAAAAAAATAATTGCATGTTTAAGAAAAAAAAAATAATCTGAAAACCCCACACCTGCCAGAAAAATGTTATGGAAGAATTGTGACTGACTTTATTTATCTTTGTGGTGCTTCTGGGTTTTATGTAGTCAAAAAATCATCCTTTTTATTTGAGCTAAATACAGAATAAAGATGTTTTCTTACTTATATTTAGAAATTGTTTTGAATCTGATAGCATTTTGTTATGCTAGGAGTATATTTGAGCAGTATTTTATAATCAAAAAAACTCAGGTCAACAAGTTATTTTAAGGTATTATAAATGGGTATTTGAGAGATGCTCAGAATAACAGTAGTAGAAATTATTTTATTGTCTTAAAACAGACTTTATTTTACATTCATAAGCAGCTTGAATTTACTTTTTTTAAAAAAAAAAATCACTTCCCTGCACAAGTGAGGCACAAGCTGACAGTATAATCAATATAAGTGCAGTTTATGTCTTTGATGTAAGGAAGAAAACTGTGAGATTGTATTAATGTTCCTTTAAGGAGGCAGTTCAGATTTAAAAAAAAAGGGGGGGGGGGGTTGGGGGACAGAAATCTCAGATTAAGGTTTTGAAATTTGTAGTAGACATTTTGGGGATTTAATCTTTTTTTGATGGTGAGTGTTCAGTGAAGCAGGTGATTGTATTTGTAACTTGTGAATAGCATTACTGATAGCAAAAAGCTAAAGTGTAAGTATATATTTAATTGATTTCTTGATCAGGACTGCTTCTGCAACAGGCAGAACAACTGACCTTTGTTAGGTATCAGTGGTTGGTTGGTTTGTGTGAATGTGGCATAATTCAGAAAAACGGGGAGATATCCAGAGCAAGAAACAATAAAAATACAGCCGCTCTAAGGACAAAGGAGATCTAACACAGAAAGCTTTTTGGAAAGACTTGAGACCATAGAATCTGAAAGGATTTAAAAATCAAAGAGGATGTCAAAACCTTTTTTGGTGTGTTTTTTTTGGGGGGGGGTTGATGGTTGGGGGGTTTTTTTGGTATGCAGGTATGATGGAAAGAAAGGAATTTCCCTCCTTCATATCCCTCTTCCCACACCCTGGTTTGAGCAAAAGTAACAGAAATAAGGTAGGAAGACCTACAAAGCCATTTAATGTGGAAGAGAAGTGGGACTCTGGTGCTGAGCTTGGCAGAAGGCAGGAGTCCCAAATTCCTGCGAGGCAGGAGCCCCAGCCCCATGCAGAGGTCTGGCTTGGAGCAAGTGGGGCTGCTCCCTTGCCCAGGGCAAGGTGCTCCTTCCTGAGGGGCAGCATCTCTGCACTCCCCCCAGGCAGTGCCCAGACTCTACTCGCCGGCCAATGCCCAGCAGCCCCTGCCAGCCCCGGGACAAGATCTTGTGCAGCAGCTTGCAGCTGTGAGAGGTGGCAGTTTCTGAGGAAACACCTTGATTTGGGGTGCCTGGCCACAGGTGCCACTGAACTCCTTCAGGGATCCCAAACAGTTTTCCCATCCTGGTGGTCTGCCATGCCAATGCGAGTCAATCTGGCTGCAGAAATTAATTTGCCACAGTGAAATTGTTAGAGAGGGACAACAGCTACATGAAGGTGTGCCTAAGCTATAATATGTTAATTTATTCATCTGGGCTGTCTTGAATATGAGTGGGTACTGCAGCCAGAGTAACTGGTACCTGCAGACACGGTCTCAGTTTTGCAGAGGTAAAATGAGAACAGAGGCTGAATTCAACCCTCTTCGGTAAATTCTGAACAAATAGTTCCTTCCCCGTGTGCCAAACCAAAGGCAGACATGACTTTTTGACTCTTACTTTCTTCTTCAAAGCTAAGTGCTTTTGCTCTCCATTAAGTGAGTATTTTCTTTTATTTTTGCTTCCATACCATGTGCAACATAATGTCTCAGAAGTTAACATTCTGTCATCTGTAAGAACGATTGTTTCCAACAGCAGTGTTCTATTAGAGCAGTCTGTCTTTCAGGACTCTATTCCTAGTTGTTCACTGTTATTGTTTTGATATTTGTATGTGGCTGTATTATTTTCAAAAATGATTCCCAGTGGTTAGTTCTTTGAATGTCTCTAGTAGATCTTGTTTACAGTAGTCTTTTCAGTGTTTCAATATTTTCTTCTATAGACAGATTTCTTGTAAATTCGTCTTACTTAGCTGAAAACCATCACAAAAAGACTGATGCTGAATTAAAAAGCGGCAGTCTAACTGCAATAATTAATAACTTGGAAGAACATACCAAAAAGGTTTGGGGACAGATGATCTGTTGTGGTTCTGAGAGCTTGACACAGAAAAATGTGAAAGGCTGAAGAAAAGTCCACTTGCTGCAGTCCATCTGGAGCAGAATATTCCTTCCAGATGCATTGGTCTGATCATAATAAAGATTTATACAAAATTATTATGAATGGAACCATCAAACAAAGTTCTGTGAACACAAGTCAAATACAAGGACTGTTCCCACTTTCAGTCTTGGACATCTTCACTATATCTGAATTTCTTGTAGAACACATTACACTCCAGATTATTTCATGCTGCTTCCACACTGGGAATACAAATCTTCAGTTTTAGCATTATATACAATCTCAGTACATTTCTTAATTATATGGGAAACTCCTATCAGAGCATAACTTAAAGAATGTGGAATTATTATTTAATATATATAGTTTGGAAGCTTACCTAGTTGTCACCCATTTTTAATCTTATAAATTATTGACATTTTCCTTTCGGATTGAATTTGTCAGATTAGCAAGGACATCATTTTATTAGAACAACAGTTGAGACTGTGAGTTCAATATAATCCCTGAATCATCATCGCCATCTAACTAAATTGATAACAGACCAACCACCTTCTGTGTAGCATTGGTGTTCAGACAGAAGTTTCCTCTTTAAAGTGTTGTTAGTCCCAATATGCCTGGTCATTTCAAAATACACAGATTATGTACAATATGTTCTTTTGACACAAAGCACAGATACCCAAATTATTTCATATTGTTTTACTGTTTACTTGTTCGGTCTTTGTGCAAATACTCTTGGATAGTAGTCTCAGAAATGACATAATAGAAATAAAAAATACCAGTTGTATTTTCTGTAAGAATCTGTGGTTCCGTGCTCTGCTTTTAAAATAGTTTAAAGTGAAGACACAAAGCTAATGTTTTCACTTCAGTGTACTGTGTTCAAATTACCTCAGAGGTATAGGGATAACCTTGTACAGAAGGAACGAACAAAGCAAAAGAATCCCATGCAACACAAACCGATGTAACTGCAAATATTTTCTAGAAATATGATTTAATGGATTCCGAAACTGCTAAATAAATGTCGCATTACTATTCTATGAAATATCTCAAGTTAACAGTAATATTGTCAGTTCTAAGTATAAATTAACTGAATTTGGGTTAAGTCCAGCAATAGCATCTGCTGAGAAAGAAAAGGCATTTATTGAAACGTAGCATTTGATTGGCATGTTTCATTATCAAGTACGCATTGTATTTCAAAAATGTGCACATGATCTAAAGCAGGTATTTACAATAAAGATGAAAGCAGATTTAAGATGACATCTGAAGACATTAGTTATATAGAGGCTTCATTATAATTATTTTTAAAATAATTTTACTTCAAAAAGGAATTTTTAAAGTATAAATTTGTGATGAACACTATCAGAATTCCTAGTAACAACAATCAGAGCAATGAGAAACGTTTGCTTGATATGTTAATCTGCTTGGACTACCAAATGTATTTCAGAGATGGGAGTGCTGTGCTGAATCAAAAACATCATGAGATCCAACAGCTGCCATAGTCAATATATGCTAATCTGGGTGTTCGTTTGTAGCACTGTCTATAAACTTCAGTATGAAGGTCAGCCCTCCACTCTATTCATTTTTTAGCTTTCAACTGTGGCCTTGACAGGAAATCTCACGTTACTGTTGGCAGTCCAAATTATGTCCCTGTCTAGTAGATCTAGATTACATATTTCAAAACTTCTGCAAAAGAATGCTCTCTGAATTGTACTTTGGAAAATATTACATTTCCAGGTATCATTGTTTCAAATAAATATTTTGGGTTTAGCCAAGTAAATCATACGATTTGGGGGGGTGGGGGGTGCAACTCATTCCACAGTGACTATGTTATCTTTCCATAAAATGTGATTTATGTGTGACATTAAATATACATAACTATTTGCTATGAACTTTACTGAAAAACACTTATCCTATACAATTTATTGAAATGATTGTTTCATGGAAGTTCACGCTGTTATGGAAGACAGTAATCCAGGTGAAATGTGAACAGTCTTGAGTCAAAAACAATGATTTTTTTTTTGTACATTTATATTTGAAACTTAGCATAGAGAAGAGAATAAATGAAAAGGGTTCCTACATTATCTTCAAATCTGTGGTTTGTTTTCTTTTAAAATAGGACATATATTTCTGCAAGTCACTTAAATCATTCTATTCCCCTTCTTCAGGAAATTAAATAGTTACTGGAAACCTACTCATATCTCATGTTCATTATTCTATTTCTTTCTGCCTCTTTCAAGTTTGATCAAGCAAAAGTGATGGACATAGCCAGTTACTGGATGACTTCAGCTTGCATTACATCACTTGATAAATAAGTTCATGCATACCTTTTCATTATAGTGCTCATTTTCACTTGATAGTCCTATTCTGCTTTGGCTGAGTTGTGTGACTTTGTAACCCCTTTCTTCCTCTTATATCTAGGTCTTCTTCCATGCAGCAGTTAAGCATTGATTCATTAATGATATAAAGATAATTACAAAAACAAATCTTAAGTTTTGTAGAGGACTACTTAGTAGGTAAAGTCATAAACTGACACTATGGTTCATTATTGCATAATGCTACTTAAGTAATGAATAGCACACAATTTTGAAGCTATTCCTAATGAAACTTTAAAATTGCCAGGATTGTTTTATATAGTGCCATTATAAAAAAATTGCCGGATATAGTATTTTCTGTTTTAATTCTCTTACCATTTTCTATGAAAATGGCAAAGCAGAGTTGGACAAACCATTTTGTAATATCTGATCTTTAAATAATCCAATTGTGTTTATCATGCTATGCTTGTGTTACCTGGCTCTTTTTATCTTGTAGTCAGTGGGAGTGAGAGCAGGACTGAGTTCTAAATACCTAAAACTTTGCAGTTGAAGGTTGAACTAAGTATTTGTATAAATAAAAGGTCAGTTTCATCGAAAAGAGAAAAGTAGCTGGCAGATCTTCCTGTACAGGTAATATATTCCAGTTGTATATTTCCACTAGCCATCCAGTGAATGCATTGTCAACCAACCTACTGCTCAGCCGCTCTGCTATCTGAAGCCTTGCATGAGTTAGCTGAGGATTTTTTGTTGTAATACATATGTAAAGAACTATTTGTAATACCTAGAAACCCCAGCACTCTGACTTATGAGCATGACCACAGTGGTGCTTGGCTAATGGCAGGTTAACAAGGACTAACTCGATGGTGCATTAGAAAGGAGATTCACTGTTATATAGGCATAGGAAGCATTCTGGATGGTTGGTGGCACCGCAGGTTTCCAGTATTACTGGAATCTGCTTTCCTGAGAATATTCCTTTGGGATCCTGTGCTGATGAAGCCACCTAGCCAACAAAACAAAGGTTCTGATGATAAATTATTTGGATTGAGTAAGATTATACTTCTGAGCATCATCATTATAATACCAAGCACATTTTATTTCAGGTATCACATTTAAAAAACTAAACAAACAAACCCCAAAAGTATCTTTCTTAACTTGAGTGTTTTGGAAATGTTGATTTTGATATAAAGCATTTTCTTTTTCGTGTGTGTTCCAACAAAGCTGAGCTGTATACCTCCCAAACGTCAGATCACCTTCTCCTTAGCGTTGTGTGCACTGCAACTAGTCGTTAAATCAAATAACGTTGTGGTTTAAACAAAATCAAATAGAGGAACCTGTTGTGCCAAAAAAACTCTGGGGGAAAGTGGTACAAACTTGCAGAGATACTCATCCACCTCAGAGCTACGCAGTGGGGTGTATGAGGTGAGGGGAGAAAGGACCAGATACGCCTTTGACAAATTACCTCCTGGGTATCGTTCGCGTTAAAAATGAGTTTACGCGTTGTGTCACTAGAGGGCAGAGTAAAAGATTTGGGGGCGTATTAACCGCGTTCCCGTACTTTGATAGGAGCGTGCTAAGCGTAGAGCTTTTCTGCCTCAAAGGTGTTTTTTCCAGCTGGGTGTGAGGGCGGCAGCGTTCGGGGCTCGGGGGGGTACGAGGCCTTGAGGGTACAGCTTGCTGCCGGGGAGGTTTCCGTTTCAGACTGGAAAAGGTTAAACGTTGCGCCCATATGTATCGCTAACAAAGTAAAATTAACTGCGTTAGCGATGTGGCGGCCCTCCCCGCGCCCCGCCCGGCACGCCGGTGGCTGAGGCCGCCCTGAGGAGAGCGGCCCGGCGGCGCGAGGGCGGCCGTTGGCAGTGGCGGGAAGGCGGGGGGGGCTCGGCGCCCTGCAGCCCCGCGGGGGCCGCTGCCCGGGGAGAGGGTGAGGCGGGGCTGGGGCTGCCTGCGGGCTGGCGGCTCCTGCGGGAGTGACCTGCCTCTGCCCCGAGAGAACTGAGGGAAAACAAGGTGTGGTTTGGTGGGTTTTGTCGTTTGGTTTTGGTTTTGGTGGGGGTTTTTTGTTTGTTTGTTTGTTTGTTTTTAAAGGGTAGTTTTCCAGCTAGGCCGGGGAGGCTGCAGCGCTGTTAATTATCTTGCGCCTGTCCTGGACAGAGCAGTCTCTTTCCTCTTGTTTATTATGTAGGGCTTAGTCTCTTGCTTTTCGTATGGATTTGTTTATGTAATGCCCCATACAAAGTCTGGAAGTACTTACTTGAACTTCTAGCCAGGCTGCTTGCCTCTCAGCATAAGAACAGTTCCACTGTGCTGCAGGTCTGTGAGGAAAATACTTTAGTACCTGGTGCCTCTGTTCTGTTAGTGCCACCTTTTCCAAGCCTGTTCCGAATCCAGATGGACAAAAAGTACAGGAAGAGTTTCTCCTCCTCCTGTGTGCCCCTCCTTGCACTTGCACGTATACCCTCACTGAGTTTATTGGATGTTTGTTTTATTGCTTGTAGGTCTGACTTCCAGCGTGTTTCAGATAACTACAGAGAAGCCTTCCTGATCTGAAACTCTGCTGTCTTGTCTGGTTTAGCTTCCTCTGACACCCCAGTGCCAGCTGCATGTCACTATAGCTATGGTGATCATTTTTTAGTTGAGAAAATAACTAAACATGTAGCCAACAGCAGAGTGCTTCGAGTCACAAGTTTTATCCTCAATAGGAAAGTTTAAATCTTGCCATTCCCTTAGGAGTTTGAACAAATACGTAAACCATCCATATCTGCTGAGTATTTCTAGTAAGATCTCAGTCACATCTCGTGTTCATGGTAAAGGCTAACATGAAAAAAGCTCTAAATACAGCCTTCAGTATATTTATGTGTCATCTTAAAAGCATTGCTCTTTTGATTTCTCAGGCCTTTTTTTTTTTTCTTCTTATGCTTTCAAGTTTTTAACACTATGCCGTGTAACTCTGGTCTTCTAATCCATCTTTACGGAAACATCATGCGTTCTGTCTTCTGTCCTGCAAAAATCCTGTACCTGTTGGTTGTGTATTAGACTGGGTACCCAAAGAGGGGGAAGAACATCTGCCTTGTTTCCACAGTCTCCACCGTTCTGGAGTTTTAGGGATGCTGTGGCATGGGGAGGAGACATAAAACTGGGTGACCTGGTCCAAGGCTGCTCCTTGACTTCTGCCGTTCCCGGCCTCCTGTGGGAGCTGTTCCAAACCTGGTGCTGCAGAGACATCTTTACACTAACCTGTAGCAGGACGCACGTATATAGGATTAGGAAATTGTTCTAATGATGAGACAGGATTTTTTTTCACTGATATCAACATTATCTATGATGCTCAGGCAGAAAAGAAACTATTTTCTTATCATGTTACACCCCATTGAGACAATTTCTTTTCTATTGGAGATTTACTATAGGGATCACAGAATATTTAATAGTAATGTTCGTGTGAATTGCATTGAGGAATGGTTTGTAGAGGAAAAAGTAGTACTTTTTGTCAGACACATTTAAAAGAAGAGAGAAGAAAAAACCAAAAAAACTGAAACCAACCCGGCCTTCAGGCAAATCAGTTCTTTCTGAATATAAAACAGATATTTCCAAAGTGTTGGAAAGGAGTTAAATATCAGTAGTGCCCGGATCTGCTGACACAGGAGATTGTGTTTTCTCCTCCTGCTGCCATGTCCCTAATCTTTTGGATTAGATTTAGTCAAGAGAGACATTTATTCCCCTTAATGAGACTGTCATGTAAGAAGCACTCCACAGCTCAGCTTGGTTCTGAATGATGCCTCCATAGCAGATAGCCGCCTTTAATTGATAAAACTAAGTTCCACAGGTCTTTAGGTTTCTCACATATGGGTATGGTTTTCTTCAACACGCTCCTCGGTGTAAACCTGTTTAATGTTAATACTGTATTATTTTGGACTCATTCCTTACTTGATGGTACTGGTTCTAATTATTTCCTGGGTTTATATTTGGTATCGTTATTTCACAACTGTAGCTACAAACAAGTAGGAGCTACCACGCGCGAACGCTGCCTGCATACATCCGCTCTTTTTGCAGCCAGTGACAAGTTGCAAATGAGTACTGAAAACTGCAGCTGTTGCTTGCTTCGTGCCGCTGGAGTGCTTCTTCTGGACGAGGAAGTTAGTTGGAGCTTTCACGGCTTCTGATACCTCAGTCCTTGCACAAACATGTTTTTTGAGGGAACGATTTAATTTGTAATTCCACGGCTGGAGCTGTAGCTGCGGCGCATGGAGTGCCAGGACAGAGTAGTTGACGCGGGTGGCCGCTAGGTGGCAGTATGGGGTTTAAAACGGCGGGAGACTGCTCTTGCATCCGCGGGCAGACCTGCGATTCCTGTGCCTGCAACGTCTGAGTAAACCTGCCTTCTGCTAATCCCTTGAACAGTTACTGTCGCTATACCGATAGTTAAAAGGATGCTGAGTAAGTCCTGACAAATATTAGGGTTGGGAGGATAGGGAGAAGGAGAATTTAGTCCCATATACAAACATGTTGTAAGCAGATACACATTTTTGCAGTCCTAATTAGAGTGCAACTGTCTTACATTTTCCTCTTAATTTGAGCTGAAATGAGTTAAGATTTTTTTTTTTCCCTGCTAATTTCATTTCTTTGGTTGTGGTTGAAAAAAAAAATCTGTTATTATCTGTGGCCTTACCGTAGTATTGTCCTATAAAAGACAGATACGATATACTACATAATTATTTTATATTGCAGAAGGTAAGAAGCCTGAAAATGTACTTCTGTGTCTGTTAGACCTACTAGCCAATTTATAAGAAATGAAAATTTTAAAGTACCTGGTTTTGGAAAATGTCTGGGCTGGCTAGTTTGTGAGACATCGTATATTTTCATCAAAGGAATTCAAATTACTGAAGGGAACCTCTTGCAATGGGGTGAAAAATGCAGATCCCAAGCAATGTATACTTGGACAAGCAGTTCAAAGTCTTAAATTTCATCCAGAGTTCCACAAGTAGCTAGTAAAAACTTTGGAGTAACTGACAAAACATGCTTAAAAACTTCACTCTTCAAGTTAAATTTACTATAGCTCTGTATTTGATAGGAGTGATCTTTACTGGATTTTGACCTAAAAAGCTGAATTGGAGCACTGTGATAATTGCTTGAAACAGTTATTATCACATCCAAATCAAGTATTGCAGATTGAATAAGATCTTAGAGAGACTTTCCCACATGCTTTCTGGGTCATCAGTTTGGTCTTCTCAGGAATGTGTTGTTCAGCTTTCCTTCATTATTTTTTTGTTGTTGTCATATGGTGAATATACATACAGCATGTTTAGCCATTATATTTAGATAGGTTTGAAACACAGGTAAAGATGTTAACCATATCACCATATTTTATAATAATTCACTTAGCTGTACTGCCTAACAGAGCTTCCTTAACATGCTGAAACTGAGCTGGAAATACAGAGGGGGAAAAACCCAAACAAAAACTTCTGGGTAAACAAGAAAAACAGAACAACCAACCCAGACCCATTGTTTCTTGACCAAGAAAACCTGTGAATTCTAACAGCTGAGTGTTCTTTGCCTGATAGTTTTTCCACAGTTTTGTTAAAACCCAAAACTTTGAAAAGAGATATATCACCAACCAGATTGTCTCAGCTTACTAGTACCTAATGATTGTTTTTTCTGCAAAGATTCTAAGGCATGTTTTTAAGGACAATTGTTGTGCTCTGTTATGGAGGTAATGTTGGTCACCATCTGACAGAGGACGTGATACTTTCCTGGGGTTTGACAAAAGCAACTTTAGAACAAACTTCCAGAATGAAAATCTTTACACTTATCTTGAATTTAAATAAACACCATTGAATTTAGGCCAGAAGCTTCTAATACCAGAGATCAGGACAACTTGATGTGACTAGGACTATTTTGTCTTTGGAAAATAAGAAATAATAGCAGGTTCCCAAATCTGTTCCTTAGATAAAATACACTGAATTGTGAGGCATCTACTAAAACTGTTAACTCTTCAGCTGTTAGAGCAGCAAAGAACATCTTCTTTGCTTTCTTTAGTAACAGGCTTTATGCACTGTCTGTTTCAGAATTTCTGTCAGGAGCCCTCTAAACAATTCTGTCCTGTTTTGTTAAGGTAAACTAGTAAAAGTGTAACCTCTAACTTTAGGAAAGAGAATGAAAACGGGTGGATAGAGCTCCTTACTGAGAGAGTAGATATAGCGAAGTGTTATTAATCCATTGTTAAAGGGATGGAGCACGTTATCCAGAAAAGACTTGAAGAAGCAGTCTGGTTCCATCCGTCTTCAAAGGTGTGTTGTCAAAACGTCAGTGGCATGCTGATAGTCATTTTGTACTTGTCTCTTACACTATAAAAAGCAACACACAATCTTAAATTAGTGCTCTGGGCTAGTTTAAAAATCCAGTAGTTTCAAGGTCAAGGAGAAGAAATACTGTTCATTTTCATTTGGTAGAAGAGAGTTATAACTGGATTTTTGTTTGTTGTTGATGAAATAGTGAGGTAGAAGGACCCTTCACCTGACCTGGAGCAGCTGTTCTTACACTGAGTATGCTCACCAAAGTTATGTTTATGTAATGTGTGAATAAAAGAAGATTCCATGGAATTTTAATAATTTTATTTAGTCTTAAAATTAGTATAAAGACATTCTTTAAAATAAGTACTTTGCATTGACAATATTGCCTGACTTACTGTAAAATTCCAATAAATCATACAAACTTCTGCATTCAGAAACCACAAGTCTGCCCCATCCCTCCCCTAAATGATTTTTTTATTTAAGATGATATGACTACAAAATTAGAAATATTCAATTTTTATTGTCTTCTGGGTTTGAGCCTTTTTAAAGAGTCCAGGTCTTGATACTGTATTTTGAAGAAGAACATAATTCTTTGTAAATGAAAACCAATATACTGGTATATTAATCTTAGCTTTTAGAAACAAATTGTCTTATAAGGTTGGCAATATGCTTTTGAAAACTGAAAAGTTTGGGAGTTTTTGAAAATTGACTAACTTCTAAGGTTTTGGAAGACTCTGAAGGAAATACGTTTTTTTATTTTTTTTATTATTATTATAGGATGTTATAATGATTTTTTGGTCATCGTGATAATAGATGACAATAAGTAGATACAGTAATATTTATAACAAAACTGTAGAGGAGCACCTTTAAAATACAAGTTGCATGGTGGAGTCTATTCTAGGGAGGGAATATTTTTGTTAAGCAGCACGCTGTTGTATACAGATATATAATTTCTGTAATTGCCTTCTTTCCCAGAACCTGCATTTTAGTGAAACATTTTGGTTATTTACTTTGGTTTTCTGTGTGTGTGAATGGAGCCGTTCTCAGCTGAAAAACAAAACAGTTCCCAAAAGACACAGAACCTAAAAGGAAATAAAACAGAGAATTAAACCAGCATGGTTCATTCAAGAGAGTGTGTTGTATCCTGTTATCTGCTGTGTGTCCCTCATTAAACCACTGTCAGCTCTCTGGAACCTGAAAGGAGCTCCTGGCATGGTGGTAACCTGCCAGTGTAGCTGCTTTTCCTAGAAGGATGGTATATATTCTTGTTGGAAGATGTGGGATGGAAGAGTTGTATTATAACCCTTTATTGAAAATGAAAAATAGCTTCATTTTCTATAAATCTGTAAATTGAAAAATTAAGGCAAGATCAAACATAACCGCATACAATACTTTTTCAGCCTGTAAAAGTTTAAAATCAAATAACCCCACCTACAGACAATCTGATTCTAAAATAGGAAAAAAAAAGCACCAATTGTGATAGGGAGAGTGCTGTCTTCAAAGTTTTGTGGTTTTTTTTTAAACCAAAGTGAGCCCAAGAATTGTAAGATCCAGTAAAACAGGTTAAGCCACACAAAACTTTACATATGGATTCTTAACAGGTCAATGGTTCTTACATGATGTAGCTTATTCTAGATTTCTTGTCTGTTGTTGTCCCTACATAGGCAATGTACCAAGTTTTTTTATAGTCCAGATTTTATGGCACTGTGTGCCAGTAGGTTATCTTGTCATGGAGGTATCCCACATGGTTTATACAACCAAGGTGTGAGACAGACGTGATGGCTGGAATCTGGAAAATGATGAACGCCTACTTTTTTTTTTCCCCTAGTGCTTTCTGGTGAGCTCTTCCTAGCATAATCATGGAGTCTGGGCTCTTAGGCTCCTTTGGTACAGCTGACCACTTGTTTTCTAATTCCTAAATTTACATATAAATTATAACTTCATAAACTTATAATAGAATTTAAAGATTTATGTAATTTTCTTTTTTTTTAAAGATAAGAATGGATGCAAGTCAAATCTGTTTTTAGTTCTCTCCAATAAAAGCAGATGTTTGAACAGTATCAAAAAGGAATTTCCTTGAAAAGTCAAAATGTGTATGTGAGACCTGGCTTGCTTTTTGTGAACCAGGCAGCGCCTCTAAATGTATTTTGGCCTTTAATGATCATAAAGGTAACCCTTATCCTGTATGGTGTGAGTATTTATTTATAATACTGGTAACATTTTCCATAAAATTGAGTCATACTATGCCATTTTTGCATGTAAACATTTTTTAAAAGAATTTTATTTAAAAGTGGACAGTATTCTATATTCTTTAGTTTAACATGACAAAAATCTGGACCATACTTATTAAAACTATAATCTGACTTGATGGTCCCACAGCATCACTAACATCTTGAAAATATGGTAACTCAGCATATTCAGATTTAAATTCTAGCTTTTGACTAGACCTAACTGTATGTATGTGGATGTATGATGTACCTGGATGAATTTATTTCAGTTGCATAAACTTTTGTACTGTTTTTCACAAACAGTCTTAAAAATGTTTCTTACAACTAAAATGTCAGTTTTAGTGGGCTGCATCTGAAGCACAGGGGTATTAGAGTTGATTCTTAACTTGAGTAGCTGCGTCTGAAGGGGATAGCCATATTTTTATGGCCATCCATTTGATCAGAAGTTATTAGACTTAAGCAGGAAAAATTTCTTCACTAATATTTTCATTCTTGTATTTCACAAAGCACAGAATTTGATGCTTACACTTCAGTGTAACTTTTCTGGAGGTAGGATTTGCAAACACTTATCTTAAGGCAGATGTTTGGTCTGTTTCTTTGTATGTAAGTACCTATAAACAAACAAATGAATTTCAATAATTATTTATCAAGGTTGATACATGCTTAAAAACTTATGCAGCCTATGTTGAAATGCCATAAGTTACCCTGTTTCTAAATAGTCACTCAAGGTGTTGCAAAAATATCTCTGAAGGGGGTTTTGTACAAAAAAATTATGGAATTCTGCATGTATGCAATACTGAAATGTGTTAAGTCAAATAGTAGGGGGAATATATTTCAAAATAGTTTTTCGAAGATATTGCTATCAGTTGCACTTCTGGGGTTTGAATGTTTTAGTTAATATCAAAACCTACAGTTGTTATTCTGGTAAAATGATAGTGTGAAATTGATGCTGTTATACTATAACAATAAGGACGTGACTCATGTATTTTATGTACACATGCATTCAACTGTAGTGACAAATGGCTTCATGCTGTGTGATTAAATGCATATTAGCATTTGCCCTAGGCATTTGATTATTACCATCTTTACTTCATTACATTACCACACTGTATGGCCATATAATTTATAAGATAATACAGACATCACTTTGTTGCTGATAGGAATTATTCTGTTTTATGGATGGTGTCCTTTAATTTTGCCTTTCATGGATTATAAAATTGGTTAATATCTGCTGAAGTGAATCACTGGAGAAGCAAATAAAGATGTTGGCCTCGGGTCACAGTGTCATTTGTGATACTGGCAAAATCTTACAGCCTCATTTATCCCTGTACATGATTGATAACACCATGGGTTAAATGGAGAAAGCTTTGCTTCCATTAAAGGATCATCATGAATGAAGACCTCCCACTTAAAAGTCAGGCATGATGAGAAGACAAGAGACTATCTACAGGTCAAATTAAATAACTTAAATAATTTAAGTGGAATGACAGTGTAATTTGTTCATTCTGTGTTATTACCCTGACCCCTATCAGGCTTATAGGCTAACTTACTTTCTAGTGTAGGGTATTTAAGATGTAATTTTTAATAAGTGCTTTTCAAAGATATAAAGCCCTTTATGGCACTTAAAATTGTGTTAAAATGGATTTTTTAATGTGCTTTTTAAAAAGTAATTTTTGTCCTTATTTTGTTAAACATAAAGCAAATAATAGAAAAGCAAATGTAGTAAAAGCTTAAAAATAGGAACTTCAATAATTTTTACTTTAACTTTTAGAATGTTATCTCATATATGCTCTAGATTATTATTATTATTTTAATTATGTTACTGGTGTACTGACATATAAGTTGTTAAAGTAAAAATGCATCTATTGGGGAATATCTTTGATTACACGAGACTTTTTTTTCCTTTGTCAAAGGACATTTATTAGTAATCATACATCTTTATGGTAGCTCTCGACAGTTGTATTAACGTGTGGTATTGAAAGTAGGCATTTTATAGTATGGTAGATATTTTAAAGTATTTTGTATATTTTTGTTTCTGGTCAAGCATAGTATAAAGTATTTGGCAGGTAACTAAGTTCTTTAATCTCTCTGTGGTGGATGAGACCACAGAGGTGCCTTGCACTCAACTTGGAGGAGGACGAGAGGGAGCATGTATAACATGCTGTACCTTGCAGTTTTCAACAGTAGGCTGTGAAGCATTTTGTTGCAGTCTTGGAAAAAGCAGTCTGAGTACAAATTGCCCATGAGAAAATAGTACTTTCACGATGAAGGGATGGGTGAAGACTCAATGAACTTCACTCAGAAAAACCTTTATCCTTACGTGAGTATTTTATATTGCATTAGGGAGGTGAAGTCTTGTTTGCCAAGTGCTCCTGCTGAGATCAGTGAGCTGAGAGAAAGCCCATGGATGCCTGAGGCCCGTTTTCTTCCAATCCTAAGAGTATAGTGTTGGTTTGAAAATATCACCCTGAGAAAATAATTCTCAGATTGCTTCTATGATGGGAGAGAAAATCACAAGCCCCACTGTGTATCGGTTAATACACATTCTTCTACTGGTTGACTTGAATAGCAATTATTTCATAACTGACATGCACTTCTTCAAGTGCACTTACTTTTGTAGGATGAATACCTGAGTTAGGCCATCTTTTTCTGTGTCAACTTTTTCACAAGCACTCTTCCCCCATCCCCTGTCTGCCCCACCATTACCACAGACTACCAGGATTCTCCATTTGGTAACAGTGCTGTCTTGTAGAAAGAAATTCACCTCTGTAGAATCCCTCAACTCTGAACCTGTAATGTCAGCTCATAGCAATAGAATTAGTATGCATCATGTCTTAACATGATATTTGTAAAATCTTACCCTTCACATCTAAATACAGCATGATTAAAAGTGAAATCAAATGGCTCTGAGCCTAATCTATTTGCATATTATTAGCATTTTTATTAGTTTTGTAGCTATGATCATCTCCCAATACTTGATACCATACCAAAAGTTTTGTTTGTAGCAGTGCTTCATGAATTAGTGGTACAATATTTATTAGTAAGGAAACAATTTTGAAAACTTGGGTGAAAGAAACAAAAAAAACCCAACAAACCCAAATGTTTTAATGTGCTTTTGGGAGGGTCTGACTTCATCAATTCTAAATTCTTTGGCTAAACAAAAAGCAGTATTTTTTTTATCATAGTGATTTACTTTATTTAAAAAAAAAAAGGCAAAAATAAAAATCAACCACCAAACCACAACAAACAACCTAGGACTAAACTGTGTCTAAAACACATGCAGATTGGCTGCACAATGCCTGATTCGTGTTGGCACGTTGACACAACAGATTTGTTGCCTGAAGTGGTAACTGTTTGTACATGGTTCTTATTTGCAGTTTATTTGCTGCCTCTTCAGAAGTTCTTCAAACATACACATTTTGACACTGACAAAAGAACTTACATAAATATTTTATTTTGAACAGTTCAGTATGAGACGTGTTTTAAAATGGAAGACAAAAATGAACCTGATTTTTCTGTTTTTAGCAAAACCATTATTTCATTAACTTAAAATTAACTTTTGTGGTGGGGCAACTAAGCAGGGAATCAATCTGTTATCCATGACCAAGCAGCTTAAATTTGATCTATACTAGGGTTTTATTTAGACAACAGCAGAAAAAGTGGTGAGCCCTGATTTGTAGTTGTTATGGCCCCATGATACAGACCAGGTCTCTGTTCTTCCTGCAGGAATTCCTTCCTAAGGGTTCTGTGGAAACAGCCAGATCAGTCACAGCTCCTGTGCTCTACCCCCCTACCTCTTTAATTCTTAGTCCAGCAACACACATGGGGTGTCTCTGGGAAGAGGTAGCATTATGTTTGCTAGTGGACTGGTGGAAATGCAGGCTCGAGTATTAAAAAAATATAATCTGGGAAGTACAGCTGAAACATGTACAGTTGTACATCTTTTTGTAAGTCAAATGCTAAGTGTTGTAGTTGTCTCTGATGACACTTACAAACATGCTTTGTCCCTACAGAGACACATGGGTCTTATGTTAGTGTAACTCCTTGCTTGACGACAGTTGATGTAGCTAGCTTGAAGTACAACATTTTGATACTTGATCTTGTGGGACGAGAACCAAAAAGTTTTCTTGTTAAAATTCAGAAGCAGAAACTGCAAATATTACCTTTGGTTCATAATTTCAAGCCAATCTGAAGGTCTTCTTTAAAATTGAGCCCGTCTTGTGATTTTTGAAATCTTTAAGATAGGTAGTTACTTTTTCATGGCCTGATGTGTTAGTTGCAGTACCTTATGCCAGCACAGAGCAGTAGTTCTGAAAAAAAACCCCATACTACTTTGTTTCTCATGGTCCTTGCAGTCTTTGTTTAAAACTAAAACCAAACCAAAAATAAAGAGGAAAACCAAACTGATGTGGTGAATTAATGATTCACTGTTTTCTTTTACGATATTGCATGCTAATTTAAAATGAAAATATTGTTAATTGCATAATGGCTGTAACTTTGCAAAAAGAATGTGCTTCTATATTTGCAAGCTTTGCAGTTTGAATATTCTCTTAAAGAAAAAATGGAGATGAAATACACATTTTTGTTTTGCAGAAACCATTTTGAAGAATGGATGAAGACGTTGAAACACAGGCACTTGACTCTACTCTTCAAAGTCCATCAGAAACATTACTTTCCATTAGACTGTTAGACTTTAAAACAAGTTTATTGGAGGCAATAGAAGAACTACGCATAAGAAGGGTAAATGTGTTTATATTGTTTTTCAGTGTTTCATTGTCTTATATGCAATCATAGAAAATGCTGCATAAGTGTGGGTAAACTTCATGCTGTATTTTACACTAATTCAGCAACCAGGATTTTGTTTAAAAATACCATGGGTTTAAGCAGTATCTGTATTAAAAATTTCTCTGTAGACAGCACAAAGACAACAGGGCCGTATGGGAATGAATTTGGCTTTCCTGTAATAATGTACGAAGCTGCTACAGTTGATTGCTAGGCTATTGACAAAAATTATCTGCATTAAGTTTTTGTATTTATTTCATTGTAGTTCTTCTCTTTAAAAGCAGTCTTTGATATGAAAAGGAAAGAAGGAGAATCCAAGTCATTGCCAAGTCCCTAAGTCTGTCATTTCATAGACTGATTTACCATTTGCCAGAAGAGCAGTGATTTTGACTTACTTTTGTCTGTTTGGTTGTGCTTTTCAGAATTACCTAAAAGGGCAAAAAGCTGCTGTGATAACCAAATCCACTTTATTTCACCATTTTTAAGTTGCTAAACTATTAAGCTAGAGCCTAAAATAATAGCATACTGAGTGTTGGAGGATGGGGGCATTTTGTTTTTTGAAATATGAGTTGTATCATCTTGTAGTGCTAAAGTAAAATTTTTGCTGCACTGTTGAAAGCATCTATATTTTCTGTGACTACTTTTTCAGTTATATTTTTCTGTAGTTACCTTTTCAGTTGTATGTCTGTGAAAATCTATTTCTATTTCTCCCCTTAGTGTTTCTGAGCTGTTGGGTTTTTGTGGTTTTTTTGAAAGACCTAAAGTATGTCTTTCTGCACTTGATGAATTTGACCTGTTCAAAAGATGGGCCTTATTACTTTTAAAATATTAATATTAATGACATGCTTGATTTATGCTTATTTTGATCTAAGTTAAATGTATAGTCTTCTCTTTAAAAACCATAAAATAATAAAAAAAAAAAAAATCCAAGAAAAAAGCTGCATGATCCTACTTTCTTGATGCAGTGTTGTTGAAATTCACCATGGTCTGATCTCTAGACTTTTGTAACCATAGTAGTGTTTATTCTAGTCTAACTATTTTTGTATTTAAAGACTGAAAAATTTAACTTTTATAATTATAATTGGAGTGTACTTTTCCTTACAAGATTTGTTAGCAGTGTTCCATTTACATTGATAACTTTACATTTTTAATGCACTTGTTCAGAGCTTAAAATGTTGATAGAGTGCCACGGATTTTCATTTTTTGGGATTTTTTGGGTTTGTTTGTCTGTTTTGTGTCTGCTATACAACAAGAGTAAGCAACTGTGATTTTAGAAAAGGTTACCTCAGGAAGATGAGCAATTTTTTGGCTTATAGGTATTTCTAGTTTTAAAATTGCTAATGCCAAGAGCCAATTCCATAGTTAGGACATATGGCCCTAAACTTCTAAGACTTCTGTGCCTTTCCTCACCCTAAAAAAAAAAAAAAAAAAAAAAAAAGTGTATATATATTTTTACCTTTTGTAGTTAGAAATTTAAGTTTTTTTAAAAAAAAGTTAAGCATTTTACAGCTAGTCAGTTTGGAATCTTAAAGTATGCCTGAATGCATTTCTGTTATTTGCTTTGCTTCAACAATCAGTTCAGGGCTGCTTGCTTAGTATGTTTGACATTTGGAATATGAAACATTAATATTTTGAACAAGCAAGGGTTATAGAATAATATGGCCATGCAACTCTGTATGGATGTTTTTCCTAAAAAAAAAAAACCACAACAACAAAAACAAACAAAAACCCAAACCAACACAACAAAACCCACCAAACTACAAAATCATCTCCTGATTTTAGCTATTAGTTTCTTACAAATTCAACAACATGAGGTGATTCTGTAAATTTATAATCAGCCCTGAGAAAAATATAGCACTACCTCAAGAGAATTATAGTGCTTGTCTTGCACCACAGTAATTTTTCTATGGACATGAAACATACTTAAACTGTGTCATCTGCTGCATAAGAAAGTGCAGAAAAAGTTAAAGTTCTGCTAGTTTCTTACTACTTTTGCAACATCCTTTCCAAGTTGCTTGTGAGGCTCACAGTAGACTGGTAGGCTAATGGAGGCTGTATAGCCTTATAGTGGATTTTACTCTCAAATTTGCCTTTGATCTGTGGCTTGACCTTAGATGAGATATTTTACCTCTGTTTGCTTCTGTTTTTCTTCCTGTTGTTGGTCTTGCCTGTCACTTAGACAAGAGTCTCTTCAGGACAGGAACTATCATGTATTTTGAATTTAATAAATGGTTGTGCTGCAGTGTAAATTCAAATTAATAAAAATAAATCTGCAGATGAAATTATCTGTGTGAAGCTGGACAGATAAAGATTAAACTCCCTAAAGCAATTAAATATTAAAATATTTTGAGAGACTTTATACAATCCATACTTGATACCATAAGATACTATTTTAAAGTAGAAATTTCATTTTTCTGAATATGCTTATTTACATAAACGCATTGAGTTACTTCAAAGCATCTATCTGCTTTTCACTTTTCTTTGTTAAACATATAGCTGTCATTAAAATAAAAATAATTTAGAGGAATTGCTCATAATAAGTAACTGCTCTGCTATTTTATAGATTAAACCCCAATTAATGGTAGCTGTGCATGTTTATTCTGGAGAATGTGTTGCTTACATTAGTATACTTGATACAACTTCACTTTATTCCTTTGGCTGTTCACAGGGTCTTTGTTTTTATTATGAATTGACTTAATATGAATGTGTATGTAATTAAAAGCTACAGAAAATGGTATTACTTTCCCCCTACCCGAAGGAATTACTTAACACTCCAGTAGTTTGAATGTGCTGGGTTTTTGCCAGTTTAGCTTTCCCACTCATCAAGCACCAGTCAGCCCAGTGATTCTTTTGTGGTGGATATCCCAGTCATTTTGTTACAAAGTCTGCCAGCCTTGCTCTGTAATCAGCTGAGTTCAGTTGTTGTGTGATAAGAGATGATCCTTCTCGTAAGAGGTAAATATAATCAACTTTGAGAGCATAAAGTTGCGACATAGTGCATCAAATTGGAAGTCTTTAATGCTTTCTGGAGTACAATGCATATAGGACAACTAATATTAGATATAAGGATAATGTTTACAAGGACGAGAAAGCCCATATATTGTATTGGATTTTTTTTCTTGTCCTAGACACAAAAACCCATCCTTAGCCAGAAAAGCATGTAAACATAAGAAATCAAGGAAATTCTTCATTACTTCGATAGCAATATGTTCTAATATCTGAGGATATGGGTGTTTTCAGTAGTAGCTGAAGCACTGTAGGTGTTGATTAAGTGAACACAAGAAAGATAAATCTTTGTGATGATTTTTAAAGTTTTACTGATGTTTTTCTTTGATGCCAAGCATAAATTTCAGTGACCTGTTTCCATACCTGAAAACAAGCACCCTTTGAGGCTCTTTCTGGTGTTAACTGGTTTATCACAAAGTCTGGCTATTACTGTAGGGTCTGTCATTTGTGCCTTGAGTTTATTAGATTTGATGCCCATCTGTTTAGTAAAAATTACAAATAATAAATTGTGCTCTTTTCTCTTTGGGTAGTTATGTTATATCTATAACTTGATAGTGCTTACCCTTTTAACTAAAATACTTTCTAAGAAACTGGTTTTTTCCAGCTTTCAAATTTTCTCACAAGTTAATTTCTCTTTACTATAAAAGAAAATTATGTTGTATTAAAGAACCTTGGAGTTCCAGAGGGCATTGAGTTTACCCATAAGAACATTTTCTATGTTCAAATAAATATTTTAATATAAGAATCTTTAAATATTTCCTTTTACAATCCTGGAAAACACACACACACACCAGATTTTGTAAAGTGAAGCTGTATTGACTTGTTATTGGTAGTTATCATCCTACTATTTACTGTCAAGCACTACGTAAAACTTCTCCCTTGCTTGAGCCAAAGGAGTATGTTGATGTAGCAGGTGGTATGAGGATCAGCCACTGGAACTGGGGGTGCAATATCTGATTTGCCAGGGAATTTCCTACCTGTGCTCACAGCAATTTCATATCTGTGCTCACAGCACAGGACTGCGAGGTCTTGAGTCTTCTGGAATCAGTTCCATGTTGTGGACAGGAATATTTTTTAAAGGCTAGTTGGTCCTATCATTTTGCTGTTATTTGCTTTAGTCTTCCCTGCCTCTAACGCTTTCCCCCTCTTCCTTTTCCCTGTTTTTTCTAGTTTCTGTCCCTTTCTGTCTCCTGTTTTGCTTTCTGTTTTGATATAAGTTAGACCTCGTTTCTGTGTTTACCCACTTTCATGCTGATGGCCAGTAAGCCATCATTGAGAAAGAAAATATCAGAAGGATATTTACTTACTTATTTCCTAAAAGAGAAAATTCCTGAATAATGTAGGTTGTCATGATGCAGACATTAAGGTTCTCACATCTCACCCTGAGTTTTTTCTGGTTGCTGTTCTCAAAAACTTTAGCTCTGTGTAGTGCTGCAGAGCTGTATGTGCTCCTCCTTTCCGATAGATGTGAGCAAGTTTACATCAATTCCTCTTACTCTGTTTGCTGTGGCTTTGGCTATTTGAATCCAAGTTCTTTGTCAGAGTGGCTAATTTCTACTTTTTCTTAGAGGGAGGACATGAGGGAGTTTTGCTCACCCTTAACTGCTCTCTCCCATTCCTAAAATAAACTACTTCTTTCTGTCAACTGTGCAGGGTTTTGCACTGCATAATGTAGCACCTTATAGCGCGTTGTAGCTCAGGGTACCTGACCTAGTCTGTTTCAGAATGGAAGAGACATACATAACTGTGCGGAGCTAACTCATCTCTTTGGCAGTGTTTCACAGGTAAGAGGGCAAGTGGAGTTCAGTACTGAGATGAAAATTGAAAGTTTCAGTATGAGGTTATAGTATTTGGAAGTGCCACTGGGGCTCAGAAGGCAAATTGCTTTTTGAGATATTAAATGGAGAAAGCTGATGAAACCATAAACTTACTTATCAGAAGGAGCAAAAAAAAAAAAGACTAAATTTGAGTTATTAGTGGTATTACAATACTGGTGGACATGCCAGTTATGATCATGATGGTCATATTGGTTGTGCTATATCTAGACCTGAAAAAAACCCAGAAAAACTATGATACACCTAAAGCTAAACCTTGTTGGAGGCATATTCTGCAAGGGAAGAACCACCTTCAGACGTGTGGAATAGCAAAAAGTTAAGAAGGGCACCTGAGGCATCTGCTGTAGCTATATAGGCAGCTTTGTGGAAACAATCTACAGTGACCATAAACATGAGATTGAATGAAACTAATGCATAAATAAAGATTTTTTGTTTGCTTGTTTGTTAAAAAGAGCTTAAGTTTAAGTTATTTTCAGGCTTTTGCATAGGATAACTATAGAATCATAGAAGAAAGAAATGTTTCAATACTGCCTTTTTAAATTTCTATTTGTGAGAAGGGCAACTACCATTTTAGAACGTATGGCAGAAATATTTTCTAGAAATAAAGGGTATGCTAGGGAAATAAAAGATTTTGGTGAGGTTTATTGCAATGAACAATTCTAACTGCTAACAAACAATAAAAATGGTGAATAGCTTGATCTGATTTTCTTAAAGGACAGAGTAAAAAGAGGAAATTAAGGGGGGGGAGAAACAATGATAAAATAGAATAGAAATGTGGGTGGCTTTGTTTATTACCTAGAAGTTGGCAAACAGGACACCATTAACACAGGCTGCAGGGAAACAGAACAAGAAGTCTCAAGTCTTATAGCTGGATTTTCTGCCTAAGTGTAAATTCGGGTACTTTTAAGCAAAATGGTGGAAACAAGGAAATCTGAATATTAAAAAAGTAAGTATGTGGATATAAAAGAACAAACAGTATTGAAGTTTACGGATCTCATGTCTGTGATATACACCACATTGTTATTCAAGTCAGTAAGCAGTGTGTTAGCTTATAATTTCTGTGTTAGCAAATAATATGGCTTTTGATTAGGAACTGATTACTTGAAGTTGGAGAGAAGAGCACTATAAGTAACAATGCAAGCATTTAAAGGAATGTATTTCAATAGATGAGCCTTATTTAAACATAGAGCAATTGCAGCCTATGCAGTGGAATCAAGGATAGATCAGTGAAAGATTTCCAAAGGAAAAAAAGCAGTTGGTATACATTTCTGTTTCTGCTTCTGAAAAAGGAAATTTTTTGAGCATAAGTTCCAAATATGTGGTTACTAAAGGTTTTTGGTTAATTGTCATAACTATTAAGATCCAAAAATGTTTTATCAGAAACTAAAGTTAGAATAAAGCTGTTATAAATATTTTTTTCTCCCTTTCACATTTGTCTTGGGAACAGAACCTAAGAAGGATAGCTTGGGAACAAAACCTAAGAAGGATATCAATGCAGTCTACTAAGAGTTGTACTGAATTTAGTTCATGAAAGGTATTCTAATTATGGTACAAAGCAATCAGAAACTGTAGTTTCTATGGGTACTATTTGATTGACCTGCATGAGAAATAGGATGTGCAATTTTGTAGGAGGTAGATTATGAGTTCAAAAAAGATAATAAAAGTACCTAGCAGCAGTTTTGGCTGCCTGGACATGAGCCAGCTGTACTCTGTTCCTAAATCTGTTCAGGGTCAAGAATCGAGGGGGCTTGACCAATCCAGAGCGCATCTTGTAAAACTACAGCCTGAAGCAAACACTTTAAAGAAGGCTTGACACTTTCTAAAGGTTATAACGAGTAAATAAACCATCAAATTACTCCTCTTTTATTGTTATGGTAGTCTTTTTTATAAAAACACTTAAATCCATGTAGTCCTAAGGCATCTAATAAAAAATGAACACTTTTAAGGTTTTGTGGGTTTTTTGATACCTCTTCAAAGTTATAGACAATATAATTCTCCCAAGTATAACAAAAAATGTTTTTGTCTTATTATAACAGCTGGTGGAACTTCTAAAAAAAAAAAAAGTGCTTCACGCAAGTTTTAAAAGTTTTCAATTCAAAATGGGTAAACTATAAATGTCCTTTGAAAGAAGTAAAAATTATGCATAAGGCTTATATTTGTTAGCAATTTCACATGAGAACATTTTTATCATTAGTATTCATTCTCAATTTAAGTATTTATGGTGTTTATTTTTTTAATGGTAGTTACATATGTACACATTTTTGACAGCTTCCAGATTTTTCTTTATAATTTGGGAGTACGTTGGAAGAGTGTTGTTCACTTAGAACTTTGGATCTTACCCTCTTTAGTATTCAAGCAAAGGTTCACTTAAAATGGAAATTAATGTTTTCAAACTTGTATTATTGTATTTATTTAGCTAAATGCAAAGTGCTGGTATGGATGCGGGAATTAACTATTATAAATGTCATATTTTTTCATGCTGTTTCTTAGAACAGTTGTAAAGTTTTAAAACACATATCTGCACAAAAATGTGTTTCTCTGAGTATTTTCTTTTCAGTGTCCTCATTAGGATTTAAAATACTTACATATTTTACAATTGAAGCGGTGTATATGCTTGATTACAAATAGTCTGCCAGTTCCATTGTCTATAAAGTATTTTTGTTGTTTTGTACTAAAATTACTGCTTTTTTCATATAAAGGTTTCATTTAGGTAACTGCTGTTTTTCAGTAAGCCCAGTCTACTTGGATTGAGGTTTTCTTTTGTCAAGAATTTGTAATGGTAGTATCCACTATGTTGTTTCTTTTAAAAACATTATTCCTTTCCCTTTATTTCATGATAAGCTTAATATAGGTAGATACTTGTTGATCTCCAACAACTATTGAAAGCAGTGATATATTTGCCATAAATTTTAGTGAGGTCAGAATCACAGTGCATATCTTAAGCTTTTTATCTCTGTTTACCACTTTACCTTCAGCGCTGTATTTCTTTTCTGATGCTAGTTGCAGTTTAAAGTTTATTTTGTAAAGGTTCTAAACTTGAGCTTCTGGCTTATAACAAATAAACTAAACTAGATGAGTTTACAAAGAAGAGACGGTTGTATGCATAGAAGCTGAAGAAATGCAGTACTTGGTGTAAGTAGTTTGCATGTTTTTAAAATATATACTTGAAAAATTAGCATGTTATGAAAAGGTATATTAGGACTAAATTATTCGGGCACTTCAGGTATGCTGGGGGCAGTTTTACTGTCCATCATGTTGATCTAAATCCATGCTACATCTCCAGCAGCATGTTACTGTTGCTTCTGTTGCACTAGTACAGATTCTTGGATTCCCCCAGGCTAGATCTGATCCAGGGAATAACTGGCCACCTCCTTCTCTGTCTTGAGTTGTGCACTGGATCAAAATTCTGGTTTTGTCTCTGAAATACACTATACATATGCTAGTGTCTGCACAGGGGAGTGGTACAAATATATACTCCGGAGTTTGGGAAGAATACTACTACAGTGTGTTTTGATTAGTGTAGCAATAATTTATACAGCGTGTTTAGGGGTCAGATTTCGTAATCTTACTTAACTTCTTACCATTTTGAACAAGGCTTTTGCTAATAATATATCATTTTAATAGCATTTGTTGCTTAATGACATAAATTGCTTAAGATTACACTTTGTAAGAAGCTGTAAGTCAGCCTCATTTGTTTTTATCACTCCAGGGAGCGCAAGGGGATATATTTTCTTTCAGGACTTATAGATTAGTATCGGAAAACAAATTCATTGCAACTCTGGAGTACTATTTGTTAAGGCAGAACTGGGGAGCATTGATAATCTTTTCAATTATCTTAATTTTTATTTATTTTATTTTTTTACCATGAGGCATATGAAATCTTCAGGTCTCTTCTCCATCTATATTCTATTGGTACATATCAGAGAAGCAAAACCTAAAGAACTTTTCTGTTCTGTGAGCCAAATTTTAATTTACAAGTATATTCAGCATTTTATATGTAAAATTCACGTGAGTGAGGCATATTTTTAGATCCTGCAAGTAACTCTTGAAATGCTTAGGAGTAGCCTCTTGTGGATAGAAGTGTGTGTTATTTCTATCCACATGTGTTCCTGTAAACTGCCTGTTAATTAAGGAAGTCAGTTTTGACCCTAAAACCTATAAAGGATGTCAATGTCAAAAACCTATTTTAAATCACCTTGGGACATATTTTGCCATTTTGTTTCTATTGATAGTACAGTGGGGCTATGGATGCAATGTAATACTAAGTGAGAAAAGGTTGAAAAATCTTTTTTTAAAAACAGTTTTGCACAGATTATCAAAGAATTGTAAATATCCTTGTATCAAAAATTTGGAACTCTGATTTGTACTGGGTTTAGTAAATAATTGCATTTCTTAAAGATGCAGCATACTTTATTCTTTGTAGCAAAACATTTGCATTATCTGCTTGGTTGTGGAAGGAGGGGAGGAAGAACTTAGTTTGCTATTTCAGTGTTTCAGAAAATTTATTGCTTTATCCAGAGGTGATTTCATTTCTTTTATTTTTTTTCCCTCCTCTCCCTTATGGTAATATTCATGGTATTGCAATTCAGTAAAATTTTACTTAAAACCCTGTATCAAGAGAATAATCTTTTTGAGGCCTGCTTTTAGATTTTTTTACTAGAGAGATCCATAAATGGCTTTGAGTTGTCACTTTCCCTGAGGATTATAGCCACTTCATTTTGCTCACTTTAGAATGCAGGTTTTAAACTGAAATGGGGAAGATAAACTAAAAAAAAGTTAATGTGCACATAATATATAAATACAGTAATTCAGAGAACAGTTCAAGTATTGGGGTTCAAGAATTGGGAGTACTCTTTTACCCTCGCAGTTAGCTTGGCCTTTGTTGGAGTGTGTCCAACACAAAACCTCAATAAATATTACTAGCGCACCAATCCATCAAAGAGAAATCATCTTACTTTAATGTAGTCACATTTTCAAGGTGATCATCAGTGTGCAGAGAAAAAGGTGGGAGATTTGCCTTTTGAAGCTCAGAGCAACACATCAGTGTAGGTCTCTGGGTCTTCAAAGGATATTCATTATTTTGACTGTATACAATAACAGGACAGTGGTGAATTGCTTACGATATGCATCAAAAGCCTAAAATACTGTTCTAACAAGAAGTCCTAACTGTTTGATAGGGAAACCTGTTCTTCCTTTTTTGAGTATTGTATTTGTAAAGGAAGGCCAGTGCCCATGAGAATTAGGCTCAAAAGGAAAGCTGATTCCAGTTAGGAAAATTTGACTTTAATATCAGAATGTTTCAGGGAAATTCCTGTAAATTTTTGGCAACTGTGGTTGTCAGCACATAAGTCTTACTGATTATCAGAGTAATAGTTTGATTCTTGAACAAAGTGCTTCTGCCAAGAACAAGAGATCTAATGTACCTTTCTGTTACTAGTATGTCTTCTGGATTGTGACTGAAACCTCAGACTTTAATTATGTTCTTAGATTTTTCTTCTGGTAGTTCATGTAATCAGAAAGTGCTGATTTTCCATGACTTCTCTTCTTACTTTCATCTGGTAGGTCAGGAGGCTTCTTGGCACAGAAGGTTATGATAAATATTTCACTTTTTCCATAACAGAAGTAATTGCTGACACAAACTTTTCGTTTTCCCTGGGAGACATCAAAAAGAATAAAGATTCAAATGCTTTGAGTTGAATAATTAAGATGTCCCAAAGATTCTGACTTACTAACCATGATTATCTGTATCATTGACTACGCTTGTTTCTTTAAGCACTTCTTGCAGCTTGCTGAGTTTCTGTTCATCTCAGTATTTTGACTCTGTTCATCAGAATATTCAGTAAGTTTTTAGCAGTGAAGTCATCTGGTTTATTCCCCTGGTGTCTGGTTTTGTTGTAAGATGCATAGGAAAATATGTATGAAGAGGGAACTATTCCTGATAATTGAGAGCTATAATCCTAGCTCCTAATCCTCTGCTATGCACTTCAATCTAAATTGGTTATTCTGCAAATTTTCTGGCTAGAACAGCTAAACTCATCTCCTATTTTACCACATCCAGAGAACTTTTGTGCCCTTTTTTGCTGTGTTGTGTGTAGGCACATGCTGTTGTATGTACTGGACTGTAAAGGAAGAAGAATATGAATACACAGATTATGCTGGTGTTCAGTTTGCAGGTACTGTTTTATGTAAATTTGTTTCTTTGTTTTTTAACTAGGAAACACAGATTAATTATGAAGATCAAATAAGTAAAATTGTTGTAGAGAAACAGGAACTTGAATGGCAGAAGGTAACTTTCCTACATGGTTTTTGTGTTTTGACTGCTGGGATTTAATCTTAATATAATAATAATATGGGTTGTGATTTAGTGCAATTCCCCTTTTTAAAGGCTGTTGTCATTTCTAATAGTAGAATGTGGTAGCCAACAGTTTATTGTCCAGCCATGAAATTCTATAGCTTTTATATTTATTTGGCTTGTGCCCAACCTAGAAATTTGATTAACGATAGAGAACCGTCCTAATATTTGGCATGACTGGAAATCTCCAGTCAAATGGGATGTAAATATTGAAGCAATAAGACATTTAGCTTAACATGAGGCATGTTGACACGTTAGGGAGGGGGGAACTACGCAGCAGCTTCTCTTGTATTATGCTTAGCTTTGGCAAGTGCAAGTACCAGTGCAGTTGTACAAACTGCTTCACTTGCAATGTTTTGGAAGTGACAGTTTTTCCAAAAAATTATTTTAAACAGAAACTTAGACATTAGACATATTCAAAAGTGGTTTGTCAGCTTTTAAATGCTCACAGTGAAATTTTCAGTGAAATAAGTCTAACATTCTTCTTAGTGTTAGGGCTCCTGAGGTTATGCTTTCATAGGAAATCCATTCCCTTCTTTAATACAATCAAACCTATGACCATTGACACTAGGTCACAAGATAAAAGGCTTCACTCTGTATATTTTACGATCACAGAAAAAACAATAATTTCAGCTCTATCCTTGATCCGAGGATATTTAACATCTTAGTAGTAGAGGAAGACTATTTCATCTTGAAGTTCATCCTAACCATCTTAAATTAATAATCCTAACTGTGCTTTTTTTTTCCTGAAAGATATATATGTGCACACAGAAACAGGAAACATTTTATATTTGTAAAAGCAACAGTGCTTTCAATTTGTAACCCTTCTTTGCTTTTCTTAACCTAGCATCACAGTTCTTAATAATCTGGCTTCAAAAGGGATGATTTCCATTCATTCTGAGACCTTAATAGCAATTTAATTTACTGTTAGTAAAAAGATGGGACTTACAGGCATTAGGCGAACTCTCATTTTTTTTCTTCACTTTGCATTTAACGTTGGCACATGGCAAAACTGATGCAAACAATGAGTTGTAGGTTTTAGGAACTTCATGTGAGCTCTGGAACTTCAAAGCAACAAGCTAATACGAGTTTCTAATTCTGGAGAGTCCAGTAAGATGAAACATTAAGTATGACATTTAAATTGAATTTGTGACCTGATGGCTTCTGAATGCAGAATCATATTGACCTCAATAGGAGTTCAATAAGCTTCCTGTGGCTTATTAAAGGTTCTGCTCTATTTTTTCCTTCAAGAATCCCTTTCAGTCAACACTTCTGTGATTCAGTATATATTTTATTTTACCTTAAATTTAGCAAACTAGTTTAAAATAAAGACATGACTTGAGCCAAGTTTCTGATTTAATATTACAATTTCAAAGCAAATCTTTGTCTACATTTTATGAATACTGTAGCTGCTCTTGCAAAAAAAAAAAAAAAACACCAAAAAACCACGATAATGCTAGAGTAGGCCAAACAGAATAGCATCATTTAGGTTGGAAAAGACCTTTAAGATCATCGAGTCCAACCATTAACCCAGGACTGCCAAGTCCACCACTAAGCCAAGTCCCTAAGCACTGCACTGACACATTTTTAAACGTTTCCAGGGATGGCAATTCCACCACCTCCTGAACAGCCTGTTCCAAAGTCAAAAGTTTCACTACCTATCTTGCAATGAATTGAGTATGTACATGAATGCAAAACACCTTACCTCCACAGATTCTTGTCTTGTATCAAAGGGCAACCGTTGTCACTTGTGGAACTTGAAAGGAACACCAATTTACTGGAGCAAGTAGCAATTTTGGAACAGCCTTTATGCCTGAAAAACTCTCAATTAAGGCAGGAGAAAAAATCAGACTTCATACATGTGAAACAAATGATCAATTTATTTTCTCCAAGTCATTCTCTTTAATAGTCTCAATTTATATTTACTTTTGTGCGGTTATTACTTAATCATTTTCTACTTCACACTAATATTTCTTAGCTAAACACCTATGTATATTTTTTATATAGCAGGTCAAGGACAGAGCCTCTTGACTACCTTTACCTAATATTTTTTATTGTCTAGAACTACAAACATATATTCTATATTACTTCACCTCAATTGTGGAGGGAGGGTTTCCTATCTTGTATAGGAACACGATGCTTAAAGTTATTAAATATTTCCAACTTGCAGCATGTACTATTAGTCAATGAGATTATGATATGAAATAATAACAAAAATAAAAACTATATAGTACATCTTTAACTCAGTTTATTATTTTTGTGGATAAGAGTAAAGCAGGCAGTAGGATTATAAAATCTTATACTATTGCCTTATTCTTCGTCTTTTCTGCCCTCCTTCAGTGCTTTCATGTAGTTTGTCAAATGACTATAATTTAACTAAAAACAGAATAACAGATTGTTCTTTTTAATGGGATTGTACTTTTTAATGGATATTAAAAGTAATATAATTAAAATTCTATTATAACTACCTGAAACTGGTCAGGATGCTGTCTTAAGATGGCAGTGGGTGTTGGATTGCTTCTGTGGGTTGATAGGATTGGTAAGAGCTGTTTATAGAAGTCTTAGCAACAAAAAATCTGAATTCCAGATGTGGGATTGTTACCCATTATGAATTAAAAAGAAGCTGCTACCAAAAAGATGATTACCAGTTAACAAATGTCTCTCTTTAGTCTTCAGTGTTTTTTAATCAGTCACATCCTTCTAAAAATATTTGACAAGGAAACAGGTTTCTTCTTGAAATACTATGTGTATCGTTTGCTGTAAGATAACATTTTAAACATGTTATTGTTATTTCACATGAGCAGGAAACTCTGCAGCATCAGACAGACACGTTGCACCAACAAAACAAAGAAGCAATGGCAGCTTTTAAAAAACAGGTAGCAAAATAAGGCCTTCTCGCTTTGACAATGAGATTTTAAAATATGATGGCATAATAGCAAGTTATCAGTTGGTATTAAAATTTTTTTTGTTGCATATCAATATTAGAATATACAGCTCAAAGAAATCAGGTCTTTCTCTTTCTTCCAGACACAGTATAAAGCCTGTATTTTGACAGTTCCTCTCAGTAAGCCACGCTTTCAGGAATTTTTCATTTTTATTTTTCAAAAAATTCCTAGAGAAGATAATGCTTCTTTTAATCGGTTTTGTTTCCCCCCCCCCCCCCATCTCTTAGTTGGCACGTACTCTTCAAGGTTAGATTCATAAACTATTGTAAAAGAACTGCCATATAACTTATTCTGTTCAACATTTGAAAGTGTGTTTCAGTCTTTCAAATTGGGGTTGTGAGTTTTTTTCTCTATAATATACAATCAGCAAATATGAATGCTGAAAGAACTTGCAGGGAACAGTCATAGGAACTGAAGCTGTTGCATACGGTGATGAAGAATTTTTCACTAATGCTGCATCACAGTCATATCACACACAAAAAAGAAATTAAACAGGTTTTTCTTCCTGAAAAAAATAATTTGTGATTTACAAGGTTGCTGTTTGTGACTCTACGGTAGCTATAGTTAAAGAAAAAAACCTCCAGGAAGTACACTATGCAGGGTAATGTAACTATATTGTCTTGTCAAGTTGCATGAATAAGATTAATCTCATGCGCAGTGTTGATTTGTTTTTTGTTTTTTGTTTTTTTTTTTTGCTACTGACAATCAAGTTACAGGCAAGAATCTTTGCCATGGAGGAAGAAAAGGTACTCTGCATTACAATTATTTGTTACTTGTCATCCAATGAAGCACACAATTTGTATGGCATTATAATTTTCTTATCAAATATGTTCTAAGTATAAACTAAGTATATTACAATTACATTATTTTTCTCAATATGGCCTTTGCAAAATAAATTTCCTTATAGCCTATATTACTTTGGGGTTTTTGTTTATATTCTACAGAACTTTACTTGTGAAATGTCACTTTAAAATCTGCTTATGATAAAAATCAGTTTCGGTAAAAGTGTTCTTTGATAGTTCTATACTGAAGCTATGCAATATTTACTTTGTTTTGGGGGTTTGGTACAAATCATCATGAGCCTTTTACCACGAACTAGTGAAAAATAACGATTTTAACTTGTTTAGTAAAAGAAGATTTTAATAGGGCTTTTACTGACTTACCTGAGCTGATCTCCTAAGGAACTTGAACTAAACTGAAGTAAGATATACTTAAGCATGAATTTATGGGATTTTTCTTAACTACATAAGGTTTTTATGCCAAGCTGAGTGCCTGCTTCCTCTTCTGAATAAAAGATTTGCATTTGATACACTAGGAGCCTGTTTCAGACAGTGAAGTCAATGAATGTCTGCATGCGGACTCTATTGCTTCACTTAAATTTCCTAGTGATTAAGATGCAATGGATGAGTATGCTATATGTTTCCTAAGAACTTGCACAGAAATTTGCAAACTGGTAAAATTGGTTTGAAAGTATATCAAAGTAAACTTGGTTTACCGCATTTATATTATCTGGTTTAGTTATTTTCTTGCTTGCATTTGGAGGTTGGGGTTTTTTTGTTTTTGTTTTGAGACACCCTGTTTGTCCACACCTATGTAGTAGTCCCTGACTTGTATTTTCTGTGACATCTACTGTTTCAGAATTAAACTGTGTGCTGATTATTTTTTTGTTCTCTAAGTGCTTCCATTGAATTGAATAGCACTTTCAGTGCTTTTTAACAAAGTAACTGAAAGAATAAATTAAACTGTAATGCTTCAGGACAGAGTTTGAATACAAAGAATAATTTTTGCTCCAATTTACATTATATGTACTTTTATTCATCAAGGTGGTTTCAGGGGATTGCACAGACAGCACAATGTCAGAAACAACTAGAACACACAGGGGTGGTTGAATGGTTGCATTTGTTTTCCCTGGTGTGTTCTCTGATATCTTCAGAGATATCAGATTCTGCTCTCCATTGTATTGATTGCTGCCCAAGATTCTTACCTGATTTAATTTCACTGAAGTCCTTTGACTTCATTCATATACATATTTAAGGGTGTTTATATCTTTTTATATCAATATAAAAATATAAAATATTTTAGGCTTGCATGTGTTTAGTAATTCTAGTGATAACAGATTATGGTTTAATCTTCCGTGGGTTGGAAAAACTGAGAAAGTTTTTTCTGTGAAGACCCTGCTACAGCAGATAATAAAATGGATTTACCTGATATTTTCTTTGTTATTTAGTATCTTTATTCTAAACTGAAGTAACATTAATTCTGCACTTGTCAGGCTTGTCTCTCCCAGAACAGAAAAATTTTAAACTTGCTGGCTAGTCATAAGTGATGAAAATATACTATCATGTTTTCACTTTTCTTTTTATAGCAATATATATGTACATTTTAAAAATATTTAGCTGAATTTTCACCTGTTTTCATCTATGAATTGTTCTGTCATAGCAGAGTAGTGCTTTATTTTTGTAACATTCTTGTTGATAAATTTGTTGTAAATCATAGAATCATTTAGATTGGAAAAGACCTTTAAGATCCTCAAGTCCACTCGTTAACCCAGGACTGCCAAGTCCACCACTAAACCATGTCCCTAAGCATTTATTCTGCCCAAATCCTGAAGTACCACTTTTGTTGAAAGGGAAAATATCAACTTGCGGTGGAAACAAAAGAAAAAGAAATTGATGGACTGAAAGAAGCCTTAAAAGCGTTACAGGTAAATTACTATTTTTGTTAAATAACTTCCCTTGCTACGCAAGTGTTTTGGTTTTAGGTTTTTTCACTGGTAAGCATAGTTGTTTTAAGAGGGTTTTTAAGGCTGCCTTATTCAATCTTTTTAGTACATGTACATCTCCCTTTCCAACATTGACTTTCTGTTCTAACCTTCAGTGTCAAGACTACTTCAAGTCAGCCTTCCTCCTAAAGTTCTTTTCCTCCAGAAGATCTGCAGACTCAGTAAAAATCCAAATAGCATGTGAAATGTGCATTTTTTCATTTCCATAGTCTTTTTTTCTATTCTTGTCTTCTTATTTCTCAACTGCCTGGAAATACTGGGTTTGGACTTCCAAAGAGAAACAAGAATTTACACTAGGCCTCCGGCTCACAGTGGTACCTGTGTTTTTCATTATTTTCCTTGGTTTCACTAGAAGGTTTCTGTATTTGTTGCTTAATCCATGGCTTTCCAATGCCTGCTTGTCAGTAAAATTGTCAGATAAACACACAATTTACCCTGGTACCACTTGGTTTTATTTCTATATTGTATTTTGTGTTGTTACATGGTGTTGGAGCAGTTGTGACTGTGATTCAGTTACTTGAAATAAAGGAAGACATAGAGATGTAGCTAGTCTTTGGTTTTATTTTAAAGACCAAGGCAGGTATGTTGAAAATGGATTAAAAGAGTAGAACTCAACACAGAAGAGCACTAGCATTGTAATGCATTGCCAGATTTCAGGTATTGCCAGGAACTAATTTTTTTCTACCCCAAACTAAGTGGGATAATAATTCTATTGAAAACAAAATGGTTATAATGGATTATTACCCATTCTTTTGCAACATGTTTGGTTCCAATTAATGTTCTCTTATAATGGGATGCATTTACCTGGTATCAGACTGTTTAATAATTTAGTTAACACTGAAGGTATTTTAGGGGCAAAAGAAATTTATTCCCATGGCCAGCCTCCTGTGCAATAGCTGTAAGGGTTTTGTTGCCTTGATCAAACCTTGGCATAGCACAGATGATGGAGAACATCCCTCCATGGCTTGCTGAGCATAGTATGTGGACAGCAAGGATAATGAAAGATTCCACTGGCTTTTCTTTTGTAAGATAAAACAGAAATTTAAAAAAAAGCTTAATATTAAAAGTTTAATGTTCACACCCCAAATATTTTTGTAGCAGTATAGTTCAGATCTAGGAAATTCTGCTGTGGCTTGAGGAAGCAGGAGGTCGCAATGAATCTGTGGACCCAGAAAAATTTGTTTGGAAATCAGCCTAAAATAAGAGTGAGGAATTTCTAATTTGGTTCTGTAGCCTTATCTATCCAGGAGAGCCAAAATTCTACCTTAAAATTATTGTTTTCTAGGCTTAGATTGTTGGGTTTTTTTCCCTAGAAATAGTATTTTCTGTGTAAGATTTACACACAGGGTTCTTTGACATTTCTTTTTTCCCCCCCTAGACATTGTTGATGTTTCTTTAAACGTTCTAAGAGATATAGAGACTAAAGCTCTTGCAATCTTAAGTATTATACAAGTTAAAATTCTCTGATGTCAGTGGTGTATGAGAAATAGTGTTGATGACTTCAAATGTCAGTCTTATATTATTAAAGCATGCAAGACTGGTACAATGTGTCTTTGTATGCCGCCATTTAGAATATCTACCGAGAATTCTTTTTTCCAACAGGGAACACACTTACATTCCTCTAGGACTTGAGGAATACTTTCATTTCTATCTCTGTTTTCTTCTCTGGTTATTTTTAAGAGTCTAGTTTACAGACTGTAGTCCATTTACATGTTATTTTTCTGATACATCTCAGAAAACACAAGGTTTTATGCATTTTTCAAAACTCCTCTAGTAACAATTTGTGTAAAGAATTTTTACATCATTTAAATATTGAATTGAAATTTTGTAAATTGAATATAATAATAAAAGAAATAGTGTAATCATTAATTCGAACCCAGTATTACTGTATTGGATGGGCAATAAATGCAATTAAATTGTAGGTATGAAAATGCAGATTGACATTAAAAAAACATAGCCACAATTTAATGAATCTCTTGTTCATTTCACAGATTTCAAAATACACTTTACAAAAGAAACTGAACGAAATGGTAAGAAATTAATAAAAGTAAAAAATAAGGAACAGCTTTTAAGAAAAGAGAATATCTGCTTAGAGTATAATGCAAATACTAACCAACTGTTAAGTGATATGTGATAATTATTACAAATAACCAAAAGAGGTGGTACCAGCTTTGAATCTGAAAAACTTTCAAATACAACATCTTCAGATTTTTATAGTGTGATAGCTGCTGTTTAGCATGTGGATTTTTTTCTCCCTGAATTAAAGTACAATTGGTTCATTTGTTGCCTTTCTAGATTAGATTTGAATAAGGTAATTATGTTACTTTTATAACATTTAGCATATTTGTCTCAAAGAAGTAGTAGAGAATTCCAAGCAGTTTTTAGTTTTGTTTTTGAGAAAAACTGATGTTTTCCCTCTCACCCTTTTTTTCACTCTTCAGAATTACTTCTTAACATCAGTTCCCCTGAACAGTTTAGATTTCATCCAGTCCAGCTTACACCCTTTGACACAGAGAATAAATTTATACAGAGTGACAGCAGAGTTGCTCTGAACCCTGTTGTCTGTTTTAGGAAGTGAAAGAGTGAGCTGCAGAACAACTGCTAAGCTTGATTGAATAAATGCTGTGAAAATTCTGCTGCTCAACTGGAAAGAGTAAAGATAATATTGTCAGACCATTACAAACTGTGATTTTAATTAAGAAGCTCAAAAAACTAGCGTCCAGTTTAGCTTTAAGTACCATGACATTTGTACTGAAAGTCATCTTCAACGCTACAGTGGTTTTACACAAAATATGGTGAAATTGAATAATGTGCCCTCTGACCTGGGAGATAAGGCTACAAGTTAAAGATCAAAGGCAACATAAATGTGTTTTATCTTACTTCACTCTTAACTTGTATTTATTCTTAAAATGCATCTGATGTAAAAACATGTTTAAAATATAAAAAAATATTGAACTTACATTTAGGTCATTTTACATATTACCTTCCTTTCATAACTTTCAAGTTCAGTCTTCCATATGAATGAGAATATTTAAATCACAACACCTTTTCTGTAAGCTAGAAATGCATCTGTGCTGCTTGAATATCTTCCTTTCCTTATGTTTATAAACTTTTCAATAATTGATTATTTGACTATTTTTAAAACATTGGGGTACTGTGACTTTGATACAGAGTATTATTAAAAGTGCTATTCAGCGGGGACAAGATATTAGAAATCTTATTTTGCATGTAGCACTAAACATAATATATGGTTTGGCTGTATTTATAGAAGATGGTCTGATATGAAATGATGAAAATAAAAATATGCAAGGTAAACAGAAATTAATTCTTTCCTACAACCTTATGCAGTAGCAGGCTAATACAATTTGAGACCAGATCAAATTCTATCAACTTCACTCTCTGAGTAGTTGCACTGAAATAAAAGGGTGTTCTAGGGATCAAAGTAGTAGTAGCCCATGTAGACTTGCAGTCAGTTATCACAAATAGCAAAATGTTTAAAAGTAAATGGATGAAATTCCAAACCATTAATTTGTTTGAGACCCATTTCTATTTTAGTTTTAAGTTTGTTTAAGACAAATTAGATCATGCCTTGGCCAGTGTTTTGGAAGTAAGCAGGTGTGCTGTTTAGTTTATATCTGGCACTTTAGAAGCCCTGCCATTCAGTAAAGTAGCTTTCGTGTGTGCTGGGGTTGAGCACCCCTTTACTGATGCAGCATTTTTTTCTGGTTTTGTTCCTTTAATTCTGTTTTTTTAGTCTAGTATATGCAGTGTTAGTATTTTGCATATACATCATATTTTAGCATGCTATCCAGTTGAGTTTATGTGAAAACTTCAGTGCTGATATCCGCTATTCCAAAATTCTAGCATATTTTGTTGTTTCATACTGATAGACTGTATAGAGACAAAGAAATAAAGGATTCATTTTTCTTCCATCTTTCCTTTGTTTCCATTGTAAAAGTGTTGATTATTGTGTGTGATGTAGTCACTTTGCACCTCACTGCAAGTGCATAGTAGCACTCATGCAGTCAGGCGGCTACAGGATGATTACTACAAAGCTAGTTGTCTTGACGGAATATGCCTGAATATGGGTTCTGTATTGTGCTATTTTTTTTGCTGCTGAAATAAAGAAATAACTGGAGGAAAATGGCCTTGGTCAGGTCTTGGTTTCCTCCTTCATTAACTTCCTGGCAGGTGATACAATGAAGAATGCTAGAACTCAGGTGTAGCATCTGTTCATGTGTTCCCTTGTTAACTAGCATTGTCTGATCCTGGGCATCTCTGAGAGAGTGAGCATTTAGAGTTATTTGTCTTCTGCAGTACCTAAATCTTAAATATATATCTTGGTGCTAAAATATAAAAAAGACAAGAATGAGATTAAGGCTAGTGTTGGCTCGTTTATAGATCAAATCTTGTGTGCAGTTCAGAAGAGCAAATTTAGAGTGCAAGATATCTGTATAGTCAAAGGAGAGACATCCCCTCTCTACAAGGTGCATCAATATTAGTGAGTAAAGTAGATGGAGTGACTGCCTCTTTGAATGACTGGTAATTAGTCTAATTTCACTTGCTGACTGTTTATATTGTAAACTACGTTTGTGAGATCATTTAATGGAGCTGCAGTCAAGTGATATGAAATGGTCTAGGTTCATTAAACTCTACTACTCCTCAAAAAAGAGGGGAGCTGCATCCAGATAACCCGCATTGTTCTCAGCAGCCTCCTGAACTGTGCCCAGGAGCTGCTTGCATGAGTACTGCTTGGCAAAGGCCAAAATGTGTCAGGGATATTTTTAAAATGGTATAGGCCTTTCCTGAGAGCTTCTCTGCCACCATTTAGTTTTCTAATATAGAAGTAGTGGCCAAATTAATGAAAAATTAATTGCTGTAAAATGTTAAGTAAATGTACTTTTAAATGTTGGTTTTCTCTTAATAATCTAAGATAGGAATGTTATTTTTATTTCCCTTCCATATATTTTAGGAATTTGCCTGTAATTATACTCTGTTGCTTAAAAATACAGTGGGAGGGCAGTGATACAGTATAAATTAAAAATAATTATTTTTAAGTAGAAAAATGGTGGCAACTGAAGGAACTATTGTGGAAAAATCTTCGTATTTTAAAGATTTGCAATTGGTAACCCTTGGCATAATTTTGACATGCTCTTGCCCTAGGTCTCCGTGCCGTTACATCTTTGTTTCTCTGACACTTTCACCTCCCGATTACCACCTTCTGCTTCACTGAGTCACTCTGAGTAGTGGCTCAATTTCCAGAATATCTTTGAGATATGAGCAATTCCCTCTTTGTCTTCCTCCAGTCACCTACCTGACCCTGAGCTATTTCTCTGCTCTAGTTCCACCAAGAAATCATTGTGCCTCAACAAACCATATGGCCACAATCAGTTCCACTCCCCATCCCAGCTTATCTTTATTACTGGTGGAGGGCAGGGCAATAATTCCTGTTCTTGCAGTATCAGACATTAGGAAGAACCACCAAGATTCTGTGGGTCTTACTCCAGCTCCAGGGTCATACCCTCCCTGTCCTACAGTGTCTCCTGGTGTTTCTTGATTGTCTTCTGTGGAAGAATGTTTTCAGACCATTTCACTGTGAGCAGAAGAATCACATGCTCAGGCTTTTATTTTACTGTGCACTAAGCCTGGAGTGCAGCTTGTCATCAAAAATCATATTTAGGCAAGTGGTAAGCTCTTAATAAAACTCTTGAGGATATAGCAGGCTGATTACTTTTCTCACTGGAAAGAGCCCTGGAAAATAACTAAAGTATATTTCTACTTTTCTAGTGAGGAGGAGGGACTAACATTGTCTTGCTGACTTAAGAAAGAAATTGGGAGAAGGCTAAGAAAAATCCATATAAAAGACAGTGCAAAAAAGTCAGATCTTGCCACAACTTGTTTGAGACTCAGATTAGCAGTGCCTCCCTGTTCGTTAATCTCTCAGAATAAATATACCTAAATGACTGTCAGGAAAAACAAATATAACTTTCCCTTTTTTTTTTTTGTTGTTGTTGTTGTTATAATATCTACATCCTAGTGTTAGTTAAGCACAGGTCTTCAACAGTTTACTTATGATTAAGAAAAAGAGGAAGTATACGAGCATTCACAACCTACATTCCTTGTAGTGATTCTGTAAGTGGTGGTGTTTCTTTGCCAATGCTTCCATTATGACTTTCCATTTGCTGTAGTGTATTTAATTTCATACCTTATAAAACATGAGAAATTTGTATTGTATATTCTGTTTTGCTAGCCTTATGTTGGTCATTTCTTTTGATTACTATCAGCTTTTATTATCCTCTGATGCTTGGACATGTATTGCATTTGTTACTGTATGGAAATGGAGCCTTGCAGAAGACAGAGACTGGGCCAGATTTGTCCTTGTGCAACTTGAAATTTACACACAGGAATGAGTTTGGCCCAATTAATTTTAGTTGCTGTGTTACTCTATTGTAGATTATAAATAGATTAGGTGTCTAAATACATGCATATCTTTTCTGAGGGATTAATTTATCGCACTCTCTTCAGAGAAAATTAATTGAAAAATTGACAAAATGATACTTAAAAAGCTATTAACAATAATACAGTATAAAGAGGAACACAAAAAACTTAGTGTATATGAAAAAAATATAATAACTTTTAAAAAAAGTGCACGTGTCACTGAATATAGTTTCCTGTGAACATGTATTTTCAATCACTCCTTCACAATACAAGGGAGAGATTGGTAAAATTCGTTAAATTTATACTTTTTACTTAATGACCATGTGGGTTCATAGCAATAAGATACTGCTTGGGCCAATATGTTAACAGAAATAAAAATACAGTGTTAGATGCTTACAAAAGTAGTTAGAATGTACAAAAGTAGTTAGAATGTGCCCCCCCCTTCCTGATACATAATCTTAAAGTAGAAGTGAATTCATCAAATTTCAAGATGCTACATCTGATAATTGATACTGAGGAATTAATAATTACTCAGTAAAAGGTTACTTACACTTTCCTGGGAAGCACAGGGAATGAATCTGCACTAGTTTCACTAATTTAAATCAGTCACCACCACTCTTTAGAATTAGTTGATGCACTTCTGTGTTTCAGCAAGTATATTGAAAATCTTTATTTAGGTTTGTCAAATGCACAAATTTTCTCTCCTAATTGGCATTGCTCTGTGTCATTTTTAAAAATCCCAGAACTGGAATGGATGAGGCTGCGGGACATCTCTGGAGATGGCTTAGTCTGACCCTGCCCTGCTCAAAGCAGGCTCAGTTAGAGCTGGGTGCACAGAGCCATGTCTAGTCAGGTGTTTTAATATCTGCACAGATAGACTCTGTAGCCTGTCTGTGCTACCTGTTCCAATGTTCGACCACCCATACAATAACTTTTCCCCCCCTCGGGTTTAAGTGAAATTTCCTGTATTTCACTCTGTGTCAGTGGGCACCACTAAGAGGAGTCTGGCTCTGTTGTCTTTATTGCCCCCTCCCCTAGTATGTATACACATTTATCACATCCCCCAGAGTCACCTCTTCTCCAGGCTGAACAGTCACAGCTCCCCCAGCCTCTCTGTGCATGTCAGGTGCTCAAATCCCTTGGTCATCATACTGGCCCTATACTTTGAACAATGCTGTATTGAAAAAAGCCCACTACTTTTGTTTGCATTTGTATTGCAATATGGCGTAACAAGTTTTCCTTGTTAATTAAAACCATGTTATGCTGGAAAGCGTTTAAGACCATAAAGAAAGACAGTACTTTTACTAGTGGCTTTACAAAGCAGACTGAACACTGTTTGCATCAGAAATTGCTTCTGTTATGTAACAGGAGACCATAAACATTTGTAGGCTTTATTTTCATGATGCATGTGCTAGCACTGTTGCCAAAGTTTAAGGAGATCCTACTCTTACCTGCCTCCAGCCACTTACTTGTTTCTGCCCTGTGCTCCTCCGTCAAGGTGCTGAGACAACAAACGGGTTGTGGGAGCTGTGATTTAAGCTATCTAGAGTTTTTAATTGGGCCCCATATTTTGTTGCATTGCTGTGACCTGAGAGCATGATATATTTGGTTTAATACTAGAGAAGGAACAAATAAGCAGCCAGGGCAACGAGGTACAAATATATTGCTGCTGAAGCTGCTGTATCGTTTTGAATCTGCAGCCAAAGATGTGGGCAGGTACAGCCCCAATCTGAATAACTGAGGTAGGGTGGGAACTGCATTAAACTGCATGGACATCATACATCAAAGGAATATGAGAATGTAATGCTGTACTGAGTGGTAGCACAGGAGGATGAGTGTAAACCACAGGCAGCATTAGCATGTTAGGCTATGTTCACAGTACAATGGCAGATTAAATAACGTGTTTACATCACATAACAAAGGAAAACTTGACACCAGGATTTGAAAACAGTTAATACAATACTGCAGATGTTTACATGAAAGTTCTCCTAAATACATGGGACAACTTAATGAAATATGCTAAAGTGCTTTTTTTTGATAATCTAACACACAGGTGAAGGTCTTTGGTATGGGGTGCTATTTGGAAATGGGAATTGATCATTAGATATGAAATAGACAACTGAGATATTGTGTCTCAGCATGTATGCTATTACATTAAAAAGCATTGGGAGAGTTGATTTATACATACGAGTTACTGTCGTTAAGCAGGTGCTTCATTTATGTTTCTAACAGGATCAAAAATTACAGATGCACTTAACAGCAAAAGAGGAGCATCATAAGAAACTGAATGAAGTTGAGAGGTGTTATGCCACTCTTGCGTGTCAGTTTGGAATCATAAAAGGTGTTCATGGAAAACTAGAGCACAGTGGTATGTATGTCTTAAATGTCCTCCAGCATTTGTTTTTGCTGTGTATCGAAAACTCCGAGTTGGAGAAACCTGACAATTCAGAAAAAACATCAGCTCCCCTGTGCCAAGCATCAAATAGAACAACTGACAATTACTGTACCTCAGTAGCTTCCTCAGTGTTTCTTTCTGTGACAATGCCAGGTTAAGCAGCACAGGCCCTGTACCTCTTCTGCAATTTGTTGATACACTACTGCAGTTGTGTGTGTGACTGCATATAAATTATAGCAAGGAGCTGATTTGTGTTCAAAACAATCCAGCAGCAGACCCACCCTTTTAAAAAAAAATAAATTACACTTAATTTGGATCAGTTTCCTGTTGCCATTCAGCATAATCAACTTAAACAGCTGTACCAGCTCAAATGAGAGGTTGAAAGTAAAGGAATTAGCAAATAGTGGAAAATAAAGCCTTTTAAAAGTAGGTTTAATATTGCAAAATGGACAGAAAACATTAATGAAATAATAAAAATTGTTTTCTTGTACACAAATATAACATCTTAAAACCAGTAAATTAATAGGGTGGTATGAGTAATTTTATGCAGTTATCATTGTTATGTAGATTCTCACTACGTCTATTTAAGCTTTACACATCTTTACCATATCCCCATTCATGTGATGAAACATAACAGAATTATTTGTGAAACTACTAATACACAGAAATATTATTCCACGTACTTTTATATAAATATATATTTTTATCTGTAAAATAAAAGTACCTCATTTAAATGAAGTTTTGTACCTATTAATTTGAGAGAGAAATCTTTGTTTCTCATAACAAAGTAAAAGATTTCTATGCAAACATCACAGTGTATGTGTAGAATATGGACTTGCAGATTGTTTTGTGTGCCTGAAGTTTTCATCCGTGTAAACACATACACAGCATGTAAATAAAAATAAGTATTGTTTTTTCAAGGAAAGGGAGAAGTATTTGTATATTTCAAAACAAACAAACAAAAACCTGCAAGCAAACAAAAAACCTCACAGCCCAAAACACCAACACATTCTCAAATACCAGAGCTTGTAAGTTTGGGTTTTCTCTGCCTGAAATCAAATATCTTTTCAGGTAAGTTTGAATAACTTGGTAACATGTTCTATGTCTATTTGTGATGTATCAATACCTCGATACCTTTTTGTATTCCATTTTTTAAAATAGGCTAATATTTAATATTAAAAATAACAGAAAACATTCCTGTGTTTTCCTTTTTATTTATATTGGGTGCGACTCTTCTATACAGAAAAGTCTTCTTGCAATTTCATGGAGAAATAATATTTACTTTCAGTATTTACACTATTTGAAGCATATATAAATGCTTTTTGCCATGTTTCTACTTATATTTATGAGTAATTTCAAAATCAACCTCTAGACAAGATTAAATATGTTACAAACTTCTATTCCAGAAGCCAATCTATTCACCAGTTTTACTCCAGTGTGTCTTTTACTGCAGAAAGAATTCGATTTGCATTGCAGTAAGATATGCAATGGGCATGTAGGTAACTTGTAAATTCTGAACAAGAAACTGCAGTCAGTGGAAAAGTCAGGCAGAAAATCTACAAGCCGTTTTTTATGTAAATTGTTTAAATCTGTAAACTGTTGTTCTTTATCTGCTGTATTAAAGCAGTACGTAGGGAAACAAGAAAGTGAAAATTGATGTTTTAACAGTGCTGTATGGGAAAATACCACAATTTGTTGTAAATCTAAAACTTTATTGCCTAACCAATGTCCCAGTATTAGTATTTTAAAGCTAGAGAGTGAACATGACTCTTGTTGAAAGACACAATTTTACCACATTTTGTTTGCTTGTTTCCGTGGGGTTTTTTCTAAGTTGTATCAGAAGATATGTGTTACATTCTTAAGTATTTTCATTTGTTAAGCACAAATTCACACATAAAACTGCAAAACTGCTTATTGCATTGTAAGCCTGTCGTCCATCGTTTTCCATGACACTTATCATCTTTAACAGAAAAGGAAAGGACTTTCTGGGTGTGATGGAGTGTCTAGAGTTCTTTATTCAAGTGTTGTGCCAGAAGCTTTTTGAGAAAAAAAAAGAAAAAAGATTAGGACTGAATGAAGAGGAAACAGGGAATAGAAAAGGCTGAAGAGAGACCTGAGAGGATTAAAATACTAAGGTTGAATAGAGGTGACTGAAAAAGTACAGGGACCAGTGAATATCTTCAGCTTTTCATTGTGAAACTTCCAGCAATTTTCCAGTAATATCTTGGCCTCAATAAAGTCTAAGAGAGAATTCCCTTCCCTTTTAAAAGGGGCAGAGATTATTCCTAGAGTTTTCTTCTCCATTATCCTCTGCTGTTTGCAGTCTTCCATGTCCTGTATGCATATAACTCTGTACATCTGTTAACTCAGTTATGTGAATTTCTGTGCTGCGTTATGTTCTGTGTTCCTCTGAAAGTAAACTCATCAGAAAATTTCAAGCAAAGCTTTAGTTAAACAAAACTAAGATTAAAAGTTCACAGATAAATGATCTTAATAAAGCGACATCAAATGACACTAAAAATTAAATTACAAATAAATTTTAAAAAAGGCAGACCAACATACTGAAAAGTCATTTGACGTATAGAACAACTGGTACCACCTGTGTCATCCTCCAGTGTAGTATCACACTGTACAGAGAAAGTAGTTGAGTCATATTTTCAGTCGTCTTCTTTCCATAAAGATGTTTAATTATTTTATAAATTTGATACACATACATTGCAGTTATAAAATATTCATTCAAATATGAAACTATTTATTTACCTGTTTTATCTTCTGTTTTAAGTACAGGAAGCAGTACAGCTTAATAAGAAGCTAACATCAGTGAATAAAAGACAAGAGACTGAAATAAGTAATCTGAAGGAAGTAAGTATAGTATGCATTTCTGAATGTATATCTGGGATTCTTTGGGACTTCTACAAGCTACCGTAGAATAGAAGTAGTGGACAAGCAGCAGAACTGTTCTTCTTTCTATAACTAATGGCTACATTGGGCTATGCTTCCTTGTTGTGCACAGATACTTCAGATGAATGACAATTAAAATTGGAGCAGCTCTGAGTAATTTCTGTAACTTGGGAATTTTTATTTACCTTATAGTGTCCTACTTATTTCTTGTTAATTATTAGCAGCCTCTCTTACTCTGCTGCGCTGTGTTCTCATTGCTTCTCCCATCTCATATGGAAAGGTAGCAATGGTGTTTCAGTTTAGTCAAAGAGGGATAGAACATTGAAGAGTAGTTGTCATAGAAGCAAGCAGGTAGCTTGAATGTAGGATAAAAAGTGTAACTGAATGTTCATCAGAAATGGGAGAATTTTGTGACAGGGGAACTGAGACATTAGCTAACAGTGATACTATGGACAAAGAAGTTGCCTGGCCATTAAGCTCTTTTCTGCCCTTTTCTATTCAGAAACTGGTATTTGCCAGGTACGCTTCTGAGTTGCACTCTTAAGCATATGTAATGGTGGGAAGAATAAAGTTCTCATTTCCCTTTGAACTGTTTAAGTGTTAACAGGAGAAAAGCAAAGGGACCCTCTGACGTCAAAATTGTCCTGTAAACTCAGTATCTTTCCATACCACATCTTTTTCACGTCTCCTTATCTTTATATTTTACTTTTTTTTCCCGTTTGATTCTCTCAGGATTTTAGGTAGGGAACAAATGCATGATTGTTCTCAGCTTCTTGGCCTAATGTTAATCCCCAGCTTCTGGATGAACTGTTTGGACTACCATGGAATCTGCAAATTTTTTTTAATTTCTTGCAAAACAAAAAGGGGAAGGGGAGATAATTTGTAAATGAGGAAAAGAGACTATGACTATTTTATATTTGGGTTAAATTGATCAAAAATTGGATTTTTATGTGCCATTTTTGTGCCTGAAAAATGAGATTTGAAGGTACAGAAGTACTTGAAAATTCTTCAGAAGTACTTGAAAATTCTTCTTGAAACTAGTGTTGTTTTCTTTACTCTAAGAGCATACAGCCTCTTATTGTTAAAGGTTCTTTGGAGTATGATGCCTCTAGAAGCCTGACTTAAAATTAACTTTTATCTTGAAATAGAGACAGTTTAGGATTGTTTCATTCTTACTTTCTTTAGTGCTTTGCTTAGTTTTTATATTTAATATGTGAAAATATTCTAGCTACAGTAAAGAATAATCAGGAATTCAATCCAGATTTGTTCACTTATGTACTAGAATATAACATGGCAAACCTCAGTGTCGAAAAGGTAAGTTTTGAAGTGACTGGTCTCAAAGATTTCAGAACTCTACCATCATATAAGCAGACTAAGAAACACAATAACAGTAAAGCAGAACAGTGGAATAAGTCTCATTTTCTAAATCACAGGTTATATGGCTTTTAGAGATTTTTATTTAGCTGTATAACTCAAATGATAGGTTATATGTATTATATATAAAAAACTATATATATTTATCTGAAATATTTGATGGATGGAAGAGCAACAGCAAGATACTGGAAGTTGTCGGTGATAACAACTTTCCTCTATAGAAAAGCTGTATTTGTTGGAATGCTAATAACATCATAGCCATGAAAGTCTGAGGGCAACTTTGTCTTGTGTACATAGGGTACACTTCAACTGTACAATTAATTTTTAAAAGGATAAATAATTTTTATGTGACAAAAAGAGGGACATTCATTTAAAATGCAGGATATCTTCTATTGTAATATATTGTGAATATAAAAATTTAGGAGGTTTAGAAATTTTTAAGCATCACAGTAAATTAGATTTGTTGATTTTTGTTAAGAAACCAAGAATAATTAATTACTTGGAATTCTCTGAGGGTAAGTAATTTGAGAGGTAAGAAAAAAATTTTACGTGGTAAAATTTGTGAGTAACAGAGGTGCATAAGAGAGACTGATAGTGATTTATGTACCCCAGTAATCAAATATATTGCTTGATCCATTATTTCTTTTCAGCTATACTCCTGATTCTTATGGTCATGGGTGATGCATTTTAAATAAAATACTTTTAAATAAGCAGAAGAAGGGGCCAACTGAAACTTAATCTGGCTTCCTCAATTCACCAGGAAATGCCTTTATCATGGTTGTTTCTGAATTTTTTATTGGTTGTTTAGTATTTGACCATCCTATTCTGAATGATGGCAGAAAACTGAACTGGAATTTAATTTCTTAGCATTTTAATATTCATGTAGTGCCACAGAACTTTGCTGTGGCAATGCCTTATTTTGCAAAAAAAAGTGAGGCTTTTTTTTATTTGCAAATATGGTTTTATAAATAAAAGTTTTATATAATAGAAAGACATGCCTTTTTCCTCAAAACACAGAATTTCTGTAAAAACAGTTAAAAATGAACAATAGAGTAAAAAATACAGCCCCTTTTCAATATTCCCTATTTCAAGTTTGCTTTTAAACATTTCTGGAAAGTTATGTAGTGAGAGAGTGCATTTCTGAACTGTATCTGTAATGGCACGTGTTAGTTCAGTACAACTTCTGTTTGTGAGGGGCTGTGGGCTCGTGTTTTGGGTCACTGCAAAAGAATAGAGAAAATGTGCTTGAACCAAGTAAGTAGCGTCCTGAGCTAGTTGCATTTCATTGTGGTTACCTTGTAATGAGCCTAACCATTGCAAAAGTGAGCTTAGAGCAGTCAAGTGTTTTCCCTTGTTGGGGAATGTATCTGTTGCAGAGCTGAAGGGACCTACAAGAGGTACAAAGCAATGAGAAAACTTTTGATATTTAGAGAGTTTGAAAGAGGGATTACCAATTGGTTTTCACTTGCTACGTAACTGAAAGAAGTCAGCACAAGTTGGAACAGCTTGGAAAGCTGGGTTTATCTGCCTTGGAGACTTGACTGACCTCTAACAGCTCTGACAACTTGTGGGTTCAAACTTCTTTCCTGTATAGACTCAGTGCTGGAGTGGGAATGACTATCCATAGTACGAAAATCTTGATTTGGCTGTCAGCTCTTATCACAGCCATTACTTTGACTCAGACCAGGATGATCTCACACATTTGTTCTTAAAGGGAATATAAAGTTAGTGAATGCTGTTCAGCATTTATGGATAAAAATAATCTCCAATTGTAATGAAATTACAAGTATGTGATGGGTATGTTTAAACATATACAACAGTAAAACCTGGGTTAAGCTGAGGTCCAGGCTGCACCGGTTTAGTCTTCTGGGATTTGTGGAAAAAATATTATTTAGAGAGGTTGTAGTTTTCTCTTGACATTGCCCGCTTACAAGTCCAGTTCCTAAGTCTTATCATAACACACTGTGGCATAACCTCCTTTTCAGCAACATTTATTTTAGGATTTGAACATTGAGATATTCAGTGTGGTGGCATTCTTTTCAATCACTATGAAAATGCTTGCAATGAAATCTGGCCAAGGAAAACGTGTCTTTCATTCTGCTGCTTAAAAAGAGAGTTATGTTGCTCAAGGCCTGAAAGATTACAAGACAATTGCACCAATCTAAGAAGGGAGTGAAAAGATAGAGTTGTGATTTTGGATACAGTTAAAGTTTGTGTACGATATCAGCACTGTTCTGGGAAATGGTTACATCTGCCTGCGCTGGCTGCTTTTCCAGTCCCATACCACCTCTTCAAGCTGGCAAATGTGTTTGTGCGGCCTTGAGGGAAAGCAGCATGAAAACTTTGTATTGATCAAAACTACATTTTACCAAATGAAAGGGGAAGTTTTAGCTTATGTTAACTGGCAAAAGGAGAACACGTTTAAGGAGCAGGACTGTTTCTTTTGTGACACTCTTGACTTGTGCTGACTTGAAGTGTTTCTGAAACCATGTCCCTAAGCGTTGGCTGCTAGCAACACATCAAAGGAAAAGGTTTAAAGCCTTATCATTCTTTCTTAGCATTCCCCCAAACCTGATAAAATTATTTTCCAGATTCAATTTAATTTATAGGGTTCTGAATACTACCGGTAATCTTATTAATGACAGAAAGCTACTAGGAAAAGAAGCAAAGCCTCTGGGGGCAAAATTTTTTTTTCATTTCAGAATACAAGAAAATATACCTATGTATGTATAAAATGATTTTGTGTTATTTTCAGAGCTACATAGTTTCTGCTTTCACTCACCATAGAAAACCTTCCCGTTATTTTTTGTGGTCGGGTTTGTGTTGGTTCTTTTAGGATTTGTGTTGGTTTCTGGTTGTTTGTTGGGTTTGTTTTTTTCTGCCTACAGCTTTGCTAGATAAGCAGATCTGTGTTTGATTGCAGATGTATTATATATATATTCACCTGCTATATACAAAGAAGAAAATCCAGTCATTTTTTCTACCTCAAGGGCATGATTTACTTAGTGTGACATGTTCTTTCTCCACAACAAAATAAGTAATAAGATTTTTATGCACACAATAAACTCTGAGTTTTGGAAAATATATGATATCAGATCCCATAGTGGGCTTTTGCACCTGCTTGTGTAGCACACAACCTGTTAGCTGTGTTCTATATACCATCAATGTAGTTCTCTGTAAAGGTTGGCACAGTGCAGCTTTTTGCTTTTACAAAGTTAAAATTGCTTGAACCTCCTGCCCCTTAAATGTAGGAACTCTCCTTGCATATTTCATCACAGAGCTTTCCAGTAAAAACACTACAACTAATACATGTTTTCATGGCAGAAGATGGAAAAAGCTTTACTAGCTTGCACAATATCACAATTCTAAAGCTTTGCTGTCTTTGGGTTCTACAGTTGATTGTGCAATCCCACTTAGTACTTACTAGATCATTTTAGATTTATTTATGCCTAAAATACATAAGAAATGCAGCCTCTAGAAAAAAAAAAAAAAAAACAAAAAAAAAGATTTATTTAAAAGTAGTACCTGTGCTTCTATTTTCTGTAAAACTTTACATTTGTAAATTTAAAATACAATGTAATCTTCCCTATTTCTTTGTACTGTTATATGATTTTGTCCAGAACAGTTAAACCATTGGTCTGTGATAAGATGGAATTCCAGTTTTGTGAAGAAAAGTTAAACAGACTGGACTTAGTTGTTAGATAAAACTATTACCATTCTGAATGCTTGGTTCACCACTATGGCATCATGAAGAATTCTTGATACTATCTGTGAACAGCATTCATAACCTCTGCGATTTGTCTAAGTAAACGTCAGAGCGCTCAAGGAGAGAGCGATATTAAACAGACTACCTCGTACTAGAATGGGAGGGGTGGGGGAGAACAGGGCACAATATTTATGACTCCAGGAACTATAAGTTGTAATTTAATGAGATCAAAGCATTTGCTGTTTATTTGCTCCACTAGGAGCTTGGAATAAACCAGTTAGAAAACAGATACCAAAAAAAAAAAAAAAAAAAGAAGGCACGATATTTAAAAGATAATAAAGACTATAAAATCAAAGGCATATTTTAGATGGAAAATCATGTCATAGAAGCCTCTAATATAAAATTAATTTAGCATTCTCCTGAGATTAAGTAATTAATGTTTCAGGAAAAGCAAAGATCCTGCAGATTTATAGCCAGTTCCTGTTTTTACCAGATAGTCACTGTTCTTCCTTTTTTCCTCCTGATTCCCAGGAACATGCACAGTAGTTATAATAGGTACTTTATTCCTATTGTATATCTCTGTGTAGGAGGTTTTACCAATAGGAACTCAACATCCACTCCTAATAGACTTCTTGGAAGAGAAAATAACAAAATGCTTAAGTATGATGAATACTTCAAACAGAGTAAAATTAGCACAATAATGTTTCATCTCTGAAAAGAAACTTTTAGCTACGTGTGACAAGTTTAAAGTTTAGCAAGTCAGTCTTATGAATTTCAGTTCCTCCAATTTATTCTGTTGTTTCCATACATTATTTAGAAGTAGGGCATGACTCAGGATAGTTTAAAAGATTTGTCTTTGTTTTGAATTGCAATGCCTATACTGGGTGAACTATTTATATGTGTTTCCTGTGTTAAGGAACTGAAGAAAGTAACTGCAGACTTGATAAGGTCCAAGGTCACATCTCAGTACAGGGTGGGAGAAGAAAACATCAATCTTGCAGCAAAGGAAAAACAGTTTCAAGAACTGCAACAAAAGATCAGAATGGTATTTTGATTTAAACAAATTTAAGGTTTTGGTGAATACTTTTCTGTTCTTTCTTCAGCAAACATCATGGCAATGATCTTTGACATATACAGATTAATGATTCCTTTCTACTAACTGCATATACAATATAAAAAAACGATTTCCAGAACTTTTTCTAGGGAAGTAAATATGTTATCAATATAAGTATAATTTTATAGTTAAAAAAAAAAAGATAAGACATTTCAAAATATTTTTTTCTTTAAATAGCCTCACGATAATACAATACATTAATACAATATTACTAAAGAAAATACACAGAAATGTTAAATGCCTTTTTATGTTCTTCATGCTCTTTTTTTTAAGGAGACAGCAGTTAGTAAAAAAGTTCAAGAACAAAACGCTCACATTAAAGAAGAAAAGCTGGTGAGTTGTTAGTACAACTTTGCTATTTAAAATCATCAATATATATGCCATATTTCTTATTTAAGTTTCTTAAATTATTATACTAAAGTACTAAAACTAATTAAATTCACTTGTTTACTCTTCAGAAATATTTTAATACTAACATGAATGGGATCTTCCTCCACAGTCTTTAGAAAATTTATTACCAGAACAAAGTCCATTGTTTGACACTTTATTCCAAGTCTTAAATTTTGTTTTTGAACTCAGATGGGAAAAATTTGGTATACCCATGAAACAGTTGTTTACATATCAATTCAGTACAAATAAGCAATAAGGTTTGCTCAACATGCTTGCTGTTCTGCTTTTCTGGTTGACAACAGTTTGCTATAATATTGCTGGTATTCAAACCAGGTAGAATTGGAATTGTGTCAGTCTTATACAGAGGAAATCATATTCCATTCATACAAAGCATGTACATTTAGAATATTAAGCTATACCTGTACATAGCTGAACAGAGTTAAGACTGCATTTTGTTGCAAACTCAGATACGTTCCAGAGCAAATCCTGATATTCAAACCAAGGTACATGGAGTCAAGCATTAAACAATTAAACAAGCAAAACAATTATGTTCCCTGTAACAACAGCATAATACTGCTTTGCAGAATATTAAGCATAAAAAGGGGGTGGGGGTCGTGCAGGTTTTTTGTTGTGGTTTTGGTTTTTTTTCCTAAAACAGTTGTAGAATTTTCATTCTGCAGTTCATTAAGCCAAACATGTCAGAGAAGTGTATCATTCTTGTGCTCAGGGAGAGACCAAAGCAGTAGCTTGTTTGCACACCCAGTGAGCACTCACTGAAGGCTAATCCAACAGTACACTTCCAACCCATGAAAGCATATTTGCATTTTGAGTCTGGTTTTTAAAAATACTTGCCAATAAACACAGGGGAAAAAAGGAGAGACATTCCTGCTTCATTACTCCCACAGCCCTGAATGCACTAAAAACATTTATATGGAGATACTTGTAGCATAATTCATATGGATATTTGATATATATTATCTAAGGCAAGGACTTTTATTTTCTTTCTGTTCTCACCTGTGTGAATTGCTAGGGTCGGTGGATGGTTTTACCATATGGAGGGCTTTGGTATAAATCTGGGAAGGGCTCTAATATAGAGGTGGACTTTGTGTTTCTCCAAGAACTTGGGTTAGAAGACCTGGATTTCTGTATTAGAGCACTACAAATTCACCATCTGGACTAACTGATGTTGGCTTCAGTGGTTCTTGGACTGAGGCTGAATATAATATCTAAATTATAGCTGATTTACACTGAACTGCATGCAGAGAAGCAATCTTGTCTAGTTGAGTGAACACTGTACTAGATTTAAAAGATATGGCCATCTCTGCTCCTGACCTGTCAGATGACACTGGGCAAGCCATTCCAGCTCTCTGTAGTTCAGTTTTCAAGATGTAAACTGAACAGAAGATAAATTAAGATTCAGCACAAGAATATTATTTATTTCTGTGTAAGAATTTACATACATGAAAAGGAATGAGAGTACACCCAAAATAATGATTTTATTTTTAGTAGATAGCTGTATACAATAGAACCCAAAATAGATAAATTTGAAAGCTCTTTGCAAGTATGTGAAAATACTTTGTTTTAACAATTCATTCCTCTCAATATATTTTGAAGCAACTAAGCACATTTAAGACTGTCATCTGCCTGAAACTCAGGGGTTTTTTTCCTGTGGATGTCATCTTTTAGTAACTGCTGTTCTGGTCTTTGGGGAGTATGGATTGGCTTGGCTAGATCATTCCTTCTGTCTTTGAATCTTTTGAAATGTGTTTTGTAATGTTTAATAAAAAATTACTCTCTGCCTCCATTTCATCCATGTTTTCAGCTAACTGCCACAAAGTTAACGGCAGCACCCATGCGTTTGCAAATCTATACTACTTTAGTCAAGTCATTTTGGGTGGCTCTTTTCTTTTTTTTAGAACTTATTCTTCCTGAAGTAACAATATAGTCTTGATGAAGGTACACAAAAGTTCAGATAGTGACATCAAAATCTGATGTGCTGCACCATATGAAGTAAAGCTAATGTGTGGTAGTTCACATTTATTGGGATTTAATTCAGGAGATACAGAATATTGTCATATGAAGGCGATTCATTAATGGAAGTGATTACTTGCCTGTCATATATTTTCTCTGGGATTATTCATAATTGCCAGAACTGTAATGTGGTACCATAAAATTATTCTGTTAGATTAACTGAACTCTCATTGAGGTTGGATCTGATAAATTTTATTCAGATTTGCACTCAAGTATGTTTAAAGTGTCAATGGATTTTAATTTTAAGAAAATTCTCTAAAAAGGGTAAGTTATAATAATGTTAACTTCTCCAAGGCAAAAGGCCAGAAAAACCTGGAGGAGTTCTGTTTTCTTCCTAGAAGCCCTTCCCCAATGTTGATGTTGGACTGCATTTATATACATGACTTTGTAAACACTGGCAGAATAAAAACCAAATATGTTAATCTAAAAGACATAAAATATCTAATGTTTAAACTTCAGAAACAAAATCTTATTCAATGGATCCTAATTTGTTTGTATTAATAAGGAAATTCTCAGCTCTCTACAATGTGTGCAGGAGTTGCTTCAGCGAGTAACCCAAACGAACATTAGAATGGAGAGTGAGTTAAATGCACTGAAAGAAGAATATCAGGTCAGATTTTTCTTGATTAGACAAACTACTACTATCTGTTATATATTATTTAAGTCCAGGGCTGTTAAAGACATCTGTATGCTTTTCAGAACTTTTGACCTCACTTCCATTGCTCCCTCAGCTCCTTAACTGTCAGCATGAACCTTGAAGTGCAGGCTATGGTTTCCCTCTTCTAGTTCTCCCCCTAAAGTAAATCACGGTTGCCATTCTTATCAGCCATTTCTGGAGGGTAAAACCAGAACATATTGGAGGTTGCTTTCAAGTATTTTGAAATCAAATATTATGACTTTTATTTCCTATAATTTTCATATAGGTATAAATTCCTTTTCTGGAAAATACTTCAAATTTCAGATCTTCATAACCAGACTTGTCCCCAGCATTGTTAGAGCAGAGGGCCTAAAAAAGAGCATATCCTAAGCCATTTCTTGCTGTGTTGTCTGGTGTCATGTTTATGCTAGAGGTGGTAAGTAGCACAATGGAGAGTGTGGAGTTGCAGCATTCCTCAGTTCCTCTTTGAGCATATAAAAGTGGCTCAGAACAGTTTAGACTCTAAATGACACTAGCAGTCAGATTGGCCTACAGGGCACTAAAGATTAAGGTCATATCTGTTCCGGTCAGGTGTGCCATGCAGAGTTCAGGTACAACCATTAATCGGGCTATTAATAATTATTGTTTATTATTTGTCCATACATAATCACAACTATTCCACTCTTTGCTTGGCTTGTGAGGCCAAGGTTTTGAACTAGAATCTCAGTTAATTTAAAATTAAACTTCCTGTGTGCATGTATATTTTGTTTCTAAGTAAATGCTTCTATGCTGAATTGAGATTAGATTCACTTCACATAAGCCTTTACTTTATCTTTTAATAGATGTAAGCAGTTTGCTTTCTGCCACAATATCAATACATTAATTTTGCATTTTGATGAAACATGTAGGGTTAAAGATGAGTAATGTTCTCCATCAGAAACTAGGAATTAAAGTACCTGCTTTGTAGTATTGGCTAAAACTGTAGTGACTGGAAGAGAAATAGAAGTCACTAATTTCAGGTGTCAGGGTTCCTGTATTTATATTAGTGTGTGAGTGGGATTTTCACGATTTAAAATTCTTTGATCTCAGAGTGCTCTAGAACCAAGAAGAGATGCCTCTCAACCTGGAAAAAAGTCCAGTTTCTCTTTTGTAGATTGGCTCTTTTAAAAAATAATTTTAAATGACAAAGCACAGTATAATGGGAAAAGTGTGGTTTGTTAGCATGTTTTAAACTTTTCACAAAGATTAATTTGAGTCTCTAGGCTGTAGAATTGCCTAAAGTACATGATTTTCTAAAGCCTCTGTTATTTATATGTTGGGTCCAGTGAAACAGCTGGATTACTTGCTATTCGTACAATACTTGTTTTTGTCAAAGAAGGTAACATGCATTTTATTTTTTAAGATTATTGAAATGACTTTGTAAATTAAACCAGAAGTTCAAGATAGTTTAATTGGTATATAAACTTACTGATGATGACTTTTGTGATATGGAGACCCTTTAGGATCTTTGTGTCAGGATTATTGAATAGCAGGTATTCTAAAAGTGCTTTTTTTGATAGTATTTCTAAGCTATCATTTCCCACCTCAAATAAAGTTTATAGTATGCCTTAAAACTCCAGCTAAAACTGTGAATGGTATGTGTGAATCTTATCTTTGAAGACTTCACATAAATGTCTACAAGTGTAAGAGAAGTATAGATTGTTCTCTTGTTATTAAGGTATGAATTAAGTACAAGCCTGTTTTGCGGCCTGCACACGCCAACAATTAATTTCTGATTGTAAATATACTAATTCTGATTAGAGAGCCTGCTTTGATTTGGGTCCTGTTTATATTAGACATTGAGATGGTATTAAGGTTTTCTATTTTTCTAGCTACAGGACAAACTATTTCTAGTCAGCAAAGCTTCAGTGTGATCTTCAAAGGCAATTTCTTGCAGGCATAAGTACTTTAAATGAAATTGGTGTTAAAAGATATGGCTAACTAATAAGAGGCTCTTGATTCAACCTTTGAAAGCTCTGATGACTATACAAGGACTCCTCAATACTTACTTTAATGTAAATATTCCTTCTTAGTCTTCACTGTGGCATTTAAGATCAGCTAAGATTTGATCTCAGCTGAGTTTTGTGAGAACATTCTCTGCATTCTCAAACCCAAGATTTTCTCACTTGAGAATGATAATTAGATTCAAAACATTTATATAAGCACATACGAGTGATAAGATTTTGAGAGATCACATCTGGAAACATAAAAGTGGCTAGATATTTCAACAGATTTATTTTTTTGTAAACCTGATAAATGCATGTGCAAAATGCAGTGATTCCCTTGGACAACATGATGCAAATACAATGCGATATTAAAAGTGAATGTCACGTGTTCTTGTTCTTTCCATATGAACTCAGGGGGTTATTTTGATTTGTCAGAAATGTCTGTTTAAACAGTAGTCATAAGATATTGTTGGTTTTTATAGCTACTTGTTTGGCTGACAGTTTGATACAATTACCAGGATATTCCAGTGAATAAGACATTAACTGTTCATTTTGCGGTGTCAACAAATGAAACTTAAAAAAGAGAGAGCTGAACATATACCTTGAAGGGTCTACCCACTTTCCTGCCAATTTGAGAGCGATTGCTTTAGTCTTAGTCTTTATTGGTTGTAGAATCACACTTGTGATGAATGGGGTCTGAAGGTTATTCCTATCCTCTGTCCTACATCCACGTCAAGTTTGTGGACCTTGCTCAAGAAACAGTTTCTTCAGAATAATAGAAAAATGGAAGGAGTGATTGTACAGTCCCATAGAAATATTTTTATTCTTACACTCACAAAAAATTACTGCTTATTTTTGAGCTTGAGATGACAGAATACTTAAACTTGCAAGGTAACTTTCAAGAAAGATAATACTGTCCTTTCTCATTCTACCTATGCATACTTAGTGCTAGGATACCAATGTTCTTTTGAGTTCAGAAAAAACAAGTTATAATTCTTTAAATGATGACAGAATACTTGAGAATGCAAGGAATTCAGGTATTCCCCCCTCTGTACAATTGCCTTTAACCAAGAAGCATCAAGAATCAAGAAGTAGACTAATTTCTAATTAAAAGACCGAGTAAAAAGGAATTTTACTTTGGAGTATTGCCTCCATAACATTTTTCGAGTGGACTTTCAAAGAAGCTCAGCAGAGGCATAAATATGTAGCTGGTCATATAGCTACATGAATTAAAGTTATGTTTACATTATCAAATATATTTGTGTCATCTATATAGTAGATAATGGATGCATTAAGTCCTTTATCTTCTATTTTGTTTGCTCTAAAAATGTGATAGGATAAAAATTCCAACAGTACCTGAGATGCGTGTGAACGTATTATTTATTTACACAAGACAGCTTTAATTTAGCTGAGTTAACCCCAAAATGTTGCAAGTACGACTATGATAGCATAAAATTTATTACTAATAAAACTGTTATTTTAATGCACATTAATCTATTTCAGTGATCTAATAAAAATAAAGGATAATCAGACATGTACTTCATGTTCCAGTGGATATGTTTTAGAATTTAAAGTTTTTAGAGTTTATAAGATAAGTTAATAAACAATTTAGAATGGAAAAACAGATCAGAAAAATAGAAGTATTTTCTTTGACTACACAGTAGTTTTTTCTTTAAGTGCAATGGGTCTAGACTGTGCTACATTTCATATTTCTCATCTCTGGACTTTATATTACTTTTTCAGCACATTAAAACTTATGCAGTGAAACTGAATAATGGCAAGTGTTTTTATACCCTTTTATAGCCATTTCTTTTTTCATAACCTCCCCCTGTTTCCTGTTAGCTAAACTATAAGCACCTTTCTGTTAATTTATGAAAATTATTGTTGAGATAGCACATTATCACTGATCTGTATGGCACTTCCAGCATGTTAGAAGCAAAGGTCCAAGCAACATAAAACACATCAAAATTCATTAATGTGGTATTGATTATTTTTTGGATAATTAATTTTATTGCAGACCCTTGAAAGAGATAATGAGCTGCAAAGGGAGAAGGCAAAGGAAAATGAAGAAAAGTTCCTTAATCTTCAGAATGAGCATGAGAAAGCACTAAGAACTTGGAAAAAAGATGTAGGTTTATTAAATTAAATGTTAGAGTATTAAAAGGTTTTTGAAATAGTCATCAAGCATTTCAGGTAATTCCTAAAAGCCAAGAAAATATTACAGAAATAATACAACAAAAAGAACCAATTTCTTTTCCAGTAATGCAGACTATTCTAGAAATGAATATTTTTAACAGGTAGATTTAGGAGAAACATTGACTTCTGTGCTCTAAAAGGTCAGTACACTTCCTGCAGTTCTGTAAAGCAAGAGCCAAGGTATTAGGTGTTACCTTGAATTTAGCACTTAAATATTCCAGAATTACATATTTGCCATTACCTAGACATGGAAGCTGATAAAATTCAGTGTAAATTAAAACTATATGTGTAAAAAAAATGCAAATTTCCTGAAAAATACAATTTATACAGAGAACACCTGCATTTCTAGGCTGTACCCCTGTATCCTGAAAAAATTAGTAAACTGTCATATAGTGAAAAATGAATGTAAATCCACATGAACTGAAGTGACATGAATGACCATATGCAAAGGGAAAAAAAAAATCAACTTCACACTGGATCAGGCCAAGATACTGAAGGCTTGCATTAAAGCAGAAGTCTTGATTTGACAGGAACTAATCAATTTCAACTGTGGGGTGAAAGCGTATAAGAAAAGGTAAAAAAAATCTGTATGTCCTTTCAGTGAATTCACCTCTGTCTACACCTAAACAATAATTTATCTTCAATATTTGCCATTCTTTCTACTACTTCATTACTTTTAAAGAATACTTCAGTAATTATTTAACCCAAAATAATTAGCAAAATATCGTAGCTGCAAACACTATCTGCAATAATAAATGCATGTCCACAAGTAAGAAATATTAATACTTCTTCAGTGAGACAAGACCTGTTTAGTGTGTGGCAACCAGACTCTAAGCAGCATTTGCTTAATAGTCTGTCTTGTTTCTACACAACTGGTACCTCTGCCAGAAAGGTTTTGAATTTGGTGTGGATTCTCAGGGAGGCTGTGGGGAAACAAAGCAAAATTGTCCCTGTAATCCTGTTGTCTAGCATTAACTCTTGAGTGCAGCCACTATGGAGATGACTGCAGCTATGAGTCTACAAAATAGCTGAACTGCTCTGATGCTCACTGCCCTGAGAAGATTTGATCTCCCCGATTCCTGGAAGCGTCTTATACCATAGTTTCCTGTGTAGACATGGAAATGTTTGCATTTGTTCTTTAGAAGATTTTTTTTTTTTACCCTCTCCATATTTCTGCTATGGCTAACTAGAAATTTGGTTTCTTAATATCTTGTAGTGTCATTATGGATAATGTTAACCTTATACACTGCTCTGGAAATATTTGTAAATTAAATGAAGGTATTTCTGTAAAATTGCCCTTTTATTCTTATTACCCTTGTTTTTTTGATCATCCTTTTTGTTCTAAATACAAAGATTTAATTGTTATGTGCTCACTTGAAGTATTGGATACTTGAGGCAGAAGTGCCAAGCAAATTATTTGCTGTTGTAGTTTTTTGACAATGTAGGTAGAGAATGAATGTTGACTAGCACATTTATCTTTGAGCCAAAAAAAGGAAGAAAGCTACAAATAGAAATCTCACTTTTTCAAACATTGTTACTTGAAGTAAATGGTGAAAAAAAAACCCAAATAATAAAAGGTATCATCTGTAATGGAAATGTAGTTAAAATCTTGGTTTGAATGAAAAAGCTCAAAATTATCTTACTTTGTACAAAGAAATCGCTTAGCATATACACTTCATTTTAAGAATTTAATTTGCTACGCTGTTAATACCCCTGTAAAATACTGTTTTACATATTTGAACATGCAGTCAAGATCTATGTTTGTGTGCTCTGTGTGCCTTCAATTTTTACAGGAGGAAAACATGAGAAGAGAAATAGGCGCTATTAAAAATGAGTTGAATTCACTTAAACGAGTTCACAGACATCTTGAAGGTTATCATCCTCCTCAGGGAAATCAGCATTCAGAGAAAGTGGAAAATCTGCAGGTAAGTGTCTCTAATAGCTGCAGACTTTCCATTTCTTGTAAAAATACTAGAGAATGAGAGATATGATAGTTTTTCTAATCTGGCTGGCAGTGTCCATGATCTTCCTTTGACATCACTAAACCTAAAAATTTAATTGATTTAATCAGTGATCCAAGATCCCATGAAAATTCCTCTACCCAGAGAATGTTCCCCTTTCGTCCAGAGGGGCACTTGTATCATAGAAACTGGAGATGTTACCTCAATAATAAATTTATACATAATTCATAAATAATCTATCTTAACTAAGCCCTGTTTCACAAAGATATTTTGCATCAGTGTTTCTCAAATACTGTGGCAGACCAACTGACTTCATATGTATGTGAGTTCCCTGGGAGTGTGAAAATCCACTTCTACTCAGAGGAACAAATTTCAGCCTGCGAGACAGATGAGAAATTCGCTTTATCAACATATAGATTATTGACATTCTTCAGTTTTAATTTAAAAAACCCTCAACTTTATTTCATTTAGCATCTTTAAGAATCATCAAAGGCATAACAAGCTCAACAAGGAGGTAAAAGACTGTTTTATACAGTGCGGGTTGAACTAGAATTGAGTTTACATTGCTGGGTGAACCATGTCCCTGTTCAGTTCTGTATTCAGAGCATGTATGAGAAGTCAGCAAGTGGTTAAACACGTGAAGATGATCTGTTGGAGCAAAAGGAAGAACACGTAGCCCTGCAGCTATGTGTTATCCCTTACTTTAACTGGGTTGCAAATATATCTTCCAGTCGTTTATAAGATTGAAGAAATGGGAAGAGGCATAAGCCATAAGAATGGCCACAACTTTCCTTGTGCATTGAGTCTATTCTTTTGAGTATTGGTTATATCTCTTTTTCCAATAGTTTTTACATCCAAATAATGAATTATCCTTCAAAGAAGGGAAAACTCATTTTGCATGCATGTGATTTTGCTTTCAATGTTAAGAAAATATGAAGACACTAGGACTGTAAAGACACATTATCTTTTTAGAACTAGTCTCTGAATTGTCAGTAAAATGACAAACTGTAACAATATTTTAGAATTTGGAAGAACTGAAAATCATTTTCTTCACAATGTATGTTTGTAGCTCACAAACATACATATATGAGTATATACATATCAGCTGGTTTGTCCTTAATAATGCAATGGAAGTTAGACTTGAACTGATTATTCATTGTGCCAAAGCTGTATGAATTCAACAAAGTATAATGCAAATAGTGTCACTCTTAAAAATCATTGTTTCTTTGAATGAAAATTAAATATGAATTATGTTTAGGGTGCAGAATCAATGGCACACAATCAGTCATTCATGATAAACCATACTTGTGCTTACCAGGGTAACCGTAAGTGTTTGAAAGTAGATAAGCTTAAAGCATATGCTCCTAAATGCAAAAGATCTCCGAGACGTCTTCTAAATATATATCTTACACTATCTTATGGCAAATTGCCATACCCGTTTGTGTTGTATGATCGTAAGATTTCATAAGCTAGGCAGGTTAGGCTGAGACAAATCTCCAGTGGAACACTGCCAAGAAATTACAGGAGCTGCAGCAGATCATATTGATTATTCTAATCTGTGGAATTTCACCTTGTATCAGTAATGAGTCACTGTCTAGTAAAACATAAAAGGCAAGGTGTTGGCTATGATTTAGATCTTGACTCTGGCTCCAAGTTTTGCAAGGAAATATGCATATAATTATTTTTATATCTAGTGCAATCTAAAATCCCTGTGATTGTGGGGCATGAAATGTAGAATGTATGTAAACTTCTTGATACTAATCACCTGTGGAATAGTAATTAAACAAAAGGCCTTTTAAAAAAGAAAGGTACAATGTCAGACCTCATTACAAGCTCAAATTGCAATTTAGTTTAACTTTCTTGTGTTTTACATTTAGTTTAATATAATTTGTAATACAGCTGTGTACCATTAGAGAATAGACACCTAGCAATGGGTTACTGTAATTCTTTCATGTGTATATGTACAGGGAGATCAGGTTTTGAGGATGTTTTTAGTTTCATGGTATGACATATTCTGTTGAGGGAAAGGTTGTCATAGGTATATGTATATTGCTTAGTTAGATTTTACTAAATCACAGGGGAAAAAAATTAAATCCAGGTTTAATAGTTTTGATATATAGGCATTTAGGTTTATGCAACTTGGACCTATTTTTGAAGGGCTGAACATCCATTTGAAGTTAATGGAAGCTAGGTTTATTCAACCCATCTGAAAATCTGGAAAGGAATCATGTAAGCTTTCTCCCTTTCTAAGAATGCTTTGTCATGTTTGTCTCAGATGCATTCAGCAGTTCAGCCCATACCAACAGATATGGTCAAATTCCACTGCAGTAGCTGTTTTATACCTGTACAAAAGAGTGACATGCACAGTTATATTGTGGTGTTTGGTGTTTCTGTCTAAAGAAACAGCTCCTAGAAGCAAAAGATTATAAAAAATTACAGCTTTTGTGAAAGAAAAAGCAAATTTCTCATATTTGTCTTTGAAAATGAAAGCTTGAAAATGTGATACCAAAGCTGTGTATAGCCTGATGTCATAGGTACAATTTCCAAATCAGAATGTCAGGGAAGATTATAATAAAACATGAGGAAAAGAGACATTTCAATTGAAACTTCAAATTGAAGGTGGAGTATTTAGCAGACAAAAACTATTTTTAGGGTCCTCTTCCATTCCTCCCTCCCTCAAATCAGCAAAGCTGGGAGCATCGGGATATCTCTGTGACCTGTAGAAAATTGATTCCTGCAGATTTGTATTCTGCATCATCTACAGTGCCACCACTGCAATAATCCCATTTTTTACCAGTGTTGTCTATGTGCCTCCCTCCATTTTGCAATATGCTTTGTCCTCCCCACACATCCAATGCCCAAGCACAAGACTTGTAACTCCCTCCCACATCCCAGTCTTACTTTTGCAACACCTCCAGTCATGAAAGTATCTTCAGCTTTTTCTCGCATCTTTTATGGACTAAGCAATACCCCTGCTCCCTCCCACATCTTTTATATCCTATCTTTAGGGCAAGAGCCAGCATATGCTTCTGCCTTCAGCTGCCAAACAGTTGATGATGATAAAAGATGCATCTTCTTTTCCTTTTTTTTTGGTGGGGTTTTTCTGAAGCATTTCTTCACTATTCAGCTCGTAGTTTCCACAGAACTTTGTCAAATGCAGCTTTCAAAAATAAAGACAACTGCTGCAGTAGTAAACCCGTGACTCAAACTTTTAAGTAAATAAATCTTTCAGGCTTTTACTCCTGTTGAATTTGACTCAAATTCCAGTTAAGAAGCCATCTGGGAGGGAAGACTGGTAAGACTTGCACATTCATAAGCTTTATTGACCTATCCTAGGTGGTTTGTTAGAAAAAAATAGTCTTAGTATGTGTGTGTATGCACGTGTTTGAGTGTAAACAGCAAACATGCATGTTTTTTCCACATGTAATTCCTGAGCAGGTCACTGATTTAGCCAGCAGACAGAGGGAGTGATCCAGTCAGCACATGTACACACATATTCCTTCCTCTGAGAAGTTCTGTCAATCTGTATAACTTTTCTGTGTGGACTGTAATATAGCAGGATCTAATTTCTTTCCTACTCTTCTAGGGTATTAGTCTGTGCTTTTTTTTTCTGCATTTACATGAACTTTGTATACTTCAGGTGAATGGTCTTTGTTTTCCATCAGAATTGTAAAAATAATGTTAAATTTAAGTCCTCAAGTTCAAATCTAATCGGTGACTGTAGTAAACCATTAAAATATGTATAACCTTTTGTTCCTTCTTATGCTAGGGTGGTCAAGAACACTCAAAAGATAGTGAAATACAGGCTGTTCAGAAAGAAAATGAGTGTATGCAATCTACAATAAGAGACAGTAATTTTGGACAAGAAGAAACTGAAGTTAAAACCACAATGAACTACTCTTTAAGCACTGAGGAATTACAGATAGAACAAAGTAATAACATTACATGGATAACAGAGATAAGTAGTATTGTTGAAGAAGGATAAATGTTTACAGATACAGTATATGACAGGGGAATGCTGGAATCCTGAATTAAATGTTACTGTACTAACAAAGTAAAATTCTTGGTGTCAGTAGTGCTAATCTATAATAAATTCACAAAGTTCTGAGTGAAAGCACAGTACTTCCAGTGGCTGCCCTGGGACTCTAAGTTTAAAGACCTGTGTGCTGTAACCCTTCAAGCTGTTGCAATACTCTCTGCATGCCAGTTCAAGAAGTCAATAGGGGCTAGAACTATGATGTGTATAGAACTGTCTGGAAGCAAAACTGAGGGCTTTTCCTTTCCCATAAAACAATGAAAAAAGGCAGAGAGTGAGTGTGCTGCACAGGACAATGAAGGTCTGTTCATGTGGACAGTCATAACGCTTTTCTATACAAAGCACATTTTAACTCCAGTAAGTAATTTTCTGAAGCCAGCTAAAGGAAATGTACTTAGTCTCTAATGCTCAGTCTCTAAAATGTAGGAAAGATAAGTGGAAATTTAAAAGCTTGTTAACTGCAAAGTGACCGCTTTAAAGGATCAGTGCTCACAGCCTTCAGAAAACACCTTTCTGATAATGAAATGCTTACTATTCCTCACCAGCCCCCTACCGTCAAGTCATAGCATATTCCCTTTGCTATGAACATATTCCCTTAAACAGTTTTTGTTTTCCATTTAGCTAAAAATGCCACTTTCAACATTAAAGACAAATACAGTTGCATCAGTAACCAGAGGCTTATACTTTATGTAGACATACAATGGTTGATTAAGTATGTGCTATAATTTCATAATGAAGACCCCTTTCAATAATAAGGAGGACAGATACCAGTTGGGAAATATTTCAACTATAAGCCATATCTAAAATCTACAGAATGTTATTTTCTGTTTGAACAGTTTATAAATATTTTGCAATACTTCAGTGACTTTTTGATAGACCTGTGTGTGTAAAGTAAGATAAGAAAAATCAGCATTGATACTAATATTCAGTTCATCTCTTCAGAAATTTTAAACTGTAAAAATAAAGTAATAGTTAATCTTTGGGTTATAACTAGAGAATACACTTATTCTTAATAGGTTTACAAGTTCTTGAAAACAGTTTTAAGGATGAAATTAATGTTGCTAGCCCTTATGAAGAAAAGCAAAGGGAGGCTTCTCCCAGGAATACCCTCTGCACAGATACTGATTTAATTACCCAAGGACAGACCTCGGAAATACATGTCACTGAGTGCAAAGAAGCAGAAAACCTAGGAGCAACATGTAGAATGTTACTGGATGAAAACAATACAAATTTAGGACAAAACCTACAGGACAGCACCAAGCCGTTGGCAGCATGCCACACACAAACAAGAAAGGTCTTTTTAGACAGTGCTGACACTAGAGGCGCCTACAAAAAAAATGGAAGTCAGGAGACTGACTCTAGCAACCAAGAATTGTGCAATACTACAGATCAATCAATTTGTGCCAAGGCAGATGAAAAATCAAATACCATAAAACGCAACAAAAGTGTCCTTACACCTGAAGCACCCAAAACAGAGTCTGAAGTGGTTCTTTGCACTGAGAAGAAGAATGCTGCATGTGAGAGAAGTACAGATAATCATCAAGCTAAGGAATTAAGTTTTGGCATCCTATCTTATATTAAAGAAAATTCTCAAACAGAATACCGAAAATGTAGCTCGCTGGACAGTGACAGTTATGTAGGCAATGGATTACAAAGACCAGAAAAAAACTTATCAAACCTGAGTGGTTTACATAAACTTTCTTTTAAACAGACACACATAGATGCTGAAGAAAGAAATGACGACAACAATGCCAGAAACATAAATGGTACACTGAGAAGTAGTAGTGTTCCAGCAACTGCCGTTGACAATCTACCAACTGTTCATTGTGATAACGCAAGTGGTGATGATGCCACAAAAGAACACAGTAGTAATATGTTTCTCTTGGGTACTTTCAATTTATGCCCCCTCAAAATAGAAAGAGGAATAAATGCGGATGACATGCACAGCAAGCAACCTGAACAAGACTGTACCAAACAAACAGGGAATGCTACAAATACATGTACTTCAAGCACTGAAGCTGCATCTCCAGTAAAGGCTGATGGTCTTGAAGTAATTGCTCATAAAAAAACCCAAACAGATAGAATTAGTACAGATAAATTAATTCCATGTAAAAAAGCTAACGATGATATTCAGATACACTCCATCAAAAATGGACATTCCCTGGAGATTAATAATTCAACAAATTACACATTGTTAGAAGAGAAAAAAGACTCACTGAGTAGTACAGTTCCAGGAAGGAAGTTTGCTGACGGTCACCTGAAAGAATCATGCTCTTTACCCATGAGAACAGCTGGAAATTTAGTAAACATAAGTGGAAGGTCATCCTTTGATCTTTCAACCTCAGATAAAAAAGCTGAGAAAACTCCAGTATCCTTAAATTTTTCAGACCTCGGTTCTTGTTCAAGAGTAAATCAAATGAAAGGTCAAGCTACATGGACTTCAGCTTCCAAGGAACCTTCCCTTTTGAATGAGAAACTACCACGCTTACTGGAAAACACAAAGGTTACTTCAAAAACACAGTGTCAAAATCTCAGTGAAAATGTTGACAGAACAGAAACAGCACTAGGTAAGAGAAGGAAGCATTTCTTTTGAGGCATGTACTGAATACACTTAGAAACAGTATCAAAATGTGAAATTTCTGCATCTGAGTTTAGTGTAACATTAGAAAAATGTAAACCTCCTGACATTTTAGTTATATGGCAAAAAAAAATATTGAAAGATGAGATTTGTCCATTAATTTATAGTGTAAATGCAACAGAACAATTTTTGTTTGCTCAATTATCTGATTATGTAGACAACTTCTCATATTTCTCTTTGTGAAAAAAGCAGTGCAATGACAAACTGATTATTTATAGGCATTTCGAACCCTAACGTAGAGCATGCTCTGTCAGGGCTCTGTATATACCTGAAAAGCATTGAGCAGCTTTTGGAAATTATTCAGCGCCCTCATTTTGCATAACAGTTGGATAGTTTTTAAACCAGTAGGTGCTTCTTTGAATGGGGCTTAGAGAAATTTTACTTTTTTATTTTATTGTAGATTTTTAATTCAGATGGACATTTAAAACCATCTGAATGTGTCCAATGTGTGAAAGGACAAGCTTATATTCTTTGAAGCTCTGGAAAACACGCCTAGCTGTTAAGAGTGCTCAAGGAGCTTTTTAATCTCCTACTGGTGGCACCTGGTGATTATATGCTGAGCAATACTTTGCATATGCAAATCAGCAAATAGGAACTTCATTCCATGTGTTTCTAAGTCATTACTGAAATGTGGAAAAAAATGTATTTTAGATTTGGTTTGCAATAAAATTAGCTGCTAGATTACTCCTATATTTATTTACTAAAAGTGTTATTTCTAAACTCGGTTTACTACCAAAGTAATAAAAGTATCATCTCTGTTTCCACAGTAAACTGACTAATACATTTACAGATGTTGCTCTACTTCAGTAACTGGACAGAGTAAAAGATACCTAAGTGGTGCCTGCCTTTCTCAAAATAAAGCTTGCATGTGGGTTCTATCCTTAATACATGCTGTAAACTTTAAAAAGCAGATAATCTCTTAGGTTCTGGAAGGAATTAAAGCCTCTGTGTGTGTAGAAAAATGGAGCTTTGGGTGCTTAGATGGTTTTCAAAAGAGCTACAGCCACAATACAGGGTGTTTGTGTCTATTAATGTTTTGTTGATGTAGTGTTTTGAGTTTTGGCCCTTGAACGTACAAAGAGCAGAAAATGGACTCCCATCCCTTAGTTTTGTGGCCAGTGGCAGTGGGACAGAAAAAGTTTAAAGATAATTTTGTTTCCGTACTTGGCCTACGTATATTTGTATACAGATGCATATTTTTTTGCAGTTCAGTTTCAGAAAAGTCTTTGTCCCTAAAACGATAGCAGTGGTAGCAAGGTAGCAGAATCCTGATCTCAGATGGTACATTATTTCTTTTAATAATGTGAATTTTGATACCTGAATTTTGATACCTGTTACAAGAAAATGAATGCACAGTTATGGGATGTTTTGCATGTACCTTTTCTGTAAGAACAGACAGCACTAGCTGAAGTTCTTCCCTGTGTTCCTCCTCCTTTGCTTCTCAGAACCTTTCTGTATGCAAAGTACTGTAACTCCAAGAAGTGACTCTGAGAGGTTCATCCAAGGGGATTTTAATATAACTAGTTCCTCAAATGAGTTGCCCAGTGACCAGCACAGTCACCAGACCTCCTGAATTCTAGTAAAACTTCACAGGGAGGATCTTGGTCTGTGTCCCAGATGTGACTCTCACTCATCATCCTGCCTAATTTAGAGGTCCCTACTTCAGCTTGCCGGCCTCTCTGGATCATGCAAGAACCTTACTGTCAGGGCACCTAACAGTTCACTGTGGTACTCAGCACTGCAACTTCCAAGATTTTTTGTGGCAGGTTTTTGTTGTTTTGAGGTATTTTCCGAAACAGCAAAGCTGGAGTGAAATCCATGTGGACCGTGTCCCTGATTTTTTTTTTATTTTTTCCTACTTAGTGAAGCACAAACCATTTAGCTGTTTGGGAGACCTAGAGGTGAAATGCATTGGTGAAAGAGTTTAGTAAGCTTATCTGAAGGAATTTCTTTTACTGCCTAACCACAATTCAGTTTACTATTTATACAACTCCGGTTACCAGAGAGCAGCCATACCACATCAGTAAATGGAGGAAGGAATTCGGAATGGGCAAGATCCTCCTGGCAACTCTTAAAAAAGAAAACAAACATAAAACAAACAAAAAAAAGAAAACTCATAACTGCTTTCCTCTTTTCCCCCAAGAGAAAATACCAGTATTCTTAATTAACTGTTACATAACTATGTATTTTCATAGCAAAACGAAGATTTTACTATTGTAGCGGTGATCAACGGGCATCTGTGTAGTGACAAAACAGCTACCGTTTTCGTTATGAGTAATTGTGAAAGTACACTTATGTTGTGATCTTGCAAGGAACATACCGTTGTCAGCAGAGTCTACTAGCAGTGGATATAGCCACTACAGGATTGGAGCCTTACACACTGCTCTGATTTATCCCCTTATTTGCCCTTCCTACCTTTAGTAGATAGCTATAGCCTGATTTCCTGAAATATTAGGTATAGCCATTTACAGAAAGACTCATTTAAAATGCTATTTGTTTATCTAAAACCCTTGTATTTGGATTCTGTCTTTTATTACAAGTCCCCTTGGATGTCAGGATGGCAGTAATTATGTATTTTATTATCATTATCAGAAGGTGATACTGTTTGAAAAAAGTATATTTAGTTAGAATATTGAGTACATACATTTCCTGTAAATCACAGTTTTGTCATTAACTTAATGTGTACATGATACAAACCATTTTTAATCAGAGTAGAAACATACCTCATCTTTAGAGACAAAATAGATGCAGAAGTATGTGAAAGAAAAAAATGAAAAGGGAAAAGCCTGCAACAGAGATTCAGTGATTTAAAACATAAATATTTGATTTTTTAAGATCAGAGGTAAACCAGAAGTTTAGTTACTTTACAATTAGTGCCTAGAGACCAAATTGCAGTTGTTACCATTTCCTTTTTGTCAATCAGGTTCTACCAGTTTTAACAGAGCTGCCGACACTTTGAATACCTCTAGTATCCACCGACACCCCCAGGGAGACCCTAGTGAAGAATGGAATGCTATAGCAAAGACTTTTTATGATTCTTCTTTTCCCACAGAACATGTAAGTCAATTAAAAATATTGCGGACCAGACCTCAGTGAGCTAATTCCACAGACATTTGTACAACTGTACGCATCTGGATACTTTAGGACTGAGTCAATCTCCAAAATAATACCAAAAGGGCAACAAGGCACCATTTTTCACAATTAAGGTTGATAGAAAGCAGCAGGAAAAAGTCACAGCGTATGAATCAAACAGATGCTAACCAGTCTGTTTGGGAGGGGAGGAAGAGGGTAGTTCATTGTGTACCCTAGTAAAAATCATCACCTACAGTAAAAGTAGGAGTTAAAAATTTAGCAGTAGTATGTAAAAGTATAAAAACATTGTTTCCTTTATTACTTGATAGGCACATGTTGTTTGAAAGAATCTGTGAAAGACTAAAAATTCAGAATATCTATGAATTAGAGCCTATCCATTTCTTCTGTGCTGCAGTTATGTGGTACCATATTTGGAGTTATCTTATTATTTAGTAGGAAGGCATTACATAAATGTATTATGTACATTACATAAATGAATTAAAAAGAAAGCTATTGTTTCCCTGTAAGATTACTTCATTCAGGGTGGCACTAGCAATGGCTCATACTGTATTTTTAGATCTACATTAAGACTGTGGAGCCTGAACAACTCTTAACTGCTGTATCGGGATTTGACCTAATGTTAAATATATTACTCAAAAGTGATAAGATAATTTACAGCTGCAGTTGACCTTCCATTTGAGAAGAGGTTCTAGAGGTATTTCTCAGTTATTGCTGTCTTCTCAGGATGAGCTTTGATGTCAGGGCGTACACTGTTTTCAAGTGACAAAGTCGGTTGACTTCACCGGATTTAATCAGCTCTCAACACCATTAGCATTCACATTCTCCAAAATTCAGAAGACTGATGTTTTAAATTACTCACTCTGCTTGGCAATGACAATGAGATGGACTTTTCACCAAGCACAGTGGTGGTATTTACTGTGTCTCTTGCTTTTCCTCACTGAGGTGGAGCCAGGAACTGAGTGACCTAAAATACCTACAGCTAATACAAAGCTGTGTTTCATTATCTGACTGTGGTTACATCTACTCTGTCACCTCCAAACTAAAGCTTTTTAAATGCTGGCTTAGTAAAAGCTGAGACCGACAAGAACAGAGTGCATTACTGGTTTGATTTTACATTATTTCCCAAGTACTTAATCTATGACATCTCAGACTGGGATATGGCAGACCACACCCTCCATTCTGTGTTGGTGTCATTCTAATAACTTCTGTCCTCCAATTTGTAATTTTTGTGACCGATATGAAAAATCTGTTGGAAGATTAAAAATAGGCTCATCAGGTTTTTTTGCTGCTCAGTTTATTTGATTTGACTAACACGTATGGCTATAACTGCAGCAGATTTATGCCTTCTGCAATTTGGGTAATCTCACTCAACCAAAGTACAGTACTTTTTAAAAAGTAATAAAAAAATAAAAAGAAATGCTACAGGTACACTTGAAATTCCAGCAAAGATGTGAAAAACTGTTTCAAAATTAGTTTGTACGTGCCTGAGTACAAGGTAAGGATGAATAAGCTTCCTCAGTTCAGTTTAAACACAAGTCCCTAACCATACAGTCATACTATTCAGCAGTGAATATATTTTTACACGTGTCCCATAGGTTGCCAGATTACTCACTGCTGGCAATAAGACACAGTTTACTTGTATTTTTAGTTTGACAGCTGAAATTATATTTTTAAAGCTTTATTTTAAACCCTCTGTAATAGAACTGTATTAAAATGCTATATATATTACCTAGCTGCAATTACTTCTCCAGAGAGGCCTAAATGCTTCTTGTCTTCAGAAAAACCCAAGCCGCCGCTTTATTTCACTGCAAAATTTCACTTCCACATGTGGAAGACCTAAAGTTTTTCTCTTTGGATTAGTACAGGACAGATGCAGCCCCATGTGCTATTCCACAAAGATTATGATTAGTGACTTGCAATGAAGTATGATCTATTTCTTTCTGAGGCCTTGGGAAAGAGCATGGGAGAGTGTATGTATATGGCTGCTAGAATTAACAGGTTCAAAATTTTAATTGCTCAAAGTTACTTCCTTACTGAAATGGAGATTACAGTCATTATTGACCTGAAGCATCAGTATCTTCAGCTGCATGGCAGTAATGTTACAGATGCAATAGGCTAAGCAAACAACTTGCATAAAGTTTATTGTTTCAGATTTCAAACTTCCAAGAAATGGTTGTGCACTGAGTAAGGGAAGTTATAGCACAAAATTGACATGCTAAAATAAAGGCAGGCCTGACGACGACTTTGTGGCTTACAGTTAATTGGGGCACAGTTGCCTAATATTAAAAAACACCTGTGCAGAGGAGGAAGACCTCAATCTTGTGATCCCTGTAGGAGAATTACCTTAACATGCAACCAAATTATTAGATGTCATGTTACAGATCCCCAAGGACAACTGGCTCGGTGTAGCATGGTTTTGTTGTGCACCTGTGCTCGGGCAGGTGGCTAGTGCTACATGCCACCCCCACCAACCCCCACCAAGAGCTACACGTTGCATTACAAGTGAAATACTCATCATTCTAGCAAAAAACTGTTTCCCTACTGTGCTGTCATATGTGTTTGATTTGGACGGATATGAAGTATCTATCAAATAGTAATTAAAAGTAGTCAAAGAACAAAAATATCTGTAACACAAAAAAAAAAACTATTACAGACCTTGCATCAGTTAATTGTCTTTGCTTTCTAATCTATACAGCAAAGCAGAGAGGGAGTTAGCACTATAAACGTTGTAATTTTGGGTTTTGTTAATAAAATGCCTGCATAGCAATAGAAATGTCAATTGCAGCATTAAACTGTTTAATTAAACTATTTACTTTGCTTATCTGCATTCTAGTACAAGGTTGGGTTTTTTTAGTCATACTCTTCTGTACTAAGTCTTACGTTAAAGTTCGTAAATACACAAAAGTGTATTTGTCATTATCAAGGTGGTTTTTTTCCAATTGACTTATCTTTCTGTTCCTATTTCCTTGCTTGCTTAACGCTCAGCAAAAATCTAACAATTTGAACCTTTGTACCTGAATTTCACTGCATTATTAACTGCTAAGTTTGTGTTCTGTCAGGTGAAAGAAATATTTACTGCTTTACAGCACAAGCAGAAGCCTTCCCACATGCCTGGAGCTCCAGAAAGAAGTGAAAGTGCACTAAGAGATGAGGACAGCTGTTCTATTCATAACTCTACTATACAAAACCAAATAGAAGAAATTGAGAAATTCCTGAATGTGGAGAGACTTCATTCAGCAAGAAAAAGAAAATATGAAGAAGGCCAGTGAAGATCAGTGGCAGGAGAAAAAAAGCATGTATTTTATGCACAGATAAATCACTTACGTAAACCAGCTTTGTAGAGGTATTCTGACAGAATATGGTATATGTGCACTCTGCTTTCATGTTTAATACGGCACATAAAAAAAGTCTAAGTTCAAAAATGGATACAATCCCTACTGTTAGTTCTCTGTTTCTGCAATCAAATCCAAGTTGTTATGGGTTTTGCCCAAAGTTAGAACTTTCACAAGTTAATCTTTTCATATCCATTAATTATCATTAAATGATTACTTGAAAGTCCCTTCTCCTGCTACTCAGAAGTCTTGGCTGAAATACTTCAATTTGATTTCTGTCAGACTGCTCACTCAGTTTTCAAGCAACATCAGCTGCAACTCTTCCAAAACACAACAGTTTCTACACACACTTACAACAACTTACAGCAGTTCTAAGTGGCAGAACAGGAAAGTCTTCTGCTTACTTTTACTGCCAAATTATATTTAAATATATGTTGTAGTTGATTCTGTATCAGTAAGGTTTGTTTCAACACTAAAACCTCCGTAGATAATTCCTGATGCAAGGCAGCAGAACTTGCTTCATAAAGCTTCACTTTAACTGGTTCACATTCTTCCTTCCTTAGGGTAAAAGGGAATTTTTCTCTTACTTTACAATTACTTGCTCCATCATTTTCCTGATCTCCCTCCCCACACCTCTTGCAAACTTAAACAAGAACAAAAGAAACACAACCGATATTGCTGCTGTTTGTTGTTGCTAATTATGTAAGAAAATCAACATAAGTTATTTTCCCATGTTAGTTTTATTGCTTTTTTGTGTTGCAATTTAGAATATTCAGCTTCTTTCAACCAACTGCATACATTTTGGAAACATTCACAAATTGGTAAAGTTTTGAATAAATTTCATCTATGGTGACGTTACTAGGTCAAAAAAGATGTTTAGGTGTCTGAGAGACTGAGAAGACTGTTTTTCACTTGGTTCAAATTTTGTTTCCAGGTGTTTAGAGTGTCATACAATTGCTGCCATTGCTGCTTTCCAAAAGTCCGATGTGTGCTGTGACTAGAGAAGTAAAACAAAATTGGAAGATGATCACTAGATGTCATGCTCACCTAATAATTATTTTATAGCATTACTTTACTCTCACAAGTGAATAGGAACATTTTTTATTTTCTCCATATAAGACTGCACTTTACCAGTTAAGAGAATGCTGTAGCCTTCCCAAATATTTAAAGCAACAACAGTCATTAGTATTCTTGTCACTATTAGGTCATTAAATGAAATGTGCTGGAAAGTAGGACTCTTTCATTAAATAAGCTAATCACATTCAGTGTGAGCTTTAATAAAATTATGATAAATAGCAACTATTTAACTACCAGCAACTGAGAGGAACAATACCTTGCTTCTAGTTAAAATATTCTACAAATATAAGTGAAGTAATTAGAACACACTAAGTTCTGCAAAATGCTATGGAGAATTAAGTCTTACCTGACAACTACTTTCCTCTGTGTCTGATCTATTTTGCAGTATACCATCTTTGTCTTTACAGCTGCAAAAAAGCAATGCTGTTTTGAGCAACGTTTTCAAAGATAGTGCAAAGGCATTAAACTGTATAAAACCTGTTCAAAATTAGATCAATACAAACATAAAACCACAGCGGTTCACTTAATATTGTTTTGCTGTTTGTTTTAACAGTCTAGTAGGCAGAAAAACAAAATGATGTAACAAGATGAAGGTCATGCATAGATCCTATTGTTTGGTGCCAATATATTAAAGCAATATCCTGTAGAGTTTTTATGAACTTCTCTCCCCTACAAACACATCCTGTTTTAGCGACAGCAAACAAAACCACATTACAAATTCAACCTGCAAACAATTTATTAGTTCTATAAAGAATTACATGAAATACGCTGAAAAGAAAAACAGTTTAAAAGACAACAGTTAGGCATGTCTTTAAGCATGAAGCTTTGCAGCTATATTCTAGGATCTAACAAACCCAGAAATTAAAAATGAGTATTTTTCTGAATACTTAATGTTAGCTTAGAAGACTACAAAGGTATTGTTCATTAGCCCTGCATAAAGTACGGTACCACAGTTCTTACCATCAATAACAAATGCTTCTACATCATCAGCTCCGATCTGAAGTTCCTGTTGCATTGTGTCAAATGATATTTCTTTATTCTCTACAGCCATTCCCATGAAGGTAAGTAGCCTCATTTTTGCCATATTGTGTTCGTGCAACAAGCCTGTGTACAAGTGTTGATAGTTTATGAATATGAATTATAATTCAATAATTTCTTTTTCATGTTATTTTTACTATATATGCTTCCAATAAATTAAAATGTAGTTCACATCAAGAAAACATTCAACATGTTTTGAGGTAAAACATTAATTCCTGTATCTTCTTTGTGTTTTGCTAAAAAAGCTAGTTTAGTTGTGAATTCATCAAGATTCAGTCATTGTCAGTGAAAGGTAATAAATTTCTACAGCAGTGAAGCACAGAGAATTTCTGAAACCGTAAAAACATCACCTTAACAGAATTGTAGGTGGTGAGGGTGCAAATGAATTTCTCAGTTGCATCATCTGAACAACACTGCACCAAATGGAAAATACATGACCAGTAATGCCAAAACCTTCTTACAGCCTCACCGCTCACTCTCATGTAGTTGCTTGAAAATAAACCCCTCTCAGTAACAACTTAGCAACACAACATTGCTGTGCCAGAAGAATGTGTTTTGGCACTGAATTAACTGTTTATACCACAGCAGCAAAAAAAGCATCATGAGTCACATGTATGCTTACAGCATCCAGTGTGGCAAAAAGTGCTCCTCAAGAACAGACAAACATGACTGTATGAATGGCAACACGAGAAATTGAGCCAAGGGCTTGCACCTCTAAATCGGAGAGTTTTCCTGAGAAAAAGTCCAGGTCAACAAGTTAAGACATTAAGCTCGCTCTTAATCCAAGTTCTGTGTGGTATCAAGATTCAGCGGAAGCTTCTTTAAAAGGAATGTCAATCATTTTGTTTTGGAATGACATTCTAAACACATTGCTTGGGTAAATATTTAATTTGGAATTTATAACATCCATACACTAACAGGAAAGCACATTAGCGCAGGACATCATGTTGTGTTAATTAGCTGTAATTATGATGCAGGTTCCCTATTTGGCACCGATTCAACAAAAACATGATCACCATAATTCATACAGATGAGGAGCACCAGCAACTATACCTAACTGGGTTTAATGGAACTCTACAAGCATCAAAAAAATCAATTAGCACACATTAACCCTAATTAACAAATGCAAATGAGATTCTGATTAACTTTGCAAAAAAGACTGCCAATAATACCAGATTAAATGTGGACATGTTAGGGCGATTCAGTTGACACAGATAATGCTACTGCTGGCCTAAGTTGTCAGCATTAATAAAACACCAAATTGTAACAAACTGATGCCACCTGTAGGAGCCTTCGCTGCACAGGTTTCATGGCCTAGTTTCAACTGGTCCTGCTCCAGCAAAGGTTACAACTAAAAAGGATGCTGTACTGGCACTGAAATCCTATTATTAATATCCTTTATTTTAAAGCCCAATACCTTGGGAAGTTATTTAGAAAAAAATACATATTTAAAGATCTGTTTATCTGGGGGAACAGGTCATATTTGTTCTGAAGAATTTCTGAATGCCTTATCTATTAATTGCATTGTTTCCTATACCAACCTGCCCTTGTTTTTCAAAGGCATGGCTGAAACGATCAGACCAAGTTCCTAGCATTCCAGTCTGCACTGCCTCAGAATCTCTACCTTGTCCACTGCTCACATTCAGGATCTTCTGAGTACACCACAAAGCAGGTGAGAAGTCAAGATAAATGGAAGTAAGGCTGTCTTTCAAAAGATTTACACTGATCTTTAAGGATTTTACTAAGATTGTATGCGTCCTGGACATTGAAAATGCACACACTGTAGGTTCACAGAGGTAAAGGCCGGGAAGCAAAGCAAAAGAAATTACTATTGTATATTATATGATTAATACTACATATGTGTAATTAATCTTCCATAAATTTATTCAAATGTTAGCGTAACAGCATTTTCAGCAAATACTTCTCTGTACAAATAACAGATAAGCCATTTCAATACTTTAATTACAATGCAAAACCCTTTCCCCTAAGAAAAGCATACGATGTCTGCACAACTAATGTTCAAATACGTATGAAAAAGGTATGCTTATCCTTATATACGCATTTACAAACTACCAAAAACTTACTGCTAATTTTATCCACAAAAAAATCACACTGATATTTCCATCATTTTAATACCCAAAGTACCAGCATTTTAAAGCTTTGAGGGCAATTATTCTCAGAATTATACCACACTCCATTAAACAAAATAATGCATGTGTTAAAAGGCTGCACTAAACTCTGTTTTAGCAAAACTATGCCTTTCCTCAAACGCATTCAGCCAGTGTTCAAGTGTCATTTCAAAATCAAAGTTATAAAAAAAAATAAATCTGATTTTTATGGAAACATTTATTCATTACCAATATGTCAAAACCTTAATGCAGTAATAAAAAAATCTGCATCATTGAGCAATTTCTGCATTGTCACTGACCCCTGTCCTAAAAAGCTGGAATATAAAAAACGTAATTTTAATGCATGCAATAGCTTATGAACCAGTGCTCCTTTGAAACAGTCAATTACACATCAATGGGGGAGTGTCAAAGTGTTAATTACTACTCCTTTTTTCCACAGTGTGTAAATAAAGAGGGTGCTGACATTAACATTCCATCACATTACTTCATGTGATGAAACAAATTAACTGGGACAGACTGGCTTGCTAGGTCTAATGCATCAGCACATGCAGACACACGCACACACAATTTGCATGTTTTATCTCACTGTTCAAAAATATTTGCTGTTATAAAGTTATCATAAAAAAATTGTAAGATATTTATGCAAGCTGCTAGCTTACTCAATACAGTTCTGGTCTCTGGCTTAGCCTAGAGTATCAATGCATTAAAACTCACCTCCCAAAAGGTTTAAGAGAAAACCCCAGCTTGTCCTTGTAGAACAAACCACAATTAGCTGGTCCATTTACAATTTAGTAGAGGTTTGACTCTACAAACTCTAATCCATTATGTAAAAGTCCTATTAAATTTCCTGGGCTTCAATGTATGTGTTCAACTGAAGCACTTTGCGGCTTCCATATCTTAAGCCATGTAAATAGTCAGAAAAGTAATAATTGGAAAACTTACCAAGGGAGTCAATGAAGTCTTTGTTGTTCTGATAAAACTTGACATAGGATGCTAGTTTAGCACTTACAAAAATTGTCAAAAGCTAGAAGATGGAAAACAAGTATCAGAAGAGTTTAAATATTAGCTATGTTTCCCTCCCTGGAGACTGGACATATATATATATATATATGAACTATTGGGATTGAACGGAAAAATCAACCATTAAGAGCTAAAATTCTGTCTTCTGCCACTAGCTGAGGGCAATCTGTGCTGAGCTTCCTTTTCTCAGACTTGGAAGGCAGTTTTGCTACAGAACTCACATGACAGCAGATTTGTAATGTGAGTTTATGAAACTTCTAAAGGGAAACATTTCAGATGTAGTATTCAAAATTTTTAATCCTAAAAGCACTGATAGTACATTGCAGCTCAATATTACTGACATAAATAACTATTCTAATGAATTTAAAAAAACACCAATAAAACAAGGCACTGTACAGGTATCCTGCTAAAATAAAAAGTGACTTACATCATGAATAAGTTCTCCTTCCAAAAATTTGACTGGTTTTAAGGCAAGAAGATGATCAAAGAGAAAGGTATTTGGATCCTTCAATGCTCGTACAATACATCTAATTAGAAAATGAAAATGCTTATTTTTTACAGCAATACACATTTTTATGAGTAACAGCAACTCAATTTGTTGTTCCTTGCTTTCTAGGAAACACCCAAGGGTTTGCAACTATTGTTAAATGTAAGACATGTCACATTCCAATTTTAATCTTCATTTTACAGATGGAAAAAGCGAGGAACAGAAAGCATTAAGTAATTTGCCCAGTATCACAAATTAAGTTTGCCAGGTGGCAAGACTACAGATCACCCTACTGTTTCCATCTATGCATTTATTTCCAGCCCAGCCTTCATTCCTAGAGGTATTTTTACTGTCCTCCTAAAATTTCATAGAATTAAGTTGTTTAGGAAGATTAATTACACTTGAATACATGACACAAAACAGAGAAAACCCCAATACCAAACACTACAAGGCCTATGATTTATCAGTTACAGCTCCAGACTATAAACAGACCTACAGTGTTTCTAGAACTCTAGATGAAAGCTTTTGTTCAGCAGCTTGTTAGAAGCCTTAGTGCTACCCTCGCTCCGATGGCCAGCGCCGCGACCCTGCTATGTAACATACAGCCAGAAGAACCTAGTGTCTGCACAGGCACAGCAAGATGACAAACCCAAGACAGACACGTTCTTTCAGATGTAAAAGGCCTCAGACTGCTGTAGGGTAGTTAATGAAGTTTTCATTTATGCACAGATACTTCAATTTTCCAAATGAGACATCCTGATTTTCCTCCATGCTCAAGTACAAAGAACTCCCTTGAGAACTACTGGCTGTATACACCTGGCAGAACTAGAGCACTTACTAAAAATCTAATTCCTAAGAAGAATCATGATAGGTAGAATGTCAAAATACAAGCTCTTACTCATTGCGGCCAGTGGGGGAAAATATAGCATAAAGAATCAATTTACTCCCAGCTTGTCCAACAAGTAAGCTTACTTCTGTGCAGTTCACATCCTTAGTACTTGCTCACAGAAAATAGAGCAAGAATTTCTTTTCAACAGAAAGTGCTATTTGAACACTTGAAGTTAAAGAATGAAACAATCAGCAAGTAAAAAAATCTGAAATAGATGACGCCAATTCAAATTTTGATCGCAGTTGATGTAAACGAAGTGCTTATCCAAGGCTGATCTCTCCCAGCAGTGACCAGAAACACACCTGTGCACTTGCACAACAGAGTAAACCTGACTTTGCCTGGAACCAGCCAAGCCCACTGTGGACCGCACAGACAAACTCTCGATAAGTCAGCCATGCTACAGACAAAGCAGCTGCGGCAGGGCCCTCACCTGCCAGGTCATTCAATACTCAATAGTAATGTGATCAACATAATTTAGCAATTAAGGAAAAGCTACTTTTAAGGAAAACAGGAAGCCAGTATTACCTATGAGCATCAACTCTAGCCTGGGAAGCATTGTCCTCTGTGTAACTTCCAAGTAGTTCCACCATTACTTTTGCTGCGGTGTCACTATAGAAGAAAAACAAAGTTACCTCAGGACTGCTGAATAAAATAGTTCAAACAAGACACTCAAATATTTAAATAATTCCATTATGATGTTATAGGTCAAATTAAATTACACTTGAGAAGATGTAGATGATCCATTTTAATTCTAGTGGAGAGAACAAATTAACTAGATGTATTCTTTCAATTCTTGTTCTACAAAATGTTTATCTTCACCCTTCATTTCATTCTCTTAAATTGATAAATTACCTGCTGGTTATGGAAAAAGCTTTCTGAGCTAGGAACAGCTCTATATGGTTCACTAGAATGCTCCTCTTATGCACATCTGGATTTAATCACTGCAGAGTAAGTAGCACTGCAAAGTTTATTTCAAATGCAAAATGGCATATCTTAAAGAATATTTATGGTCAGGCAAATGACTAAAAAAACTGCCTTTTCTTCTTTCACAGATTCTCTCTTCAAGTATTCAGAGTGAGAGCTGCTCGTTTTCCTGACAAAGTTAAGCAGCCAGAAATCAGATTGGCTGCTGTGAAGCAAGCAGCTTCCAACATTGCTTTGACAGGCAGCTTTTGGAAAAACAATTCTTTCTAAGAAAATTGAGTAAACCTACAGCCTTGTCTACCCAGATTATTTTGTAAACAACAGCTCATCAATGCTGCTGCAAACCAGCTCCAAGACCGTGGCTGTGCATTTTAACAAATCTTAATTTATTTTCACGTAACAGTTCTTACATGAGAACGTGTCACACTAGTGAGACCGGCAGCTGCTGATGTTTTTTAAAAAAATCTCGGCAAAAAATATAAGCATAGAATATGCTACGTGTATACACACAAAAAGCTGTTTCCTGTTTCACATGGAGTTCTTGTTAACTATCGAAATAGAAGGCTGTGACAGTTCCTCTATACAGAGGATAGATTTTGCTGATGCCACCTTTCTACTGCCTTTGAACAAGATCGGGTGTGGATGTACACACAACCAAAACTCAGTAATGTGAGCATGTGCTTCGCAGAAGCCTCCCATGCACATACACAGACTGGCAACTACTTTACTAAGAGGCACATTCTCAGTAGACGGGAGGAAGGTTGCATGCTACTCTCCAGAGTACAGAAGTTACAGTGTAAAGCTACAATCTTCCTTCAAAGTAGCGTATTTCCAGATAGAACAAAATTCCCCATTGTAGGTCAAAAAGGCCTACAAAATTTTCCTTAAAAGAAGAAACTGCAAAAATAAAGTTTCAAATCACTTTGATTACTTAATGGTATAAATTTCATCAGGAAGGAACAAACCAACACAGTACTCCTAGTACGTACTGTGCTGTGATACAGGTTTAACGCATATAGCAGCACAGGTCCAAATGTTTTTTATAGTACAATGACACTATCTTTATATGGGTGTTTATTTTAAATCTCACAATATTTGACAACTTCTCTATAGGGTGAGGTTTTGTGGTCCTAGAGAATTTACCAGATTTCATAGATGTACAGTACAAATATTAAGACATCACGGGAAACAAGCAATATCATATATGATCTGGATGCGCACTGAACGAAGACAGTTTGTGCCCAAGACAGGGGAATTTTCTATAGGTTCCAGGCATTATTCCAGAACTGTATTCAGGGATGTAAACTCGAATGGAATATTTGTTTTAAGACTCCAGCGTTAAAGACGTCAGCCTATGTTTTGTCATGGCAACTAACGTTGGCGTGTAGAGGAACAAACAGCTCTGTATCAGTGAAATAAAATTTAGACAGCTTTATATATGATGGAACCATTTCCATGTACATCAGTCTATGACAGACTGATTTTTGCACTGGTGAAACCTCATCAACACTAGATATTCTAGTGAAGACAAAGAACCAGTTTAATACAGGACAGATACTATATAGACATTCAAAGAGGCTCAGCTCACACCCTATTCAGCCTAACAATACAAGACTCCTTATTTAATACAAGCTGTCAGTAGTTGTTCTTGTACACTTCAGAACTGTGTTACAGATTTCTGGAACTTTTCCTCTTCTCCCCCTTCCCTTAGGAACAAAAATAGAAAACTATGAATTTAACTAATTTCAAGTAGTATTTGCAACCCCCCCACCTTTTTTTTTTTTTTCTTTTTTTCTTTTTTTCTCCTTTTTCAAGTGGGGAAGGAGTGGAATCTTTCAGTTGTATTTCTAGGAAACATCAGAATACTAGACAATAGACAGAACACAAGACAATTACTCCCAAACTTTCTGTGCTAATTTCCTGTGAGCCTCAGCAAGTATCACAGGCCTTTTAATCTTACTCTACTCAACATCAGATTACTACCATAAATTAGGATTTTGAAAGCAGTAATACAGATCACTATTTTATCAAAGCTCATTGCCAAATGTGTATCTCACCTAAGATGCAAATGTGAACATTTTTCCTAGCAAGACAGCTTGCACAAGTACTCTTGGCTCCACTTGCCAGTCTAGATGCGTAACTTGACAAAAAGCCAGGAAGAATTGAAGAGTGATGGTAGATAAAAGGAAGAAAAAAAAATACAGAGTATTCAGAAACTTAGTAAGAAGTTGGAATCATGTCCCTCTACATTACAAGATACTAAATGGAATTAAATGAAACAATTATTTCGCAGGTGCCTGACATGCTGAACTTTTTGCTAGAGGTATTAATAACCAGACCTGTCAGACCTGTTTGAATGGAAACTTGGGCAGGACTAATCCTGCCCTGAATCCTGCCAGGTCAATGGCAGAGACCAACTGTACGCTGCACCAGGCTGGCACCTGGCTGGGCCGTACAGGAGAACCCCACTCTGGCTGCACGCAAGTCATGCACACCTGTAAAACTCCATCTGTAACTGGAAAACACAACAGCTCGCATTACCTTGCAGTTTCATACTGACACAGCTAGGAAAATGCTGAAGACTAAAGCAGCTGAGGCACAAAAACTCTACTGCAGAACCTTTATGGCAAGGAGCACGAGCAGCCGAGAAAGTAACTAATCTTTCACAAAGTTCAGCTACCAAATACAGATCTGAGAACAAGCCACAGCAGCCATCTGTTTTCCAGCCACCACCACCAATTTTTCTTCAGTTGATCATGGGAAAGATAAAAAGCCCTCTTCGAAGAGATCAAGACGATTTTGATCATCAGAAAGAAACTTCAACCAGAAAGTGACTGGAAAAGATTAGATAAAACAAGCTTTCACTTATCGCTGCAGGAAAAGGAACACCACACATAACATCTGTATGATTTAATTTTCATGAGCTACCAGTCTGTTCACAACCAACTTAGCCACTGGGGAAAAGTCTATCAGCTACGAAAAACCATCTCTTCTGCCGTACTTAGTTAAAACATCAAATGAACAAACCCCCTTAAACTCTGTTGTTTTCCACATTGTATTCCTTACCCTTGATTATAAATCAACACGGTAACCGAGGTAGGATTTTTTTTACTTATTTTTCAGTTCCCACTTATCTTCCCATACTGCCAGATAGAGCAACATTCCTGAGTGCTAAAGCTGGAATGCTGCTGTGAGTTTCCCATACTATTGCAAATACTGCCCACTGATCCAGGAGTGAACCAGGTCAAAGGTGCTAGGGTCACTTGGTGTTTTCTTTTCTGGAGAGAAGTGTAAGCGCTCTGAAACATTGCTCCATCCAGTGCAAAGCCTGCTGCAACAGACGGTAAGGACACCGGGTACAGGAGTAATGTGTTACAGGGTTAGTGGAGGTTTTTAATGCCCAACTTAAAAATTTCACTTATTATCAGTAAGCAAAACCCATTTGGTAGCAAGGTTACTGGTAGCGCTGCAAACGTAAAGTGGAAGTTTAATCCACAGATTTTTTTAACAAGACTAGCTAAAAACAAATAGCTATTAAGTAAGGGTATTAAGCTAGTTAAAACCTCTCAATAAATCAATAAGATGAAAAATGTTTAAAAGAGTAAGAGCATTACAGAGTATCACTGTGACATTTCTGAAAGCAAGCACTAAGCCATGTATAAGATCTCTGATTAATGTTTCTGAAATTATTTTGACCATCTGAAATCTGTCACACAGTACTACTATCAACACAAAAGCATTTTAATGTTAGTAACAGGAATAGGAATTCCCAACAATGTTGTAGCTCACAGTGTAACTAGTCCACGAGGATTCATCATCCCTAAATTGAGGTTAGTTACAAATGATCCTGCTATGCTGATGCAGCATTTCCAGGCTACAATTTCAGCAGGCCAGAATAAGCTAACTCTGCTGCCAGAAGGAACTCACCTCCTCCTATGACAGCTCCACACTTGCCTTTGTTAACCCCTGGGAAGGTCACCTCACCAGCCCGACCCACCGTGCAGCTGCACAAGTGCCTACACCAGCACAAACCGACATAGGTTCTGGTAGCCAGAGGGGACAGGACAGAATTTCTCCCTTCTGCAGCAGTACAAAGTTATTTAAATGTAGAAAATGCAAATGCAGCTACACTACCAGCATAAGCCAGCGGTGTAGAGGTCCTGATGCCAACTCACTAGGAAAATTAACTTGGAAAACTAACCTGGAAAAGAGTGAGAAGCACGGGGAGAAGTAACACACATCCCAAACTACAGCAGGGACAGCTTAAACAGGCTGAAACTGCTGCAGAACTCCATGCTCAAACCACTCCTGGATACCAGCCCATCTCTACAGCCCTAGCCAAAACAGTCAATACACCGTATCACAACTGTAAGATAAATTGATGACAGCTCTCAGTTAAGACCTACATTAATTTACAGACATGATACACAGAGGATTACTTTACATGCCAGAAGACACTGGTCTGCCAAGTTTGGTAGATCAAAGATGCTTCTTATGATCCAGGATTATTGAAAATAGCCAAGCAGGTATACTGTGGACATTAATTCCCGTGACTAGTGGAAAGCTCTGTCCTAAAAGTAATGTTTACATAAAAAGACTGATTGTGTTCACTGTGATTGATAAGCCTCGCAACATTATTAAGTAAGAGATAGCACTACCATGCACTAAAATATCGAAAGTGCAATTAAATAATAAACTTGGCATAATCCTACAATGGCTCAACGACTAATATTTATAGAAAGGAAGAGTTTTATTTTGAGAGTCTGTGGTTTGCAGCTAATTCACTATTACCTTTAATATTCTTGGAAACACTGGTTTAATCTAAGAGTGCTTAAAAACATAAAAAGAAAAAACCCAGGTATAACTGGATTGAATTATCAGTACAGATTAATTTTAAAGGTGCTGTGAGAAATACGTTCCCTACAGATCAGTTACAACACATCAGCTTAAAATACAGTTATCTAGTATCTATTACTTGTCTTTTATACCTTTTTTTGCAGTCTACTAGGACATCATACAGCAGCCTCAGAAGCGTGTGTTTTTTCTCTGTGCCAAGATTCCAGTCAGAAATCCATTTTCGGACCTAGGCAGAATACAAGTGGGGAAAAAAACACTGAGAAAAGACTAAAATAAAACTGAAAATATTTCTCATTTTCTCTCAAGCAGAAAAAGATTGAGAAGATCTTGCACAGAGATTTCTCCTTTGGGTCCTCTGACTCTCAGCCCTTGCCATTCAGAGCCTGGAAGTTTTCCCGTGAAAAGCCAAAAGTCTGTGCTCTCCACGTTACTTCCTAAATAAGGATGAATGATTCTAATACACCCCGATTCCAGACCAAGGGACAAGAACTTGTGCCTCACTCCTGATCAAAGCTTCTCATTTCCATTGCTATCACAGGAATCAGACACATTTAACTACGTTCAGCATCACAAACAGAAAATAAATGGCCACTTGATTTAGATCTGTAGACAGACCTTTATAAAAATAATATCTGTATTCTGCCTTTCTTGTGTCACTAGGCTCTGTATCAACCCTGACTACTATTTAGTGAGACGCAACATGGTTAATACAAAGGCCATAACTTGAAGCGCCACATTAATTACCTGATCTAGTTCAGTTGGAATGTACTGGATGGCACCACATGAGGAGGCCACTTTAAGAAGGCTGCAGTACACCGTGTATCTCACAGGAGTGTTCTTGTCCATACCGTGGAAGAGGTTGCTCAGTCTAAACCACAAACAACAAACAACTGAGTTAAAGAGGTTTCAAAAACCATTACTGGAGTGCACATAAATGTTTCTATGAAGATGCATGCTAGTACACACAAAGCACCTGGTGGCACATCACATCCATGATGAATTCTAATGGCTTTCCGTTTCGTAACCACTTTCATCAAAGCAGTTGAAAACTATTTTCATTTTAATTTTGTAATACCCAAGCAAAGAAAGTATACTGGTAATTCTATTTTATGAAAGGGAAAAAAAAAAAAAAAGCATGCTTCCTGCAACAGAGTACCATATCTTGCCAGATACCCCACACAGATTTAAAGACATAGAAGATAATCCTTCCTCTTTAAAGGAAGGCTTACTTTGCAAGATCCCATCGTCTCACTTTCCTCTGTACAATACTCACAGCTGCAATCTGAGAGATGGGCGCTCTCCTTCCCGAAATTTTACTAACTTCTCACACAGGCTTTCAATCAGTGCTTCTTGTTTGTCAGGTTCCAGGATAAGAAGCAAAGAGACTACACTGTTCATCACACTCTCAACATCTGCACAAAACACAACACGCAGCTGTTTAAACCTGCAAGCAGCAATCATCAGTAGCAATTTAGTGCTGGTAAGTTACTTCTGCTATGAATCTCTTGCCAATTTGCATCGGCAAGGACTGCAAAAGAGAGAAAATGCTAAGATAACCCACCTGGCTATTCATCAGAATGTACCAGAGACTTGGCTCATGGTCTTTCACCAACACATCTCTATGTAAAGCAAGAATTACCACCCTAAGGTCAAAACAGAATTTGGTATTTGGTGTCATGCTTGCTCCGAATTCTCTGTTCACACAAACGAGAGGTCAGAGGAACTTCAGGTTTTGGTCTTAAAAAAACAGTGGCTTCCTCCTGCACATGCAGAAAGCTGCCCCACGGTTCTATAGCAAGAATACTAATACCTAGTGCTCAAGTACAGTAAAACATTTTGCCAGGAGCGCAAGGGATACCCAGACCACAGGGAAATGCCTGCAAGAACAAAGGACATTCAAAATCCTCCCCATCTCCTGTTTTAGGCCTGGTGTTCCGTCCTTTCCAAACAGGACCAGACAGGTTTTGTGTGTTCTTTTCGTAGTCTGCCCAAGCATCAGTTATGCAAAGAGTAAGAACAAAATTCATTATATATGGGAAATACTATTTATTCCCTGAGATGACATCTGAACATCAAACAGCGGAGCAATAAGCTGCTCCAGTATTTCATACCCATTTGCCTACAGTAAAAGTCAACATGAAAAATAATCTTAAGTACTCCTTCTTAGATGAACCATGCATCCTTCAAACACATAGGGTAATCATGTTATGCATATTCATATAGGCATATGCCTATATTCAGTCACATATTCATTCAGTATATGCCAATATTCATATTAGCAATTGATTTTTTACATTTAAAAGTTCTATATGGAATTCATATATTGATACAGAGCACAGCAGGCATAGAAAGATCATTAAGGCTACTGTGCATTATTAGTGCCATTAAAACATATTAGTGTAGCTTCTAAGGATCTACAGCCCTTAACTTGGAAAGAGTTACTGATCACTGAAAATCCTAGTGTCTTCAGACAATAATAAAGTTTCGACCTTTAAAATTTCTACTTCCAGATGTCTAGTCCTAACTTTTGTTACTTTAATCTTTCTTGACCTGCAGCATCACAGCCTTTAATTGACAGTAAGTCTTATTTTTATCGTACTTTTTTCTTCAGAGAGAAAACCTATTTTACATACAACTTGCAATGCCCTCCTAACAAGCACAGCCCAGCTCAATTTCTGACTTCTTCAAAGGGCGCTGGATGTCTGGAGAAGGGAGGGGTAGAGTACATGCAAATTTTACATGGCAATGATGGAAGTAAGCACTTCCAGTTTTATAAAGACGCATGTGTTAACATGCCAGCCATGCAAAATACCTCTAAATTCTGCCAACTGTTTCTGTTTGAAAGCATTGACAGCGATATGTTTAGCAAAACCAACAAAACTTAACGATGCAAACCTTTGTCATCCTCTTTCAGGCACACATCACAAACTTCAATGATCTGTGCCAAGTCCACATGAAGTCCACCTTCAGCGTTTTCTTCCGAGATTTCTGCTCCTTTGGATTTCAGGTAAGCTCGAAGTTCTGCAGCCTTAAAAAAAACCAAAAGACAACACACACAAAACAAGTTGTTTTGTGAACAGCAAGATCAAGTTAAATTTCTTACAGATTTTTGTTCTGCTACCACTCCTCTGCCCCCGCTGCTCACACTTCCTCTCACTTCTCCCTACCTGGTATCCTCCAACACTCTCCCTCCTCCACTATAACATACAACCCAAATACCAACTCACCGCATGATGCGTGCACGATGCTGCACATGCTGCGGCTGGTTTGCCAGCAACTGAATAGAACACACAACTGTTGAGCTTTCTCACAGCAAGTGTCACTTATAGCTGGTTAGAGAACACCAGGCCTAGTAAGTATTTGTGACAAAGATGCTTTCTTATCAATTTTTATAATCTTTTACTCCCTTTTAAAACCAAACAAAACAATAAAACCATTTAGCTGCTTTTTCACCAGAGAAGAAAAAGGGTAAAAAAAACTAGTTTAGAGAAGGCAGAACTTACAGCCTTCACACAGGTTACAGACAGTTCCCCATATAATGGTGCAACCTGTCTGACCTCGTTAGGATTTAAACCTACACCAAGAAAACACCTTTCCTCCAGCGACAAGCCTATGCATTAACTTCACAACCCACGGTTTCAGCAGCAGAACCACAACCCTTCAGACACAATCTGCATGAGGCCGTACAACTTCTGGTATCAGGGGAACTCCGATCTGCATGCCACCGTGACACCAGGTGTAATTTACATCAAGCTCAATGTCAATCATTATGGTAACATAAGACACAGCCAGATGCCCTAGGCCCTTTCATTGTACCGAAGATGTTTCAGGCCAACTACTTGATGGGGAGTTACAAGACATCATGGCGTGTGAAAACCGGACCGAAGGGTAGTAGCTGTCTCTGTATTTCCTGCAGCTCTCCAGCCCTGCATATATGTACCACTTCAAAGACACTGGGAATAGCAACTCAAAGACAAGAGGAAGAAGTCGTTCAAAGACAAAATTCACGGTTCCCGCTCCTGTAGCATGGAGAATGCTGCAAAACCAAGATGCATGTGTAATACTCGGTAACTAGTTTTCCTCTTCTGGAGAACCGTACTGCTGGGGGGCGGTGACAGCCAAGTCCCACGGGGGCGAAGCGCTTTGACGAGGCAACTGCAGGCACAGACGTTCCTTCAGTTCACAGCTCCTCCGCCCCGCCCGTTGAGCCCCGCTCGGGAACACCCCAAGGGCTGCGGGCGCGCCCCGCGGCCCCCCAGGGGGCAGGCCTGGCAGGGACGGGGACGGGCCCGGGACGCCGCTCCGCCCGCCCCGCCGGCCCCTGCCGCCCACACCGGCGCGCCCCACTCCCCGCTCAGCCCCGGCCGCTGACCTGATCCTCCTCCGTGATGTCGATAAAAGCCGGGACGCTCATGGCGGCGGAGCCTCCCGCGCCCGGACCGAGCACGCCGCCCGCACCGGAAAGGCAGAGCGACTTCCGGTGCCGCCCGCTTCCGCTTCCCTGCGGCAGGGCGGGGCGGGGCTGGCGGCGTCTGGCGCTGGGCGCCGCGCGCCGCTGGGCGGGGCGAGGCGGGAGCGCTGACAGGCGCTCGCCGGGGCGGGGATCCCGGAGGCCGCGGGCCCTCAGGAGGGCGCGGGCCCGGGCCCCGCAGGCGTCCGCCCGGTCCACCGGCAGCCCCGGGCCTTCGGGCCCTCGCCGGCTGCTGGCGTGCCCGGCGACGGGCAGTGCCTCGGCGGGGGAGCCGTGCTGGCCGCGTCTGGCTGCCCCGCGCCGGCGAGGCGGGAGCCGCAGGCCGCCCCCTCAGGTTCTGAGGTGCGCCGAGGCCGGTACCGTGTGGAAAAAAAAAATTTTTCTCTTACTCCCCGTCTAAAAGGAGTATTTCCTACACATAACACAGACACGCTTAAAAGTCTTAAGTGCTGTGCCTGGTGCTTAGATTGCTTAATTTCGGTTATGTTGGGAGGGAAACGTGCTCGGGGAAAGGACAAAAGTTCCTGCCCAGAGGCTGGTAACCTGGTGCTCTGCTTGTCTTAACGCCTGAGCTCGTACTCTAATTAAAATAACGAACCGTGACTTGGTGTTACCAATGTATTGCACATTTTTCAGCTAAAGAGTAAGAAATTCCCTGTTCAACAGCTCTGGCAAACCAACAGGAACATAGCTGGACTTCCCCGCTGTTTCAAAGGCTAAAATGAAAGCCAAAAAAAAGAAGTAGAGGGAAAAAGAAAACCACAAGCAAACTTTTATTTCCCTGTGGCTTATGCTAAGTGATCACTGGATACAGAAATTTAGAAAACACTTAGACAGGTTCACAACTATTTGGATTATATATTTTCTGAAGACTTACTTAATAAGAGCTGGAAGGTTTTGAGAGAAGGCTTTGTGGATGACCTCTTACTGCTTCATAACAGTACTGGCTAGAAAGTAATTAAGAGTCTTTTATTACTCTAGAAGTCATTGAGTAATTCAAGATAGATATTTCTTTGGAGAAATACAATCTGACAGCCAGTAATGGAGTTTTGAAGTGCCAGGAAAAGAGAGCCGAGATGATTATTCTGCTAACGAGAAACTTGAGGCTGGTGCTACGGCCCTGTGTTGCGTATCACTTACATTAGAACGTGTGAATCATCTTGGTGGTACAGTGTTTTGTAAAGTTGTGTCCCCAATGTAAAATAACTAAATGAGATACAGTTCACTGGGACTGGAGGTAGTGTTTTATGCTTCAAGAGTTTTACATAAATAATCTACAGCATGAAAAAAGTTATATTGATTTATTGATCATACCACTGAATGCCTTCCTAATGTTGAAACTGTTTCGCAAAAAGACCCTGCTGTCAGCAAAATGCTCATTTAGCCCCAATTTTACAAATGAGATTTTAGCAATAAATATGGAAACACAAATAGAAAGGGGCCTTAACAATGGTATTTCATGTTCTTAGTGGTTCGTATTGAGAAATCATTTACACAAACTTTGGAGGCTTATTGAACATTATTGACAGCCTCAAGAGATTTCAGAGAGGTTTGCCAGTGTATTGGAAGGTAACTCAGAAAATCTAGCTATTGATCATGAACTCCGGGGATGTGCAGACTAAAGGGTGCCACTCTAGACAGCTGCTGTGCTTAAGAAACAGCAGATGCTATTTTTGTTGCCCTATGAAAATTTTTCATTCCTCAGTAAACAAATCTTGATGAATCAAGCTTCACTGGCTGGGGAGTGTGAGTCCCACCCCTTCTCCAAAAGCTGAAAAGACTTAATTCTGCTGTGGAATTACTGGGCAATTTGCAGGAATCAAAGTCACAATCCAAGGTTTGGGGGAATATTGTGAGCTTGCAGGACAGCCTTTGCACCTTGGCTCTATACTATGAGTTTTATGTATTTGTATCATAACTTACACACATAGCATGATTCTATCTATACCTGGTTTTGTTTTGGATCTCCAAGCATTTTGGGAAATATTTCCAATATTGGTTTTATATAAAATATGTTGGAGATACTGAAAACACTAGCAGTTTCAACCTTTTCTCAGTAAAGGTTGAATTCTGGTCACATCACCTTATTATCATTATACCCACCATAGTCTGCAGAGGTAAAAGAGTCTTCTAAAAACTTACCTAAATTTCCTAAGTTAGTAAGAGTGCTGTACACAAACCTCCTTTTTTTCTTCTTTTTCACCTACAAACTTGACCGAATAATGACTAGACTTAGTTATTGAGTCTAATAACCAGAGCAGGGGTAGTTAGTACCTGCTTCTGAGTTTCCACAGTAAACCTGATAAAGGCCCACAGCGCCTTTAATAAAATTCATGACTCAAATTAGTTTTGAACATCTACATGCTTGTATTACTTTTTAATAATGGTTCAACCCTTATTTTTTCTATCATCCAAATCCTGACTGATTAATTTATTTTAGTTTGGGCAGTATTTTTGAAATAATATCCCAACTTTAACTGATTATTAAAAATTATTTTAAACAGAGTGTTTTAATACTGTCTGATTCGTAGTCTTACAAGTGTTTTGTATGTCATAGGTCAGTTACAGATAGGTTAGAGATAGGTCTCTCCTTTGTGTGCCTGATCTCGAATGGGATCTGATTTTTACAGAATGAATGTTTAAGCATTTTTAAAGTGCAGATGACTTTCATCTAGTACTGCTTAATACAGCCCTGTGAGAGTAAAGGTAACTTAGCATCCAGCACACTGCGGGAGTAGGGATACATCATACATTTGATTTGCACTGCATCTTGAGGAGACATTTCAGGTGCTGAAATACGTGCCTAGTGTCAGTTTGCATTGTGGGATATCGAGCACAGCTACAAGCTGCCATGAATTTCCTACAGATCCCATGCTGTATCTGAGACTCCTCTGTAGATGTCTCAGATACCCCAGGGTATATAAATGGCCCAAGTCGTGTAGGGAATTGACTCCCTACCTCAGTGTCTATTTTTATTTAGGTAGTGCACCCAGATGGAGATTTGTCATGTATTATTCTAAATACACAAAAATAAAATAACCATTGGTCACACTGGGTAGACAGGACATGACTCTAAAGAGCTCTGCTGAAATATCCACATATGGTATGTTGCACGATACTTTATTTGTCCCAGAAGAATTAAGATGATAGATGATAGCTGGGATTTGAACTTGTGCATCAGGAAGTCCACTTTGAATATAAAGGGGGCAGTATGTGTTTTGTGAAACTACCAATGTAAAGAGGATGTAGTGGAAGAATGGGTTTCAGTTTTATTGGAATTACGACAGGTCTGTGGAAATGCGGCAATGGTTTATAGTCCCCGACATTTCTGTGGAGACGAGGCAATGGTTTATAGTCCTATGTGTAGTTCGTGAGGCCAGATCAGAAACAGGGCACCCACGCCGAGGGAGGCCAGGGTCCCTGCAGAGGCTGCCAGGACTGGTGCTCAGGGGTGGGGAGCCTCAGCCAGCCTGTGCCCTGGAGCAGCCAGCAGTGCAGGCTGGGGTGGGAGCAGCACCGCAGGGGCAGGCCAGAGCCAGAACCTGGAGGAGGTCACTGCCATTTCGGAACAGGCTAATGCGTGTGTGCCTCTGTGTGTCTGTATATATGTATGTACATGGAGAGAGAAACGTGCAAGCAAATCTTGACTGCTGAAGGGAGAAGATTAATTTTGGCTGGCACTCACTGTAAACTGGTTTGTTTCTGTAGGCAAACCAGAGAGAGCGAGATGGAGTCTAAAGAAGTGATATTCTGTCCCGCATGCTTTGAACATAGAAAAAAACTTTGAAGAAAACAAAGTTTATCAGGTGACACATCTTAAAAAGCAGTCTTTCTAGAGGCAATAGCTCTTTGAAATCAACAGACAGCTTTTGAAAATAAAGGGTTTAGGGTTGACTCTAGAAACGTATTCCTCTTTTGTTCAAAACATTGATGAAACATCTTAAATACAGACTCTATGATGGCATAATTTTTCCTCCTTGGAATTTCTTATTCTTTTTTTTTTTTTTTTTTTTTCAGTTTTATAGCTCTAGTGATGAGATGAGATGAAAGCTGGGTTGGCTCTCTGGAAAACTAGGTAAGGACAACTGCCTTCTGTGAAAACTGATGAATGGCAATTGTAGAACCTTTTCATTCCCGTAATGCGGTACGTTTTGTGCTGAGTGCCCTCTTGAGGTCTTTGGCACACAGTGACCTGGACGAATCCTGGGTAGTGTGACTGTACCTGAGCTGTCCCCGAGTCCTTCCTTTAAAGGTTTTCCCTCTCTTTTATTCTCCTTGGGAGAGACGTTCTAACTAGCCTAGACCGGGGGAACACAGTCAGGTCAGATATTACTTTAAGTCGTATTACAGACAATGAGTTACTCAGGAAGGATAAAAATAATTCAGAACTTCATCTAAAATCCCAATCAGCCAAACTAAATCTGTTTCATATTCAGGAGCTTTGATCAGCTTTATCAATGCATAGAAATGTGCTTCCTACTTATGTTTCTGTTTTTTCCCTAGTTCTGACTGGAGCTAAAGGGAAAAATGCTAAAATACCTTTTCAGCCTCTTCTTGCAAGACATATCGGAGAGCTCAGGGGGGAAGCTTGTTGTCCTTATTCTTCCAGCAAAGTTCTGTAGTTGGAGGAACTCAGGCTAACTTCAGTACTGAAGCTTTGTAACTTTTGGGTGCTTACCTGGTTTTCTTATAAACTGTAAATTCTCCACATTTGCCCACTTATTCCAATTCCCCCAGTGGTATCAGTTAAAAAAAAATACCTCGGTTATCCTGACTAGCGTACTACCTTCATTGAAAATATTTATTAAATATTCTGAGTTTAAGAAACAAAAGTCAATATTACATTGTTATTAATAGTATTGGATTCTGACATGGAGCATTTTGCCTTTGAAAAGCCTTTAGAAATATATATTGCTTGGACTCTAGGTACAATTATTTTGCTGCTAGTGTAGCAGGTGTTTTTCTTAACCATTTTTTAGGAGAAATGCTAAGTTTAGAGGAAATGAGCACTCGATTATTTAAATTTCCTGAGATTAGAGGAAGAACACTTTGCCAAACAATGCCTCTTCACTTCAAAACCTCTCCCCATAAATTATGCTAGGAGATCTTATTAAAAGTCTGTAAAAATTTCCTATTAAAAATGGTTGATTGCAGTCCAGACCATCACAGCTTTTGTGCTTTCAGTGAAATACCACAGCTGTCGCAAAGAAATATATTGTGAGACAAAAGGTTTTGTTTCCTTAGTCATAAATTATGTTTGTGATATCTGAAGTAAGATAAAACTTTCACTTATGTTTGAGTGAAGGAAGATTCCAGTGATAACTTGTTCAAAAATCTATAAAAAGAATATAAGAATGTAGATCTAGATAGCAAATTAGAATCAGACTTCCTTTTTGTTTAAGGAAAGCAATTATTTCTGAAGTCAGTGAAGATTATAACCAGGGATAATAGCATAACTTTGCAAAGCACAGTGCCTTTATCTCAGTAGAACCTGAAGTTTAAGCTTTTAAGTCTGACCTTTGAGAGCTATACAATAGAAACCTTCAGTGTTGGCTAGTTTCTCAAACCAAAGTTAAAAACTTTGTTAAACACAGTTTAAAAAGTTAAAACAGTAGTCTTTACTAATTGTACTTACAAACAAAAATAGGCCCTTTTTTGAGATTTTAAAGAAGTATTAAATAAATTGGCTTTGTCCATATATTTTTTTTCTGTTGGCAAATGAGCTTTCTGCTAAAGGATTCTGCAGAAACAGCAGCCTTTTGGAGGAAGAAGGGCTGTATGTACGGTGAATAGTCTGTGAAGTTTTTGCTGCCAGGACTGAATTCTATGTTCACCCAATCAAGGAGTAGAAGTATATTCCACATACGACCTGTGTATGTAGTGAAAATACAAAAGTAGAATGTATATACTAAAGATTATTTTCCAAAATCAGTTGCCAAATAATTTTGAATGAAAGATAAATAAGGGTATTCACCGTTTGCTCATCATCGCTTTATGTATAAAGGTCAAATTTCTCAGCCTCTTCCCCTGCTTGTTATAGAGATTACTGAATAAAGAATGATAGTACAGGTGCTAGCACTCAGAATTTGAGAGACATTTTGGGTTACATATGGAAAAATCAATATGCTTTTTCTAACTATCAATAGTATTTATAACTAAGCCAGTTCTCTTTATGTGACACCATCACAAGAGTTTACTTGAATTTTTTTGTATGTATATTTAAGTCAGGAGTGTACAAAACAAAAAACACAAGGTGCTCTTCTCTTTACTGTGTAATTTAGAGAAATAGAGCACACCACCTTGATCCTTTAATAAGATCCATTACTATACTATAGCCCCCCCTTTTTTTTTTCTTCTGAGTGTTTTTTCTTATAAATCAAAATTTATCTTCACAGTGCTTTTTTATAGCAACATGTACTATACTTTCTTCACATCAAACTGACTGAAATAACTGTGAGGATAAGTATCTTTAGCATAAAGTCTAAAGCAAAATAAGCAACCTTTGAGAATTATCTCCTTTGTGAGGATGGAGATATGTATTTCATGTCCCATATACCTGGAGCAGGGGCAAGGGGAGTCACATATTTGTGTCGGTGAGATCTAGGAGTTGATGCACACCAGTGTAGATGAGATGCCTCAGACACACACTTACATACTGCTCCAGCCATTGCTGAAGAGTTTGGGGGGCACTTTTGGGGTTGGGGAGGAGTACCTAAAACCTGTGTACCCTGTTAGGATCTAGCTCTGTGTTCTCGCTAATGCTGAACAGTCTTTTACAAGTAATCCCACTGATGTCAGTGAGACTTTTCTGTAATAAAATGCTGCCTGACAAGAATATCGATATCAGAATCTGGCCCTGCTTGCACTAATTCCATTTTAATGAATACTTAAATGGAGATGTTATTAAAAAAGTCTATTTCCTAATATTCAATAAATCAAAACTATAAAATCAGTTCGCCAGTTGTTGCCACTCTAGTCAAAGCCGGTTTCTCTTGTATTGAAAAGAATAGCATACTGTCTCCATTCAGGAGGGATTAATTGTAATACTTTTATCTGCTTCATAAGATTTATTTCTAATAATGAAGAGTAAAGAAAAGAAGGAGAGCTTTAAACATTTATTATTTTTATTATGTACCATATATTCATGAGATGTTTCACAAATACAGGATGTGCTTAACCTAAGAAGCTTGTTCCATGAATGAGCAACTTCCAAACAGAATAAAAAATCATTGTTCATTTATCTGATCATATCCATTTAATTTTTTAAGATGAAGCCTTGGACACTATGTGATAATGCAGAGATTCATACTAAAGCCTGCTGAGATTTGGTAGGCCAGTCATCTAATAAAGATTATTAGAGCAGTAGTGTAGCATTCTACTGGGAGAACAACCTGACATGAGTCCCCACTGTTGTGAAACAAAGCTGAACTCTGCGTATGGAAAGCGTTTTGGGTTTGAGCTGGTTTCTTCCTACATGTGGAAGAGGACTGATCTGCTTAACTTCCATGGTGACATTCATACCAGGGAGTAGGAAGTATACTTATGATGCTGTTTGACTTTGTTGCACATTAACAAAATATAAATAAAAAGCAGTGAAGGGAGAGCAAAAAAGAAACTGAATTAATTTAAGTCAAAGATAAATCTGCCATTGTATTGTGAGCCCAGCAGAAAAATTCTAGCAGAGCATTATTTCCTTGGAGTTTGCTAAATCTTTGAAATCCAAATGTTTTGCAAGGGTGGGGAGTGTTCAGTTCCCTCAGGATGTTCTAGACAACAGGCAAGTTTCCTGATTTTGTACATTTACACATGCCAGTTTCCAGAGTCTCTAGCTTTGATGCTGTCCACTAGACACCCTGATGTGGAGCCAAGGATGCCAACTCCTCCATTGCTATTCAACAGCCTACCAGGCTGTTTATATAAATTACGTATTTTCTCCAACCATAAATATTGCTCCTAAAAGGGATACTGAAATGAAGATAATATGACTTTTCAGTAATAGGTCTTCTAATGTCAGCCGTTCTGTTTAAACTGTTCAATTTTCAACAGAATTAAAGATCTACACAGTATATTCTACCTCCTGCAGACTGCAGTTGTTAAAAGAAAATAAATCACTTAAACAGGGTCATGAGCAACAAAGGCCAGTGTGGGTTCAAAGTTTACAGGTCTCTGCATTTATCAGGTAGAAATATGCTACATTTCACTATTTCATAAAATATCCTTTTATGAAAAAGCCATCAGTCTTTGTATGGCCTACTAAAACTGATTTTTCAAATGAAAGAAATGAATGATGACACCAAATCAAGAAATCATTTATGAGTTTATATTTTTGCAAGACCACCATGACTTTCACATACGTTTTCAATTTTGGTAAGGATGTGATTATCATGTGGATATGTTTTACTCCCACCATCTGTACTAAGGGATCTGTCAGAACTGTGTACCCTTTCTTGGGTAGTTCAGGATTTGTTCAGATTTTTTCATTAATCTATAGTGGTTTTTATCCAGTGATAGTAATCATTTCTGCACATTATCTACGGATTTTCTGGGGTTTATATATTTATATATAAAATCACATATCTCATATGCAAGTTCACATTTAAACTAGAACTGCGTCAAAATGACTTAGTTATATCTCAAAGGTTTTTAACATTTCTGTGGAATGATTTTTGTGTGATTTCTGCCACACACTCTACAAAACATCATCTCAATTACAGATTTTTTGTTATCCTTCTGGTCTTTCCTTGCCATTGCCACACTTTCTCCAGGAGTCACCAAGCTCTTTAACAAACTGGACAATTTAAATACTTAAAAACCATATTGTATATTCATGCTTCAGGTATTGCAGAACTACAGTACAGTGGTTTGGGGCAGGAATAATATAAGATATTACTTTATTTCTTATCTAGTAATGGCAACAAATTCAACCAGCATGCTGCACTTTAATAAGGAAAAGTGATTTCTGTTCTGGTAAATGGCGTGTGCCCCCTTTTTCTCTACACAAAGCAAATGAGCTTGGCCTTTCTAGGTCTCCAGTGAAAATAGACACAAACAAATTAATACAATTTATTAACAGTAATTATATCAGTCTCATAAGAAGAAGAATGTACAGGGAAGTTAATATGAACTGAGAAAAAACTTCATGCATTGGTTTCTAAAAGAAGCATTTTGCCTCTTTTGCTATGGAGTTAATTTTGAAAAAAATACCATTCTTGCACCATTTTTAGGAAATTCACATTTTTCAGTTTATTTAGGAATTACTTTTTTTAACCATCTTTAATTCCGTGATGAAAACACAAAGTTAGTATTTTGTGCTTCCTTTGTAACTGAAAAGTTAGACTTTCAAAGAATAGATATGCTATCTAAACATGTATTTATTCCTATCATCCTTCTCTTTTTCCTCCTAGGGGGAAAAAAAAGAAAAAAACATGAACAGAATGGAGTTTAACTGTAATTTTTGGGAAGAACCTTTTGCCAAGTCACACACACAGTAAGTGTTTAATGTGGAGTTAGCATTATCAGAATGCAAGCCTTGCTGTACTGTGGCTAGCATTGCTTTCTTACAGAGTCTTGCATAGTAATTTAAACAGCCTACTCTTGCATGAGCATGCTATGAAATACATCTTATGAAACCACCAAAGATTCTGGAAAACCTTACATACAAAGAAAACATAAACATCTTTCAATGAGCACTTTACATTACAAACCAAACCTCTTTCCAAAACAAATTCTATCTTGTCTGAATAGACTGAAAGGTAAACAAAGCTTTCTATTTGTCTGGTGATCACCTTAGAGAAAATGTTGCTGTTAGAGCAGACAAGATGGGAAGTTCTGGATTTAAATTTTTTTTATAAATCTTGGAAGAGTGGTACTTACCTGAAATTTGAGGGCTTTTGTTCCATGTGTTCCTCAAAGCAGCCTGAAAAAAATGCACAGATTTCTGTAATGACTCCCTCAGGTGCCAGAATAATGCCCCCAAATCCACAAGCTAAGTCGTGAGAGTGCTTAACCTTTACCTCTCAGTACTGTACTCTGTGGTTCTTGCAGTCAAGGGCCCATGGCTGATTCTCCCATGAAAAACATTCAAAGTAGCTGGAAGGATCTGAGGCCATGTGCATAAAGTGTAAAAAGCACAGAACCCTGTTTGAGAAGCTGTTCATCACTTAATGGATTCTCTACCTGAAGGAGAGCAGATCAAGAATGCAGCAGCTTTAGGTGTCAAAAAGGCAGTTTCCATTCTAAGTGTGATGGAAGCATTATCTTAAAAGTATCTAAGAAGCACTTTCCCTCCCTTTGACCCATATAAAATCTGTGGAAACCTTGTTAAATGTCCAAGATATGGCAATATTTTTCAAATGGCTAAGATAGTTAAATTCCATTCTGGTGACCATCTACACTGTAAACAGTGTGTGTAATCTTACAATTGAAGAGGAAGTCTCTAAAGAAAACTTTATTAATGTGTTCTGTAAACGCATGCAGTTTTGCAAAGTGCATTAGCGTGGTCACATAGGAGTGTGTCATAATGTGTCATGTAGTTTGGTATGCTGTATCTGATCATGGCTGTTGGGGGATGACTTGGAGGATGATGGATGGAACTCCAGAACAGGCTGTCAGAACAAGTTGTCCAGGGAAGGCAGGGGAAAAGGGGTGGAAAGGTTCTTCCTCGTCTCTTCTCAGCCACTGTTTGACATGCCATGAAACGTAAACATCATTCCCCTCTCTAATAAAACATTGAGTGTTTTTATAATCTGTCGTTGATTACCAGATCATAATGGTAAGGGATCTGTAGCTGATCCATGGAATCACACCATTTTTATAGTGTTTTCAATTGTAACTTTATTGAAAAGTGAAAGATGTTCTATGAGAGGTATCAAGAAGTAACTATTCCAAAACAAGTAGGAAGCTTATACAATGTTTTAAATTCCTATTCCAGCCCTAGTAAAGCCAGGGATTGCACTAGTTAATTATATGCTGTTACACTTCAGTTTCATTAGAAGTCAGTTAAACAGACTAAATGCAAAGTGCCTATTTTCTCTGTATCTTTCATTATTCAATATGTATTTGCTGGATACCCTCTTACTCAACAGTTCTCTAAGCTGTATAGTGACAGTCTTCATGACTGTCTCTCCTCATCAAGACTTCTTTTCAGACTTCTAATAATTTGTCTATGACTCTAACTGTCTTTGTGAGAAAAGGTCCCATAAGTTGTCTTGAAGAAAAGGTTTTGAAGGATATATCTCTCTCTAAGGTACCAGCAGTACAGCATGCTACTATTGTATAAAACTCTCACAAGACAGCAGAGATATCTCTAAAACAGTGCAGCTTTCCATTTCTTCAGAATCCCTCTCACCAGGAGTAACACTACCATTGTTATTCTCCCTTGCTGTTTTAATTCTAAGAGCACAGTGATACGTGATATGTATTTGTCTTGCTCTGTCCTCAAGGACATACTAATGTGCTGCTGGGTTAGAAATAGTTTCTTTAAAAGTACTCAGATGCTGGAAAGCTATTTTTTCAGGGTAGCTGCAACCTGAGAACATCTTCTTAGGGAAGAGAACAGTTCAGAAACTTCTTAACCATTTAAATGCACTGCTAGTTTTTGTAATCTAACCTTTTATTTAAGTTACAGTGTATAATTATATATGAGCTATGTATTTCAAATACATAATATATATTTTTTTTCTTTTCTGTAGAGTCAACTTTTATGTTAAATCTCAATTTTTTAAGAGCTGTATCTTGCTCCCATAAATTAGGCATAGGTGCTATTCTTCATGTTGTTCTTTTGTTGCTTTTAGTTTTACCATATTCTTTGTCCTTCTTGCCTGACAAATATCTTCAGGTAACAATGTGAATCATAGAATCATTTAGGTTGGAAAAGACCTTTAAGATCATTGAATCCAACTGTAAAGCTAACACTGCCAAGTCCCCCACTAGACCATATCCCAACATGCCACATCTACCTGTCTTTTAAATACCACCAGGGATGGTGTTTGAACCACTTCCTTGGGCAGCTTGTTCAGTGCTTGACAACCCTTTCAGTGAAGAAATTTTTCCTAACATCCAAGCTAAACCTCCCCTGCATAACTTGAGGTCATTTCCTCTTGTCCTGTCACTTGTTACTTGGGAAAAGAGACTAACCCCCACCTCGCTACAGCCTCCTTTCAAGTAGTTGTAGAAAGCGATAAGGTCTCCCCTCAGCCTCCTTTTCTCCAGGCTAAACAACCCCAGTTCCTGCAGCTGCTCCTCATAGGACTTGTTCTTTAGACCCTTCATCAGCTTCATTGCTCTTCGGTGGACATGTTCCAGCAGCTCTGTGTCTTTCTTGTAGTAAGGGGCCCAAAACTGAACACAGGATTCGAGGTGCGGCCTCACCAGTGCTGAGAACAGGGGGACAACCACTGTCCTGGTCCTGCTGGCCACGCTGTTACTGAATACAAGCCAGGATGCTGTTGACCTTCTTGGCCACCTGGGCACACTGCTGGCTCATGTTCAGCCAGCTGTTGACCAACACCTGGTCCCTAGCTGGGATTGAGCTAATTTTCTTCTTAGTGGCTGGTGCAGTGCTGTGTTTTGTATTTGGTGTGAGAACAATGTTGATAACACGCTGATGTTTTTAGTTGTTGCTATGTAGTGTTTATACTAAGTCAAGGACTTTTCAGTTTCTCAGGCCCTGCCAGCGAGAAGGCTGGAGGGACACAAGAGACTGGGAGGGGACACAGCCAGGGCAGCTGACCCAAACTGGCCAGAGGGATATTCCATACCGTGGGACATTATGCCCAGTATATAAACTGGGGGGAGTTGGCCGGGGCCTGTGGATCACTGCTCAGGGACTAGCTGGGAATCTGTCAGTGGGGGGTGAGCAATTGTACTTAGTTTCTGGCTGGGGTTAAACCACAAGGCACCCCCAGGTTCTTTTCCTCTGAGCAGCTTTCCCGCCACTCTTCCCCAAGCCTGTAGTGTTGCATGGGGTTCTTGTGACCCATGTGCATGGAATTTTATATTTGGTCTCCCACTTTTCCAAATCACCAAGAAAACTGGCTGTGCATGCTCAGTCGTCTGATAGTTTTGAGCAAAAGTAGTCGGTTATGTTGCAATGTGTGTTAGTTTTGTAAGTGCCATGTGAAGGCTGACAAAGATCACATTTCTGTGTTTTGCTGCTCGGTCCAGACCATGGCCTCTGGAGGTAATGGATCTCTGTAGAACCTTACTGGAGTAGATCACCAAACAGTGCAGGATTTCAAGGGCTGATGCACTTTTATTGCCACAACAGGCTTATCATGAAAGTGATGGGTTCTGTGTTGTGCTTTGATATATCAGTGTGGTTTCATATCTAAAAGGTGAGCCCTGTTGTTAAACTGGATGCATTTTTTTTTAAAAAAGAGGCTTTTCTTTTGTTCTTAGGGATGACTTGTTTCTAAGTAATAGGTTTCTCAGTGTATAGATTTATATATGCTATAGTGAAAAGACTAGATGCCTGTATATGCAGAGCAGCTGAGTCCAACACTGGCAGTGGGAAGGAGGCTCTGCTGTTACTGCAAAATCCAGATCTTAGAAACTCCTGTGAGAAGCACCAATGACTCAACCACAAATTAGATGGGTCTGTCCAAGAGGGTGACACCTGTAACCAGTGACAACCCTTGGCCAACAGCAGATTGGCCAAGTTATGTTGCTCTGAGGGTAGGTCCTACGCACCCTATTTGCTGCGGCGTCTCTTCCAACTGCTAGGCAGCTGCAAGTTGCTAGACGCACTGTGTCTTAGGCCACTGTAGCCCCAATATATTGTTATAAAAACCAGAATAATCCAGCCAACTGGATGAAATCACCTAGGATGTCTGTTTATTATTCTAAAAAATCACATAGTACTTTCCCCCCTTTTTTTTAAAGGAATACAGTAGAAGGCTGGGATTGTATATCCCATCTTCATTGAAGCAGATGTTTACAGGCAAGTTATAATGTCCCGGAATGTGGTTTATGTTAGATGTGTATGTGCTACAGTCATTTATGTATGCGTTTATGTATCCATTCTTTAGTGAATTAGAAGGCATCTCTAAGCCCACTCTTACAATTGTAGTGGTTCGTTTCCATACTCTGCAGTGATGATTCAGGTTTCTTCATAGCTGCCTACAGACATCTGTGGGTTTTACATCTGTGTGAATGTTCCAGCAGGATTTGGGAGTGACGCCAGGGGTCACAGCGTGGCACTGCACTAAATAATCATGATCTCCCATGACCATCTTACTGGAGGAACTGGGTATTTTGGAATTCCAGTGTTGCCCTAGAAAGGCATTGCCCTGGAAAGTCGGGCCATGAGTGCCAGAGGCAAGTGCTGGATTTTGAATGGCACACAGCAGGCAGGGAGTCATGGCAATCTGAGAGAGGCAGCTGTGGCAGCTCTTGTTTTGCTGTTCTTTCGTCCCACCGAGATCCAAGCTTAGCTGCCAGTACCAGAAGTCCTGGTCTTGTGTGCAGGCAAGATACACCTGACCAGCTGACTGGCAGCACCTTGCCTTTTAAAGGGGCGGCATCTTGGGGCCCCTGTGGTATTCCTGCCAGGAGAATAACCCTTGAATTAAATCAAACATCTCACCAATGACTTCTGATTTTGAAGGCCTCCCGTTTGCTGTCTTTAGCATGGATTTCCAGATGCAATAGCCACTCATGCGTCCACATTATCCTGACAGGTGGTGCTATTTTGATTGCAATATCTGTGCTTCATTTGTGGAAAAGCAGGAGCAGAGCCCTCAAGGGCTATGTTCTGGGTGTGCTGGTCTCCAGGCTCTTCAGCAGGAACTTGTGAAGAATGCATAGTCCTTTCACTGAGTGTAAACATGACTGGTAGCACTGAAACATTTAGGTTAACAGTTTTAAGTGAAGTATGACAAAATTTGAAGGGACAGAAACTGGAACCAAATACTTGGAAATACTTGAAGGTTCATTTCCCTTTAATTTTTTTTAAATCATTTTTAGTGATAAAGATTTTTTTTCTGTACAATATAATAAGGTGAGGCCTCTAAAACTTGCCTCTATTTTCTGTTAAGTGTATGTGTGCATGTTGAAGGTTTTTAGAGGCACTGAGTCTATTTTACATTGTGCTCTTTAGAAAATAAGACAGGAGGACTTTTAAAAGCTGTTGTTTTTCTTGACTTCACCTTCATTAATCTTATTTAGTTTCTGTAAGGGACTACTTTGTGAACTCCACCGATGGGTAATGTTTTCTTTTCCAAAGTTCATGATTCTTCTATTCAAATCACTAATTTTCACTGTTACACTCCAGTGGTTCAGTGCTTCCCAGGCCTCAAGGAATGAGTTTAATTAGCAATGGTGAATAAATTCTGAGACATGATTCATCTTTCTTGTCACTCAGATCTAAGTAACACAAATGCAATTTTAAGATGCACTTAAAGGCCTTGTGAGAATGGCTTCTTTTGTGTAACTGGGAAAAATAGGGACTGAATTTGGGAAAAAGGATTTTACCTGTCTGTTTTCAATTTAGCTAAAAGGTACAGGATTTAATCATATGTCCTTGAAGTCACTGGGATATTGTTTTCAAAATACTGAGCTATGAGCAGTACTTGGCACACACATTCCAAATTAAAACTGTGCATTAGAGCTTTTTTTGATTAAGTAATTGACTTGGCAACTTTCAAAACTATCCCAGATTTGATGTGCTTTAATTTGTTTCTTGTTTTTTGTATTTTGAACAGAACATACAGAAATCCATTGAAGGGAAAGTGTCATTCTCCAGTGATCCCAATTGTTGCAGTGCAGAGGTCCAAATTTTGTCGTGTCTTTTTCTCTGACCCAAGAGAATGTGTATTCCTAAGACATAGGAATGAGGGGAGAACAGGGAATGGAGAAAGGGGAAGAAGGAGTGAACTCAGGAAAGTGGGGTTTACATTTAAAAATTCATTTTAGCATGCCCCAGTAGGCACTGCTAGCAGTACAGAGAACAATAGCATTTTGCCATGGTATATCACCTTCCATGCAGAAGGTTCAGGGTATTTTACAACATTAAAGGATGACTACACTGCCTCACAACAGCTGTGGGAAGAATTAAATTTAGTTTTCCAAAATTTACAAAAAAGGGATCAAAATAGTTTAGTAACTTGTCCAAGAAGAGCCATAAGCCAAACAAAGCCAAACTGCCTGACTGAGAATGAGAATCCCGAGTTTATTTCTGAGACCACTTCCTCTACTCCAGCACATGGAGCACTGTGATTAAAAATACAGATTTTTTTAGTGCCTTTCTCATCTAGGCACAAAGAATTTAAGGACAACTTGTAGCTGTAGCCAGTTCCCTGGATTTTGTCAGATTCAGACAGATCCCAAATTTTATTATAATGTAACCTTAAAAGAAACACCTTGCTATTAATTTTGTATTTATTGTAGTTATATTGACCCTAATCAATTTTTTTTTAATTAATTTGACAGATGTCACAAATATTTTCAATGCAGTTTAACATCATTGAATATAACCTTTCCTAGAAAAAAAGTTCTATGAAGTGAACATAGGATAAGTGCAAATCCTGGATTCTGGAAAGCCAAGGGTGTTGCACATTGCTCAGTACACAAAATAGATGTTAGGGAATAATGATTATGGAGCAACATTACAAGGTTCTCCCTTTCATATCTTGTCAGTACATCTCACCTAGAAGAACAAGCTCCTTTAGAAGGAAATCTGTTTATTAATTTAGCACTTAGGTATTATGTACAGTTGGTTACACCTTCAGAACCAAATTCAGTCACTTTAGGAACATTTTTTCCAGATTCACTTTTCATTGCTTTGCTCTCATGGGATAGCCAAGAGGGCTAAATGAAGCCTCTGAAAAGGAAGGGTTATTCCACTTTCTTGGAGACGTGATCTTCTTTTATGTTGTTTGTACAGTTTTGCACCTGGTGGCCCTAGTTCTTCTTGGAAGAAGGGCAAAGAATAGATCATAGTTCTTTATATTGTATGTGAACTTGTGAAGCAGTGCAAATACAGAGCTATAATCCAGGCCATCAGAACTAGAAAACGAATGATTTGAGGATTGAATTCTACTGAATTCCAATATTTTATAAACTTTAGAGCACTGGTAGGATCCCCAATTGGAATATAAATGAAGTAAACCCTTTCAAAGATTTATAGGACTATACTTGGCTCTCTCTTACTGCCTTAATTTATGATTGTTGCAAATTCACAAGCTGTGAAATGTGTTGGTCACAGAGCTGATGGCAATAACTTCAGAATATGAATGAGAGCATCTGGGTTGCTATTTACCTTTGTTTCACAAAGTCAGCTTTTTATCGTTGCATCATTTAACCTCAGAAATATGGCTGGGTTAGATAGGCATATGGAGCCTTCTATGGAATAGAATATTTGCTTTCTGTAACTTCATTAGTTTCTTCTGTGAAAAAATATGCCAATTGCTTTCGCACCACTGTGCTGTTCCTCTACTAAGAATACATACCAAATTAACATAAATAAAAATAAGGAGCAGCTTCCCTCTGTAAAAGAAATAAGGGTGCTGGGACTCAGAAATTCTTATTTTATGTTGACTTTATAGAGAACTGGGTAAAATGAAGGCCCAGGCAGCAAGCCTGTGTAGCACTCAGATCTCACCGAATCCGTATTTTGCAGACTTTCATTAGTGCATATAAATTTTGCTTGCTTTTAGTTAAAGATTAATTTTGCTGTGCCTAACTTAGATGCCTTTGGTTTTCAGTTTCCATATCTGTAAAATGATAGAGACATGATAAAGCTTTCTCAAATATTCATCAATTCCCATGAGTTTCCCTTACGCTGAAAACTATCATATTAAATGTTACTATTGTTCACCAAAAATGGGAATCCACTGTTCACAGTTACTGCATGCTAACGCTTTTTTTGTGCTTGATGTCCAGAATATTTGAGACTAATTCAAGCATAGCTTGGTGTAATTTAATGGTCTGTGTTACGTGGGAGTTCAGATTAGGAAATGACAGTGGCTACTTCAAATCTATGCCCCAGTAAGTTTTTTTACCAGAAAAAGAACCTTAACTTGTGCAGTGATTGGTGACTCTGAATGCACTGCCACTTTGTGATAACAGGATCATTCTTTTATTGTGGTGTGACTGGATATAACATCCCAGTCTGCATTTGTTTAAGAAGCTTCTTGAGACTTTTCTGAATTGATGGGTTGGTATAAACAAAACTTAGAGACTATTGTCACTATATCTCATTTTCTGTTTTCACTTGACTAGTGTCAGCTCTTCTGAGTTTATAATAAATATAATTTGTGCTAGATCCTCTTGCTTGGCTTCCTAGTGTATTTATGGAGACAATTTCAACTGCTTGAGTACTTTTACTTTTACAGTACTTTTACTGTCCACTGCCTCCAGGCCTCTTGGTACAATACATACATATTAACCATGGTGTTAAGGACTAGCCAGCTCTAAGGGGATGGACTGAGGCCAAAAAAGATAGAAAGAAGATTTTCTTGAAAAAGACAAGCAGTTTTGCATCCAGTGAGAAATAGAACTGTTTCCTTCCACTTCCAGAAGGGTCCTGTCTCTTATGGCCAGCACTAGCAAGATGTTTACAGCCAGTGGACTAGTTATGAGCCAGGGACTGAAAGCCCCTGGTCAAAAGGAGGTAAATAGGGAGCTCAGTTCACCTTTGGCATCTTAGACTAGATTTGGGTTCAGGCTTTTTGTCACGCTGAAAAGAGGTCTCAAACTAGACAGTTCAAAGTACACGGTGAGTGCAAATGCTGTAAACAAATTGGCAGTTCCTGATGGGATAGTTAAGAGAGAAAACAAAATCTCTCCTTTAGTGTTTGAAAGGTTAAAGATATGGCTAAACTTTTTGTACTGCTTTGAGGAACTGCCTCTGAGCACAAATGGAGAGGTAACCCACCAACTGTATTGTGCTGCAAGCTGTCACGCTGCTGGTGCTGTTCATGTACCATCCATGGGGGTGGTTCTCTACAGGTGACTGGTCCAAATCATTGCTTTGTTGATAAAATTTTCAGAAATGCAGAGGAAGGAGGCTGGTGAAGCCTGGAGCTTCTCATACTATTACTTCAAGCACTTAAGTTGGTTAGTTGTTCTCAATGTGTTGATTTCAGACAAACAAGAGTTGATTCATCATGACTTAAGTGTCTCTAATGCTTTTTGAAGAGCTTGTTTACAGAGGTGTCAGCTTGACGTTGCTAATTTATCATACATAGGATTTGATTAAAATGCCAAGGAATTCAGTTAGAAAACTCGTCTTCCTCTTATGCATACCATCTCTCTGGTCATGGTTTGTTTATTTTGCACTGTTCTTTTGAGTTTTCAGGTCAAACCATGGGCTGGGGCTACCTTTCTGGAATTTAGACATTGAAAAGCTCTTTGATAAACAATGTGAGAGGAAGTCTACAAATATTTTCAAGTATCCTGAATGGCAGATGGTTTTGAAAAAAATTTAACATTAAAGATCATAGGTAGTGTTGAGTCCAGAGTTTGTTCTTCCTAAGCAGAGTGTATATAGCATGTCATAGACAGGTTCCTCAATGCCATTGTCATGCTTGATGTGATGTGCAATACCTCTTTAACGTGCAACTGATAAGGATGTGTGTAATGTATATACCTCTGTATTTATTTATATCTTAACCTTTCTGAAAATACCAATTGACAGTGTTCTGTGTGATTTTCTTTCACAGACTGTAAATGGTTATAGTTCTACCTTCTTTTCTTGGCTGAGAAAATTTTCTTCTGTTTTTCTTAGCTGTCACAGGACATCATGCTCGGGTGGCCTATAATAAATATCCATTGTTTATATATCATTAAAACTGATGAATTCCTCTTCTTTTGGATGTTAAGAATCTCACTTGATTCTAGGCAGGCTTCACAGCTTATAATGATGACCAGAGCATACCCTTTCCAACCAGAGTACATTTCTTTTTTCAAGAACTTTATAAAGGCATATTTTACTCAGCTGGTGGGTGGGTGATTCCAACTTAGTGTTTCATTAGTGTGTTAGGTTCTTATTTCCTCTGCTGAATGCTGCAACTGGAGTTGCAGAGAAGTTCATCCAAGATTCTCTGTCTTTTACTGGACGATTAAGCTCCTAATAAACTTAGGTAATGTATTTCTAATTTGGATCTATGTTCATTTATTTTACCATTGAAAGGAAGAATTCACAAGAGAGGCTCAGGTTCATGTCAGTGTTTTCTTCTAAGGTTTCCTCAGCCAAGGAGTCCCTGAGTGCCACATATGGCTCAAGAGTCTTTCTAAATATACTGACCTCAGGTAATTCCAAAAAACTTCCATTCTGGACCCTGGAATCCCATTGGGCCTCCACTGGTCCTCCATGATACCACACTGAGTCCCACCTTTTTCCCTGGTTCAATATCTGTAAAGAAAAAAAAAAAGTAATCTAAGCAAAGATTAGATTAATCTTGATTCCATTGCCAATTTAATTCCACCTCATTTGTCTGTGTCTGCTTGCAACAGTGGAGAAGGTTGGCTAACAGTCTTGCAAATACTGTATTCTGGAAACTTTCTGATTATATGATACCAAATGGGCAAGAAAAAGTGATTGACTGTACACAACTGAAATGCAAGCCTTGCCCCAAGCCTATTTCAGAAAATCCTGATGTTGCTAGTCATGTAGTTGGTTTCCATTTTAAGAAAATACAATATTTATGAATTAAGTTAATGATTAAATTAACTTAACAATGTTAAATTTGTGATCAGAACTTTAAAGGTTTAAATTCTTTCCCAGTCAAATCCAAAATGCAGCTGTGGGTTTCTCAGTGAGGACTGAACAAACAGAAAGGTCCCAGTGAAAATAATAACCATGGTGTGAAGCAGTGTATCTTGCTATTTTGCATAGTAGCTTTTGTAAATATCCACGGATTTTGTCTACAGTTTATAAATAACTTCGGTACAATAACAGCTGCGGCAGAGTGGCTCAGATTATGCAACTGCTTTTAAAGAGTCTGGGCTAAACTAGCCCAGTTGTAATCAGGTTGGAAATTTGTTACCTGGGAGTTGAGAAATGAGCCTGAAAGAGGCAGGAAATTGCCTCACAGGGGTAACTGAGATCCAAATAGTAAGGAAGAGAGTTGCGGTGGGCGGGAGTCCTGCCTGAGAGAGGACTGTGGTATTGAACATTGCATTGGCAGTGATGCAAGCTAAACTCAGCAGCAGCAGCAGGGTCTGCAGTTCATCAGTTCTGACATCCAGTAGGTGTCATTGCAGCCAGCTGGGATTATCAGTCACAGCAGGCTAGGATGATTTGTCAGGGCGCAGGGTGGGAGGGAGGGAAACCCAAGTCATAGTACGTGATTTCAAAGCTGTAAATCTATGAGGGCTTTTGGAAAAGGATGCCTTTACTTATATTTAGATTTCTCCGAATATGAAAACTGTGATTTCTGATCATCAGCCTCATTCTTTTGGAGACATCTGTGTTTAGTTTACTGCAGATTAAAAAAAAAAAGAAGTGAAATAGAAGTAAAATTTTTGATCCTTCCCTTTGAATCTTCTTAGAGTAAAAATGAGCATGCTTTGTGTGTAAAGGAAAGGTACAGTCTACCTAAGTTAGAGCTTTGATGAATTACTATCAGAAAGGTTATTTTACTCTGTGGTAGTTGATCTACAAATGGCAAATACTGCCTTGGAGGAAGTAGTTTAACATGGGCCATAAAGCTAGAATGGTAGTGCTACATTCAGAGTTGTGGTTTTATCTTCAAGGGACTTTTTCTTATGATTTGGCTTAATGTAGAAACCAATAGGATTACTCACAGATGTAGGAATAATTTATGTAAAACAGAAACTGCAAGTGTAAGCTATGTCTTCATATGTGGTGCTGGTGACAATGACATAAAACAATATTTAAAGAGAAGTATTTGAGACTTCAGGTTGCAGTTATACATTACAAAAAATTCTTTTTGAATGCAGTGTTTTTTTCTCTTGTGATAACTTCAAAGTTCACAGGATGATGTCTGTTGTGTTTCTCAATCACAGTAGCAGTTATTACATTATGTGTAAGGATTTGGTCTATTCCTTTAGAAAGTTCCTGAAACATCTTGAGAAGTTGTCTTTTAATTGAAAACCATGAAGCATTTCATACCTATGGCTTCAACATCTTTTGAAATCCAAATTATTCTTAGATAGATGATCTTTATCCATTGAGGATTTACCTGGGTTAGCTTCAAAGGATCAACTTCTGTACATGTTATTCAAAGGACTGTATGATTAAGGCTCAAATTAGATGCTTGGGAATGCAATGTATTGTGCACACACACATGGTGGCTAAGAATAAAGGGTGTAGATTCTCTGAAAGCACATTGTGAAGTGTTTTCCTCAACACTTGCACAGCTCCAGACTATAAACTGTTTAGACGGCCTTTCAGAGCTTATTTACAAACAGTAGAGAGTACAGCAGAAGAAGCCATACATGCTCACTGCAGATGAGTTATTCATGTTAATGTTTACTAAAAAATACTACCTAAACCAGAGACATTATGAGCTTAATTTAGAAAGATATTTGGCTTGTAGGACACTACGTCCAGTACCCCCAGAAAAGGCACAGAAACACGGCATGGCAGATAACAGCTCCCTTTGGTCTCCCTAGAAAACTCTAGGATACACAAGAAATTAGTGCTATTTCTGTGGAAACAGAAGGTGTACCCTGAAATAAAATTCCTGTGAAACAAAACCAACAAAAATAGCCTAAAGTATACTTAGGAAATGTTGACCCTGTTCCACAGAGACATGATTAAACACAACTTTAAAAACAAGTGGAGCTCTTTATCAGTGGAGAGATTTTCAAAATGGCATAAATGCAGCCAGCCCTTGCTGTGATGACACAATATCCTTTCTCCGCAATACTGTACTCTTCAAGTGAGTTCAGAACGTGGTCAGACTGATTTGAAAATACATCTTTTTAGCTAAGTACCACATTACAGTTTCTTATAATTGGCACTTCCTCTGGTTGCTTTCAAACTATTAATTGCAAACAGATACTTTCCATCAAAACAACTTTTACTTTAGAAGACACTAACAAAGCAAGAACCCATATAGCTTCCCCAGGATGTGTAGTTATGATCTTCTCTGAGTCCCAGGAAACTAGACTATTCCTCTACCAAGGTGAAAAATCTGCTCATAGAGTGAAAAGGAAAAGCAGCTGCACAGATCACTGATATCTATTAACCACAGAGTGAATTTTTTGTTACTGATCTGTTTTCTTCAGACTAAGAGGTAGCAGTGATAAAGACCTGTGATTCCACCAAGGAAATGATAGACCCACTCCTCAGAGCTTTCAAGACTTCCAAGAAGCAGCTACCGACCTAAGTATGTTCATGGGCTTACATCTTCTGCGTGCATGGTAGAGTCATTGGTGCCTGCCACAGTGGGTAAAAATGTTGCTTCAGTTTAAATTGCTTCTCTGTGCCCATATTTGCTTTGCAAACCTGCTGTGCTCCTTTCCTCCCCTTCACACATCCTTCCAAGGAGAGCTGTAAGAAAATACGCAGTAGGGGAGTCTCTTGGTGAGAAATGGACAGTGTTGATGGAGAGCTATATGTAGCTTCTTTCTGAATACTTACTGTGCTTGATTTATCACCGTGCTAGTTTTTGTGCTGGCAGGGCACCTGTGACAGGTCAGGGCATCACACCTCTTCCCTGCATTTTGAAAGCCTAAAATTGATTAGCATCCTCCTTGTACAAGCATGAATTGATTAATATTAGCACAGACAATGGCATCATGATGCACATTCTTACGGCATTTCTGATTGCATATAAACAGTTAATGCTAAGCTTGAAGTCTAAAACCATTTACCAGTCAAAATAAACAGGTAAGTATAAAATGAGTAAATCAGCAAATAAATGTAGCATCAGAAGAAGTACTAACTTCCATACGAAAGAATTATACACACATACAAATGATTTATCACTTACTAATTACTTTGACTTGGATCCAAGTGAAAATACTGTTCCCGTCTGAATCTTTCTTTTTAGTTTTTGTTTCAAATTCCCCTTTCCAAGTCCTGCAAAGTATATCTGAGATGGTTAGGTTGTTAATGTTTTATCATGGTAGCTAAAATAAATCCTGATCCCTTCCTGTGATAGGAAGAGAAAATTGTACACATTTCTTAAATATCAACTTTTTGCATATAGCTTTTAGATAATTCCTATTCAATGGACAATGTGATTAAATGTTCAAAAGAACCTCTTCACTGAAATAAGACTTTGGTTTATTATTGGTTGGACTGGAAATCTTTCATGTGGTGCTTACTCAGATCAGCTTTCTCTCTGTGTTGATCAATAGCCCATCTCCTAAAACTGAAATACTGGTCTGATAACTCTAATCCCACCTTTCAACTCTGATAATTCTTTTAAGCTCAAGAGATAAAGAATCTCTTGTACACTGCAACGATTATTTGCAAGATTAAATTGACCCTGTACACCTTGGCTTAAAAAGTTTTATATTCTTCTGTAGAAATATTGAGGAGGTAGTAAAGGAGTTGTTCTAACATATGTTTGTTGAACAATAGATGTTAGGAGATAGAAATACAGCCAATGAGAAACAGTTTGCATAAACATACTGATTCTTTACTGTTTAAAAAAATATTTTATACCTTTATCCAATGAAGATGTGTGCTCTGAATTATCCAATGAAGATGTGTGCGGGTTTTAAGCAGCAGGTTGGAGTAAGATGTTGTTAAAACCTACAACATAACCAAGTTAAAAATGTTTCTCTCCTTGTATGCTACCAATGTGAAATAGTATTTGACGACAAACAAATAATCCAAATTCTGATATAATCCAGGAGGAAAATGTGACAGAGATCACTGATAGAACTGAAAGCTCTGCTGATATTGCGGTCTGCTCAGTAATTCCAAAAAGCTGTACAAGGCCGATACAAAGAAATCAGCATAAAGGCCCTCTTTGATTCCCAGTTTCTGGGAATGCTGAGATTAATAATTAAAGCAACAAAATAAAACCCCACAAAAATCTCTCTTGAGGGGCCATAATTGCTTTACAGCTGTGTCAGCCTGAGTTTAGGAAGATGGTCAGCCCTGGCTAACCAGCTCTAGATCAACCTGCCTGAATAGGGTGGGGTGGACCATATCACCTCCAGCTGTCCCTTCCAGCCTCAACCATCCTGTGATTCTGTGAAGACCAGAATATTACTGGGATGTGAGTTGAAATGTTCTGTACATTAAAACAGGCACTCAGTAGACATTTCCTCGGATTAATTTGTTTATTTTTTCCTATTGTTGTATTCACCTGCCCAATAAACCCGTAGTATCATTTGTTGATTGTGTAGTGGAAACTTATCCAGAGCACGGCCATTAGTTCAGCCTTCCAAAACAAAGAGACAAGTTTGTTTTTAAAAATCCACTTATAAATGGCTAAAAACATTAAGAAGTCATTGGCCCAGGAAGTTCTGCAACTGTCACAGAATGCTGTGTCTTTGCCTCTCTAGCGCTGAGCTGTAGACCAAACACTTGCATGCTGAGCACTGTGAGTTTTTAGCAAATACTGTTCAAAAACACAAAGGGAGAAAACAGCAAAAAAAGGCTTGTATATTTATTTTCAGGGAACTGTCTGGCCTTGGTTGTGCTAATTGCTACTTCCAGAAGAAAAACATTTAATTCTTTGATTCTAGTCCTTCACCTTGGAGATTATTATTTGCAGATCAGCCTTTGTTCATTCATTGATATATATGTATGGTATAGTTCTTTCCTCCTTAGTATTTTAAAATCCAAATTGTCTAATAGGATACACGTTATGCAGATACCAACAACAATCATTGTTTTGCAAGCACTAACTTTTCACATTCTCATGAAAAGGCTTGGATAATTTTTGCCATGGAAACTCTAGCTTGGACTGGACATCTCTTCTAAGGCAGGGATTTATTATTAATTTGGAGTGTAAAATTTAACAAGCACATCACAATTTAGTTAACGGTGTTAAACTGTATTCAAGATTTTGAACTGCAAATTCTTAAAACTCCTGAGTTCCTGATATCACTGCTGATACCAGGTGAAACTACTTAAGCCCAGAGAAAGGCCTTTGAATTCAGAGGCTGAGTAAGAGACCAGAATTTAGCTTTTTGCAAGGGAAGGGAACATTTAAAACATGCCTACACTGGGATGGCAACATGAACAATATAATAAGCATAGCTGTTAAAGCAGCATCTGCATAAGCTGTAGATCTGGCAGTGGAAGACTCAGCAAAGGCTGCGAATTTGAACACTTCTCTGAATTAACTGGAGCAGGGGAGGAATCCAGTCGGTCATGAAGCTGTCTCTGTTTCTCCTTGCCGCCTCAGAGTCTCTTAGAGTAAGTACTCTGTGACAAGCTCTCTCTTTGTCTGGGTTTTCATTTGTTGGGGGAATAAAGGTAAAATTCTATTTAACTCTCAGTCTCAGGTGAATAATAGGTTCCTTTCCTTTTCCTTGTTTGAGGGGGATTTTTTTATTTAAGGAAGGCCTTTGTTCTTCCTGAAATTCCAAATAGTTTTCAGGGGTGAAGATGAAAAAAGAATTGTTCCTACTGCACTGAAGGGTTTTTCCCCCTGAGTATCCCAAAGACAGGAGACAAAATACAGCAATTCTTTCTGAAAAAACAAATGCTGGCTCTCAGCAGAGCACGCACTAGGCTTCATCAATCAGGAAACTATGAGCAACAGCATGAGGCTTACACAAACAATCACACACGCTTGCACACATACTCTGTGCTTCTCTCTCCACACCAAAAATTTGCCGCAAAACTTTGGTATCATTCAATTATTTGCTTGCTTTTTTTAGAGAACATTTCTGTGCAGTCTGTAGGAGTTCTGTAAAAAGATTCAATGTTGTGAACTGTAAGTGCTTAAATTAATGCAAAATTAAACAAGGAAAGAGGGTTTTTACAGTGGTGTAGCCTTGCTCTGGTATTGCTCAACAAAGTGAAATGAGGACTTGGGCTCTGTAGTGATATATAGTATTTACTTTAGTATCATATGTAGGTGTGGCTATGAGGGGAAAAAGGGGAAACTGTTGCAAAATCTTTTTCCTTTTGCAAAGTGCAGTTAAGAGTGGTGTTATTTCTAATTGTTTTAGACTGAGGTTTTTCAAAAGTGCTCAACGTTAGCTTTATGTTTACCCTGCAGCAGCCTTTTCTTCCCCTGAGAAATACAGCTGAATCTCAGTATAGTGCTATGGCAGTGTGAAGCGATTAGAAAACCCCTGCAGCTGGTAAAGAAGGAAGCGGACACTTCCTAAAATCTGCCTTTTGTGGTTTTATTAGTGGTCATACTCAATAAATGACTTCATCACATAGTGCATATTGGAAGTGAGGGAGCTCACTGGGAACTAGAGGTGTTCCTGGTGGCCTATAGGCAGGTGGGGAGACAGCAGTGGTTTAAGCCCTTCGGATTCCTAAAACTGCATCAAGCGCTGCTCTGTGTGACAAAACAGCCTGCAATCCAGGAGTGGAAAAGTAAATTACATCGGTTACTCATGTGGGCAAGTGACTACTGTGTTTTCAAGAAGTAGTACAGCAGCAGAGGTAACTAGTACTAACTCCTGAGCCTCTTTGTCCGTGCAGAGGGGGTCTCAGCTATGTCTGTCACCCCAGGGAAGGAACCAGGCCCATTCTGCACAAGTGCTAGCTTCTCTCGGATCAGCTAGCAGTGTCTGGGATACCTGCGTGGGAGCTGCTGGATGGCATCCAGCTGTAGATAGAACAATAGTATTATTTGTGTTTTTAATGAACGTTCTTATGGATACCTCATGGTAAATATGATAAAGAAACAAGCAGCGACGAAGTGCGGCTATAGCCAGTTCCCTGTAGTTTTGGTTTTCAAAAACACTTGCACCATTTCTTTGGCAAAAACTGAGGGAGTGGTAGTGGCATTGAATGGGAGGGAGAACTTAGCCTGAAGCATAGTTTCCTTTTGCCAAGAGCAAAGAAATTATAAAAACAAATTCTTGGCTGAAAACTTAAAAGGATAGGTTTGGAATGTTATCTTAAAGGACGTTACAATCTTGGAGCTTCCAGTCATATCCCAGATAAAGCACTTTGTTTATACATTACCCATTTCATGTACAATGACTTCTATGGTAGATGAGCTGTAAGTATTCATCCTGGTTTTGGATGACATACGATTTAATTATAGGCTTGTTTTTATTTCTTTCTATAATCTGCTATTTTTATACACCACACACATGATCTACGCTTTTGCAGCAAGTACTAATTGAACTGTTCAGGCAAATGTCATATTGTAGTTCTGGGATTTATTCCCTTTCAGGTGTGAATGCTGAGGAAGCCAAAAGAAGCAGCAGAAATATACAGCATTTGCATCAGTGTGACCTGGAGCAGAATCCAGGAAACAGTTTTTAGTAACACCTTTTCCCATTTTATACTTATGAATTATCTGAAGTGGGACATTTCCAGAAATATGCATGCCTTCATGACTGAGAGAGATCACAGTTTGAATAGCATTTATCATAACGAGTAGTTAGCTAAAAAACTCACCGCCTTACGGCAAGTGCTGAACACCCCTCTTTATTGTTGAAAACAAATCACAAAGGGCTAAATTTTGGGCTTGTGGACTTAAATAATAAAAAGAGGGTACTGTTCTGGCTTCCACTGAACTTTACAGCAAAACTCCTGTTGACCACACTAGCAGCAGGATTTCACTCTGTACAGCAAAGCATGGGAGAGTTGCAGAAGATCTGTAAATGTTTTTGAAACTTGGTACTAACTTGGGTTCTCCTTGATGCTAAGGAAACAATCAGACTGAAATTAGGTTAAACACGTGGCCTTTTCATTCCTTTTAATTCTGCTTGGTAATTTGCTATTACTTGTGCTTAACAGTGTCAAGGGACTACAGAACAGAAGGTGTGGTCTTTTTAAATAAACACGTATTATTTTTGTGGGATCTACTTGATGCTTCACACTTGCTTTAGCAGTAAAAGTGACTTGTGCTGACAGCTGGAGTAATTGCTGTGCATGGAATAAAACTGTCTTTGTTTTCTTGCTCCAGTTCTAAAATTGAAGTGGATTCTTGCAGATCTAAGCTGAAATACATAGATAAATTTTTCCTATATGCAATAAAAATGGTTTATATGTTTTTCTGATGCTTAAATGTGCATCAGACACATGTGACCATTATTGAAAGGTAAAAAAGAGAATGGGGCGGTTTCGGAGGCAATAGATTTTATTTTTATATCCTATTCTTTCTCATTGTTTGTTATTTTTTTAAGTTCTTCTAGTGCTTTTTACAACTCCCCTTGAAATTAATGAGAGTCAGACCAAGTCCCAAGGGACTTTTGTAGACATTTAAAAAGATGAAACGCTCTTTCCTTCGAGAGGTGACAGAGCTGTAACTTTAAAGTGTGTCTTGCTAAAGGGGGTTAGGAGCCATCTACTGGTGCAGCACCCTCTGAGCAGAGGTAGAGCTTTAAGTCATTGCCAGTAAGTGACAATCCTGTCACGACATTTGCCATATTTTCTAACAATGTTAAAATGTGGAAGCTGTCAGAAATTGTGACAAAGACATGAGGCTGGCCAGATTTGTACTGAATGCCATTGGAGATAGGTAATAGATTGGGCATTTTCACAGTAATCAACTCATTTTTTTTAAATCAGCAAACCACACGTTTTTAAGATCAGATAGAGGAAGGGATGGCAGCACATTGTCTTGTGAATCTTCTTATCTCACTGGTTGTTCTTGTTATGTTGTTATGACCTGGCTACTACAAAAGTTCTTTGCTTGGTTTTTGGCTTCTTTTTCTACAATGCTGTCTTGGAAGGTAACAGGAGGATCTGTTTTTAATGCAGCATACTTGAGGAGGATAGAGATGCTATTTAAGTTTTGTTCAGTTTGGCAGTAAGAATGAGCTTCAGGAATCTTTTGCACTAGTTTAGTTACTAGCTATAGGTTAGTTGTCTCTCTAATGATCACAGTTCAGGGGGAGTTTTCCTCAGAAGTTCCCTGGCATCCCTTTGTTCACTTTGGCATCAGCACAAGCAGATTTCAGCCAAAGGTGGGACAACTAGAAAAGCCAACTGTTTGTGACTCTTTGAAGAGACAGAACATACAGTGACATAAGGACTCGAGGAGGCTTTTTGGTTGATCGTTACTGATCATATTAAATCGGTATAAAGAACTACACGAAACACAACTGCATGTGACAATTTCTATCACTTAACAAAATTACCAGATTCTGTTACACCTGGCCATGCTAGGAGTCGAAGATATCCTGAGATGGGGTCAAGCTGCATGTCAGGTGTGGCCAGTATACTCAGGCTTGCACAGCCAGAAAAAGAAATTGCACGTTCCTCACAGTGACCTGTTTAATTTTTCTCTTATGATGCTGGCTGTCACTAGAAGACTTTTAAAGAATCTTTGTTTAATTTCCATTCTTCCATAAAAAGTAGTGTTATTTTGTGAAACAGTATCTAGTTGAGCTGTATACGTGGAGGATGAATGCTTTTGCCCAGAATGTAACAAAGTTTGTGATCAGCTTAGATGGAAAAACCCACATTCTTGCTGCCTGCTGGAATGCACAGCTGCATTCCCGGAAGAACCAACCAGTCCAAAAACCTTCTCCTGTTTGGAGGGTTGTTTGGCCTTGAGTTAGGTGACTACTTTTTGTTTGTTTATCTAATGTGCAAGACTACGTATCTGTTGTCATGCATGTAGGCGCTGGGTTTTGGTCAGAGGAAACAGGTCCTTTCTGGCACTTACTGAGAAACAAGAAAAGAGTATTTCCTCTGCATGTTAGATCCCTCGACAGAAACGGGTAGCTTATTGCTAAATTAAATACATGTTAAGTGTCCACCGTCTGCGCAGTACATGCAAGTTGGTTTTTGCGGAGTCTGATACAAACATTGTTTTCTTGGACTGGCATAATAGCTTTGATTCAAGATTAAATCCTCAGACTATTTGTCAAGTTTACAACTACCAGAACAATCTGGCCCTGAAAGGAGTGAGTAGCTGATGTGGGTAGCTGATGTTCCCTGATTGATGTTAGTGTGAGGTTTACTTGTTGCAGGGGCAGGAGATCAGCAAGGTATAGCAGATCAAAGGAACAAAGAAAATGAATATTTGTAAAAGATGATTTAGAGCATGACTGAATGCCACACAGTGACTAAAGGCTGCATCCTGCTGATGATATCTGGCACAAAATAAGGATCCAAAATCCTGGGGCTCTTCTGGCTTTAGGGTTGCACCCAGTGACTCTCTTAGCTCATGTTCAGGCAGTTGCTGCTGTTTGCACAAGTTGGTGTTGTCAACAGAGCTGTAAAAATTTGCTCTGTATCTGCTATCAGTACTTTTTTTGAAATTATTCATAAAACTAGAGTTAGGGTATGTTAAAATAGTTATTGTAGCTGTCGTATTTTCCCCTTTAAGTGGATAAAATTGTTATTATTTCCAAATTAAAAGAAGAACTATAAACAAAGAAAGAAATCTATATTCTAGTGTACTGCACTGTCAACTACAGGACTGCAGTATTCTGTTACATTAAGTTGCAGAGAAACATTTATTTATCTGAAGTAAGGTAATTTTATAGTTCTATAAAACCTGCATTTTCTCTCATGTTCCTCTCCCTCCAATTCTAGACATCCAGAGAAAACCTAAAACTGTAAAATAAATCTTCAAATGCTGCAGAAGTCTGAGCACAGCTTTTACTACATACCTTTGCAATTAGAACTAATTTACTGCCTTGTGAGATGGGGGGGAATGTGCAAGGTACTTCTTGGATAAATATACCTCAGTAAGAAAAGCATAGCTGCTCTGTAAAAGTTATCTGCTTGTATTCAACAACTATCAGGGTCATTCTTACAGCTACATACCACAGAGCGCTAATTAATGGGGCTGCAGCTGGTGGTACCACTTTGGCTGCTTCAGCGCAGCCTCATATTCCCTATTTCTCAGGTTTGTATGACCAGTCTTGGACCACATCCCATCATTCCAAACACACACACAACCCCCCCACCCCCCCACCCCAAGTACAAAAAGAACTTAAATCTCTACTGGAAAACTGCCAGGCTTTCATAAAGAGAACAGAGCTGTTGTTTCTTTGCTATTTTTATCTTCTCTGCCAAAAAAGACACCATGCTGCATTAGTAGTTGTATATTTTAAATTGCCTTCTATGTTGAGCTTCTTGGGTCAAACCCCAGGTTTTCTACAGCCAGTGGATGTCCAGCATGTTGCTGACTGTAGCTCCACTGTAAATCTTGGGGGACCGGATTACTTTCTGCAATGATTCTCGCACACAGCAGGATGGCACTTCTCAGTTTCCTAAATGTCAGGAGGCACACAACTGTGAAACAGAGCTGGTGGAGTGGTTGTACGCAAAAGGGCATGTGAGCCTGTGGTAAAAAGCTGTCTCCAGTCATGATGCCTTTTGCAGCAGGAAGGTGCAGTCACGACTAGATTTGGCCCAGTGGAAAAATTCCCCGACCTTACAGGAACAAGGATCTCGTGGTCTGAGGGACTGTAGCAAGTAGAGTGGTTCTGTCCTCCTGTGCTTTGTGAGAGGGAACATACTGCCATGAAAACCGAGTCACTTCATCCCCACTCTGTAGGGTTTTATTCTTCAGGAGTTGTTGAAACTGAAAAAGAAAGGAGTAAATCTATTCTCATTGCTTTAAGTCCCTTCAGCTTAGAAGGCAATTTCACATAAATGTAACGGAATTTTAAAAATGAAGGAGTTAACTGCCAAAAGCATTTAAAAATAAAATTGGAAACAAACTACAAAACCCCAAAATACTTACTTTGCCAATGCTTTTGATTCTGATGAATTATCACTTAAGATAATACTTCAGACTGTGAGAGGTATTATTACATTGTCAAGATACAGTCCATTCCCATAAGGACTGATTCTTGTATTTAAATTCATATGAATGATATAACTTGCCACTTGTCTAATTGCTACAACCTAATTTGGGATGTGCAAAAAGCTTGTAAGATCAAGACTTTTTGCAGGTTATGATTAATACAGATACAGTCTTCATCTCCAGACTTGGAAATATTTGTATTTAACTGTACAGCACCTCAATGTGTGCTTTTACTGTAATTCATAATTGTTACATAGTGTCACTTAAATATTTCTTTTTTTCTTGTATATAGATACACATGCAAAAAAAAAACCAAAAAACCAAACATATAAATGTTTGAACAACAAGACTAACAGTGACTGGAATAGAGAGAGTGGTGGAAGGCTTCATGAAAGATGTCTTACCGCAGGAAACAGTTTGCTGTAAAGTACTCCGTGGTGAAAAATGTGACCATGCTTCTTCTCTACTGTTTTAAATGTTCCTTTCCCCCACCTCCTACACTCTCGTGGCTCTTCAAAATCTTTATGACAGGTTTTTTAAGGTCACTTTCATCATTCAGTTCCTACAGATAAATGTTTTGTAGATGAACACCTGCTTTATTTAGACAATTAAAGGTGAAAAAGCTTTTATACTTAAAAAAAGGCTTCATCATCTTTGGTACATATGCCAAATAGAATATAGCTAGTGATTCCTCTACTTCTGAATGGAGAATGAACTTTCTGGGAATTTGCAATAATATTTAGTAAACAGCATGTAGTTTAAGCATTCTTTACAAAGTGTAGTAACTGAGAGGTGGCTTGCAGTGCCCTGAAGGGAATTAACAGGAAGAACAACCTTTAACTTCTTATGTGCCACTTTAAATCTTTCACTGGGACTACACTGTAAGGGAGCACACCTTTCAGCATTTTGCTCACATGCAAAGCACACGCTCTGGCATCTTGTTTTATTGATACGGTCCACGCCAGCTTCTGTTAACACAAAATTTAGTACTCGGAGTGGAGACCCCTTTTGTCTTCCTCCATGTAAATCAGCTAATCCAAAATCCTAAGCAGCCTGCCTTCGCCATTCACAAGCGCTGAGAGAAGCGGTACTTGAGGGATCTTGCAGGCTTGGTTCTTTAACTGAGCAATGATTTATGGCTTTTGACTGAGGTCATCACTTGGCACATAGTGATGACCAATTTGATGGATTAAGGACTCAAGCAACTCAAGGGCCCTTAACATTTGTATCCAATCATAATCTGGCTGGCAATGTCCACAACAAAAAAACCCCGTGTATGCTTATTTGGATCTATTTTAAACTAGTTTGGCTTTGTTTTCTTCTCGGAGACCTGTTGCTGCCATTAGAATCTCTTTGATTTCGTTCCAAGGATGGGTCAGAGTCACGTTTTTCTTTGATAAACCTATTTTCGTTCCCTCATTGATGTATACTGCTGAAAGCTGCGCAATTCTTTTCGGTCTGCTATTACATTACCACATCAAGGAGAGTTTGAGGGGCCAGTACTGCAGAGCAGGAAAGAGGGGATTTCAGTGTCCATGAAAGCACATGCACTATTTTTCTTTCATATCTGCTGAAGCAGCAGGTCCTGATTAACAGCACCTTAGATATCACCAGTTCATCTACACCTGCACAGTGTGTGTAAGGCAGAGTGCTTCAGGACTGGCGTTAGTAAGACTTTACTGCAGAAGCTGCAAAAGGGAGTAGCAAGCTCTTAGAGAAAATACTTTTTCCTAGATGGACGTTCTGTTGTGAGAGGTATGTTGTTACCCCCATACTACTGAGCAGTTGGTAACTCAGGTTTGTGAAATGTGGAATTTTCCACCCTCTGGAGGGTCTGTGCAGACAGCTCCTCCCTGCTTCCATGAACACTCCTTGGTGAGAGCTGTTTTCTGATTTAGGCATTGGTATTTCTTAGAGATGCCTTGAATCTCTTCCTTTCAATAATGTGTCTTTATTGTGTCTCGTTATTTTATTTGGATTATACAATACTTTGTAATACTTGTATTATTGCATACTGCAATGTGAACTGTGGAACATCCCCCCAGGCAGTGATGTTCACTTATTTTAAAAATGAGTGTGATTCGGCAACAAAATAGTCATACTGAAAGCAGTGCTCTGCAAGGCTGATACCAATGTCAGTGGCAGTGTAATGCCAGGCAGCTTTGGTATTGAACCTCCTCCTGTAAAGTTGTGCTTTGAAAACTGGCTTTTTTGTGTCAAAACTGTCTTGCTGTACTGCATGGCTGGGAAGGAGATGTTTCTCTGTTGTGTAGTGCAGGCAGCTCAAACAGCAGCACTAAGAATTAACACTAGTCAATACTTACATAGCACTTTTCACCCACTGCAGTGAAATGGCATCTCTTGCACAGGAAAGTCCCATTTTATTCAGACAACCTTGTTTTGAAGGTGGTGATTTTTTTTTCCTATGGTATTTCACAATCCCGGGAATTTATGATGATATTTGTACATCGTGTGGGTTTTACTTTTCTCTGTTACATTTTGAGTGACTAAAAAATAGGTTGAAAATAAATTCCCTGGAGAATTATTATTTCTGTTATTGTTTTATTCTGTGGCAGTGCCTTGGAGCCACACTGCTGGCTCCCTTCCCAGTGACAGGGGCTGTATAAATGTAGAAAAAGGTGAATTTTGCTTCAAAAAGAAAATATTTATGTAGTGTGCAAAGGAAAATAAATATCAGGAAGGCTGTTCTTTGCTTGGTGTGGCTCCTTCAGAACGACTTGCATGATGAACATGTTCTTTCCTGACAAGATCCCCTAGCTCAGAGTTGTATATGCAGTGTTCCTGAGCTACAATCCATGCTTGGAACATCAGCACATGCTCAAACACATCTGTTTCATAGAACTAAGAACTCTTCTCCCAAACTGCCCTAGATCTTGATGTTCATCTTAGAAATGCATCTCCTCCTTTTTACAGATGGAGGTGGGAACCAAGCTCTGTTTGACTATGGTGATATGATATGTCACTGAAGGAGCTGGGACGAAGGCCTACTGCCTTGTAACCTAGTCACCTCTGCCTTGTTCACAACAGGGTGGGGATGAAATGAGTTTTCTTCAGATCGCCAAAAATGTCAGCAGACTCCAGAGATCTCCAAACTTAAACTGTCTCCAACACCTTCTCATGAGTCCAGGGCCTCACCTCTTCCCCTCCATGCAGCTGCCAAAACCTCTAACTTCCTTTCACTGACAAGCTTCACCAGTGCAGCTGTGTATTTTCAATGAGTAGCACTAGGAAAATTTGGGGGTGGAATATAATTAAATTTTTAAAACCCACAGGAAAGATTCTGGTGTGAACATACTAGTCACTCAAGTTCAGTTAAAGCTTAATTTCTGACTAAGTTACCTGGTGCTACCACTGATGATCCAGAGAGCTGCAGGATGATCTGTGCTGTGCTGTACACAAGCCCCACCACTGTCACTCGCATCCTAATTTGAATCAGTACGAAAACCAAGGTACTAAAGGCCAGTGACAGACTCATGGAAGGGTTGGTGTCAGAACTGGGTTAGGTCTCAGGAACCTCTGGTTGCAGTTGCTGTGCGGAGAGCTGTGGCAGTGTTCTTTTTAAGCACAGCAAAAATTGGCCTCTCCTTGTCATCCACCGAAGAGAAGAGAAAAATTAAGTGCACCTCAGTTCTGAGCAATTCTGAGTTACGATTCATGCAAGCCTTGTTCAGCAAAAATAAGGCAATGTTTCAAACACATGCCTTGTAATCCCCTTTCCCTTTTCCTTTTATGCAGCCCTAGGTGCTGCTGAATAGAGGTAGGTCTGCTGCTGAAGGGTACGCTTGTGTAATCCTGCTTACTTTCTAAGCAAGGGATTCTTTAGCTTATATGGGGCATTCTCATGTCTCTTCCTGGATCTGTTTTGGAAGTATGGGAAGTCAGTGGTGCATTATATGAAACACTGATATATGAGACACTGATATGCTCTGGATTTATTTGCTGGCAGTGGAGTTGTTTAGCCCTGTCAGAGTCCTTGTCTGGACAACAGGAAATCTAAGAACACAAATGCTGGATGAATGGAGTCAACAGAAAGTGGTCTGGGCTTTCTTGGGCATGCAGCTCTCACAGGTACAAGTTATAGCTCTGTGAACGTGTCTGTCCAGATGAAAGGTCAGCAATGAGAAAAAATTGCATCCAGCTTTGACTACCAAAAAAGCAACTGTGAATTCTCTGGTGTGAAAGCTCACTCCTCACCACCACGACCACCTTATTTTTTTATCTTTTTTTCCTTACACAACCCGTTAGGTGGTACCTAGAGAACAGAGAAGAGAGATGTCTGACATACCCTGGACAGGAGATGATGGCAGCTGTGTGAATACAGCTGTCTCCCACAACCATCTTTAACTTCCTCCCAAATCTGGTTGCATCCTTCCACACTCCTGAAATGATTCTGCTGTCTCTTCAGCAAGGACTTTAAGCTGCACAGTGAGATACCCCGGTCTGCTCCGCCAGGGAGTTTGCATAGTCCTTTCTGGCTCCTGCATCTTATCTTTCCTCTTGCCTCTGCAGAATGCTGCAACACAAATGACAAAACCATCTATTAAAACTGCTCTGTGGGCAAACGCTGCTGCTTTTCTTTCTATGAAGGTGCCACATGTTCCACCTGAACTGAATGACCAAGACCCTTTTCCTCTCTGCAGTGTGCTTTGGCCATTTATTCTGAGTGGGACCTTTTTCATTCTGTTCTGCTCCCAGCTCTCAATTGCAATGAAGAAGAAACCCCCAGAGGCCCAGTGGAAGCCACATGGATAACTTGGGGCCAGGTCTTCAGGACCAGCTGTAGCAGGTGCCTTCAGACAGTTTAGACAGACACAGCCACCGGGATGGGAAATTTTTATCAAGAAGGCTTAGCCCCAAGTGCTACTAGTCCCACCCCGTAGCTAGCAAGGTATTGAAGAAAAGTCAGCGCTTCTCCTTCCCATAGATATTGAACTTGCTCTTTGGGAACCTCAACTGCTACCAGTATTGGGGGCAAGCTGTGGACGAGTTAGATGTCTGCACTGTAAAAAAATTGGAACCAGAAAAGGCTTTCTGAGAGTTTGTACCACTCCTTTAGGAATGGTTTTGTTAGAAATAACAACTGGAGGTTAAGTGACAGCTGCTGATCTGATAGACACTAGAACTCAGTCCTTTGGTGATGATTCTGCTTCTGCCCTTGTCAAGCCCACTGTTAATGGCTGGCTCTTTGCCTTACCTAGAGCAAAACTGAAGCTGATTGTGGATGTCACTGCATGCTTAATGACACTCAGGAATGGAGAGAGCCATAACAACGGAGCTGGTGTCACAGATCTTATCACATGGGAAAAGCTGAAAACTGAGAATGAGAAGACTGAACTTTTTCTTGTAAGACTATGTATTCTAGAGTGACCTGGGCACTTTTATATCATCTAGTCAGTTTTTGACAGAGGGGAATTGATATAAAGTTCACAAATACATCTGTCTGGGGTGGTTTCTGTCAGCTGGTCTTTTTTTTCTGGCTGTCTTTTGTGTATGTCACAGGACAACTTTTTATGGGCTCCTTTATAGAAAATGAAAGAGAATCAGTTTACATCCTGCTTAGAAGAGATGGCATCAAAAAACTTCTTCAAAGTTCAGCATGTTTCCCTAAGCACAAGTAAAAGCTTAAATGGTTAAATCAATCCCAACTAATTCAACATTTAGTAAACTCTGTCCTTACTCACACGTTCTACTATTCCCAAGCAGAGTACAAGATTGGTTTATAGTAGACAATGGTGCAGTTGAAAAGAAGCAGGAAATACCCCCTTTTTGAAGGATACAAACTCTTCTAGAGTTTTTAAAGCAACCTGATGTTTGTTGCATCCTAGTTCAATGTCATTACACATCTTTTCCTTGCCCCACCAATGTAAATGTTCAGCTTGCTGGGGGCAGATCAAATCTTCTACTTGCATAAGCCTCCATGGTTGGAAGTAAGATCTGAAATGCCAGCAAATAAAGGTTTTGAAAGTCCTATATCAACTGAGCTGTGCAAATAACTCCTAGTTATTTATTATTACTAGTTTCTTGGCTGACAAGTTGTTCTGTGACAGTGGAACTAATGAATCCTAGCTGCCTGGATTGGAATACTTGCCTCTAAGCTCTTTGCCCACCCCTCAACCCCTGCTCCCTACATTTTCCCTGTGATTCCTCCCACTCCCGCTAACTTCACTTCCCTTACTTCTCCCCAGGTAACAGCGGGGCAATGGGCGCATGTTTTGTTGATGATGAGTAACTGGCCAGGGGGGAGCCAGACTGTACAAATGCTGACACAGCAGCGCTTCTTTAGTGGGGGCACTAGTTTAGGACTTTGTTTCTATTGAGCTGCCAGGTTCTTGATGTTTGTGCACATTTAGTGTTGCTGGAAATGTCATGTCTCTACAGAATTTGGCTGAAACAGGTCTGAGGTTGAGAAGTTATTCAAGAGACAGATGGACTGGCAATGCAGTCACATAAGCTTTGTTTCCTAAGGGAACCTGCCTTCAAATGCTTTGCTTGAACCAAGAGAAAATATTTTTGCTTTGTTTCCCAAGACTTGTTAATTGCTTGGATTAAACTACATATGTGTATGAAATGATACTTCAAGTATTTTACTACTTTTCTGTCAGTTTATACGTATTTTGTTTTTTAAAATTATCAGTGGATTTATTTCTTTACATATTTTATAAGCAAAGCATGGTACAGCTAGTCCTGCCTAGTTTTTGTTGACTTCACAGAATTTTTGCGATCGTGATGCTATTTGTTTGGTATCCATCTTCTTTCCCTCTGCCTTTAATGCATCACCCAAATGTTGCTGTCTTTGTGGGAGAAATACACAGTAAGTTTGAGACTTTGCTGACTTCTTAAAAGGTTATGGTTTTAATCCAAAAGTGGTTTTCTTGTCACTTTAGCATGGTTTCAAGTGTTCAGGTGTTGGGTAGCTTTACTTAATACGGAAGATCAAAAATGATAAAGAAATGGTTAAGCACACCTTAAGTATTAATAAACCATAGGCTTTTGAAATGACAAGTCCTCTGCCTTTTCCTTGAACTGACATCATGCTTCTGTTTGGGCTTTTCTGTTGACAGGTAGAGATGAATACCAGGATGAAGTCTTCTGGCATGTGTTGCCATGTCATTTTTAACAATATTATTTATTGGTATTTAGTTTTCCTCTTTATGAGCATAGCATCCATCATCATTGATTGACATCCTTGTGAAAAAAAGATTCAACTCTTAATTGATAAGTATCTCATTCACTAGACCCAGTTTCTCTCAAATTCATCTTTCTTTTCCTAACTCGTACAATTGTGACCAGCATTTTGTAATACATTGCAGGTCATTATGTGGTTTTGGTGTTTGCAGAGACACAGCATGATTAGGGGGTTTTTTTCTGAACAAGGAGCTAATTACTATTACTATACTGTTATATAGAAAGAACAGTAATAAAAAGATAACTACAGGAGGCCATCAATATTATCATCATCTATCTAACTTCAGAAGAGTTGTACAAACTATAGAAATGATGCAATTGGCAAAAGCAGTCTGAGAATTGTGTTGAAATCCAGGCCCTAGTTTCTTAGTATCAGATGTTAAGCTAAGCTGTTAAGAGTTTCTAGTAATCAGTTCTATCACCTGCTGCCATTCTTTATTTGTACTGCTGGAGCACCTAGGAACCCCTGGTGGCAGACCACTGCCACACTGCTCTGAACACCATAAACAGAACAGAAGGGAGATTCCTGCGTAATTGTGAACTCTCATTAAATGTAAATCAGTGCTTTGAAGAACATCAATAACAACGTTATCAACTACTAATCTATTCAGTAAATCACATGTCTTCTTTTCATCTTTCGTTATTTCCAGATCTCATGCAGAAATGTTTTCCTCCTGCATATACTTACTCACTTTTGTCCTGTGTTTCATTTAATGCATTGTGTAAAATGTGCTAAGAGAAGTCATACTTCCAGGGAACTGTGTGATCACTCCATGCTACAGGTGAGCTTTAGCGCATTAGCCTTTGCAATGCAACAGCAAGGAGGTGATTGTTAAGGCAGGAAAGAGAGATGCTCACTAAATCTAAGAGAAAATACAAATGTCTCGAAACATGAGAGAGACTGAGAAAGAGGTAGATTGGTAGGTTATAGTGTCTTTTATTATTACTGTATTCCAATCCAGTCTTGATGGTACTAAATACATCACTGTATTAAATGCATCATTGTTGCACTGCTGGCTGCTTGGTGTCTGGCAAGTGGAGTTCACGGGGTAATTCCTGTTCACAGGAATAGCCAAACTTGATGCTAATTGCCAATTTTGTTGCCATGGTTATGCAGAACAAACATCTCCCTAACCCTCTGGACAGGAATCAGGCATAACACAAAGGTAGCTCATTTACTGCTCTGAATAGAAATAGGTTGAATAGAAAACTTTGGTCAGCAAGGATACTAATCCAGTTCCAGTCGTTACGCACCCCTGTGTAGAGAAGCAATGTTACAGCTTCCAAGTCGTTAAAGCAGATGCACAGTTCTGCCTGTACTTCATTACAAATCTCAAGCCCATCAGAGCTTTCAGTTCAGAAATTTGCCAACAGAGAGACAGGGTTGATTGCCTGTGCTAAATGAGAAGGATCATTTCTACACATCTGTTGCCTGCCTTTGTTAATGTATAGAGGGTGTCTGTTTTGGGAAGATGTGTTGCATTTCTGTCCACCTGTTCAGCTCTAGCAGTACTCCCAGTGGTGGTGAACTTCCATGATGAAAACATCAGAGACTGTTTTAGTACAGCATGGTCTACCCAGCTAAGGAACGGTTAAACACTTGTGTCTGCCTGATGCCACTGTGTTGATAATAGCCAATAATAGCCAACAGAGCTCATTAGAGAAGTGTGACAGGTGTGCCACAGAGACGGGAGAGCTGGGCTGCTGCTTCTAAAGGAAGAAGAGTGGGAGGGAAAAGAAAGACCAGAGCACACACAGAAAGCCAGAGCAACTGGTGAGGGACTGGTGAGCTGCCTGGCAAGTGAGATGGAAAGGGCAGAGGACCACGTTTCTGTAGGGAGATTGTCCCCTTCTCTCAGCTATATGCACAGTCCCTACTTCTCCGGTTCTTCCACTAGCTGCAAGAGCAAGTCTGGTAGGCACAGAGGAGATAGAACTGTGATGATTTTGATTTTTGTACAGCCCACTTGCTCTGGTGACATCCTTTTTGGCCTATGCCCAGAGAGAGTGCCGTGGACAGCTGTCGGTGCTCACAGCCATGAAGCTGTGACTCCAGTTTACAAGTGCAAAACTGACTGTCAACTGGCAGCAGTGTATGTTCTGCCAGAAAACTACACAAAAAGATATTCTGAATTAACTTCTTCATTTATAAAGGCCATTTAAATGACATATGACTTTCAAAACAAGATATTCTATGGGGCCTATATATCTCTCCCCACTCCTATGTTTGCTTTTTCTGCTTTGGCATCTGACATTAATGTCTGTCATTGAACATCTCAACCTTTTATTCTTTCTCATGGGAGACACAGATCAGTGTTTGAGCTTTGTAATTTGGTATTGCTGGCATTTTTTGTTCACCACAAATGTTTCCAATGATACTAATAACATTTAGCAGGTTTTGGAGGAAAAATCATTAAGAATATAATCAAAAAAAACCTTGGTGATCTGAAGTACTCTCTGAATGAATTCTGGGAAGTGCAAATTCAGACACAGCATCCAACCTTTCCACTTGTAGTAGAAGTGAGTCTATTTGCAGTTATTGTTTGAGAGGAAAAACAACGTCGAAAAACTTACGCAATAGTTCTTAGTTTTGTTCAGAGAAGGTATTACTATTGATCAAAAATACATTCTGTGTGTTTCCAGTTTATTCAGGCATGCTCATTTCCAAGACCGAAACTGCTGTCTTTTTATTTTTACAGTCTTTGTTTGAACTGAGATCCACATTCATTGTTACTGAGCTTTAATAATCTAAGGGTCACTTGAAGGGCTTTTGTTTGAGAGACCTTTCAAGCCAAGCCAAGGCAGCAGTTTAGAGAACGTTTCTTGTTTGTAGACAAAAATATATTAAAACAACCAAGGGAGCTATTACTCTTCCACATAATTATTTTTAATGTCTCATTGGACATGTATGAAATGCCTTTCAGTTCCTGTGGGAGAATTACTTTTTTACATTTTGCAGCGTGGCTTTTGTTAAATTTCTATGCTGCTTTTCCATTAAGCAATGTTCACCCCAAAAGACTTTATAAACATGAACAGTGTCTCTAAGAATATGTTTCCAACATAATCCACATAAAGTACTTAGAGATTTATCAGTGGTCGTAGGGCCTGATACCTTGCATACCTTGTGCCACCTATTTTTTCTGGCCATAATCAAGAAAAAACGTGACCCTGGTTCACAGTTGGAAAAGTCAGAGAACACCCGAGAGCCCAGGACTTCGTGAGGTGAGGCAGAGCCATGTGCTGCAGCAGCCAGTGTTAAAGGCAGGGGAGCGGGGCTAAGACTCCTTTCATTCCCTTCCCCCTGGTAAATGCATGCCAGGTAATCGGAGCACTTTCTTGTCTTTGGCATGAAAATTATCTACAAATGTTCCGTGTTGTGTAGCTCCTTCCAGTTACCTAGGAAAGACGGGAACAGAGTGTGTCCTTCTCTTTTATAACAAAAACAAATTCAGGGGGAGGAGAACAAGCACAGAAGTTGAGGGGAGAGGGAAAGAGTAGCTTTATGGGAAGATGGAAACCATCCTGTAATAGCGTAGTTCTAGTACCAATATTTGGGTTTGGCTTAGGGCATGCACATGATGTGCCGTTTCTGCTCTGTGAAGGTGCAGGCTTAACCGGTAGAGGCAGGTGCTTCACTTCCTATGGGGTATTCATGATCCTTTAAATCTGCTAGTTGCCCTTTCCAGTTTGAAAGCTGCTCAGGGGTTTCTTGCTCAGGCATTGAGAGCTCTTGCAGGTCACACAGTAGTTGTCTTAATAGTGCAGCCATCGCATGCTGAAAGTGTCAGTGACCCCAATGAGCTATGCTGTTAGAGCGGTCCTAGCACACGCTGCCTTCCACAGATGAAAACAGAAGTTACTGTTTTGTGTGTGTGTTGCACACAGCTCATTTAGCATGCCACATTGCATGTCACAGTACCAGTACCTGTCTCTCATCTCATTCCTGGGGGCTGATGTGTGCTCTGAAGTTCCAGTGATTTTACCTGTCTCTTCTGCTATAAAAGGAAAATCAGGCTCCGAGTTCAGGGAGTGATAATGTAGCTCTAGTTTTTTGTAAAGTTTTGGCACCTTACACAAACTTACACCATTATCAGCGTCTAGTCATAAAGCCGATAGTTTAGCAAAAATGGGTATCTAGACAACTGTCTTCCCTAACTGGATGTAAACCCAATTTCAAATATATAGTGCTCCTAGGTTTTGAAGAGCTAAATTACCACATTCAGCATCTTCAGACGACTAAACTTGAAGTCTTTCGACCTGAGCTTACAGAATTGTAAGCTATGTAGAAATCTGCAATATGCTCCAATCTGTGGAATGACCTTGCCTTGTTTATGGATAAGAGCCACATGTTTCTGGCAGTGAAAGGCTGTGGAAGCTGTTTCTTTGAAGCGGGATGTGATGATAGAAGCAAACTATTGTAACTGTGCAACTCAGTGATGTTCTAATGTTTTAAGCATGAGTTGCTAACAGTAAGTGATTTAATTGGGTAAAAAGTTGCCTTCACATGTACTTCAGTTTCTTGGAACAATAATTAAGTTGTGTCTCAAGAATATACTGTAAGATTTTAAGGATAATATGTGCTTACCAGTAAACGTTGCAGTGGCAGAATGCTTATAAAATATTTTGTACGTAAAAATCACTGCAAATATGTACTTAATGACACATTCCTTGAGACAAGGACCATAAAGCAGACCTGGGAAATTTTTGAAGATGTCATTACTTGAGGGCTTCCTGTGAAGTTGATCTTGCAGTGTCATCCAGAGTTCCCTATCCTGATTTGACAATTTTATGACTTTGAACTCTCACTCAGCTGTTCAAGGTGACTTAGTCATTGGTTTGTGTGTCCTTGCGTTTAGAGACTGCCAAATGTAACTGTTTGCAGAATATTTAGTTCAACTCAGAGTGCTTCTCTGAGGAGAGATGCTGTTAGACAGAGCTCAGAGGAGGACAGCAGGAAAAATGAAAAGGACTAAATACGTGCAGCCTGAATAAGGGGTAGGAAAAGCTGGGATGAAAGGACATAATGGTCTATGTGTAACTGAAACATGTAAGCATGAGAGAGAGAGAAGAATTATGTCGAGTTTGGCAGGAGGATGTAATGAGTAATAGATGGAATGATGAAGGGGAAATAAAATTGGCTGGATGAAGAAAAGCTTCCTGACCACGAGATCTTGTTTGATTACTGACGTTTCCCAGGGGACTTCTGTGATTTGGGAAAAGCTGCGGAAGACTATTCGGAGCCTTGCAGTGCTCCACAAAGCATAGCTCTGTAGTCACCTAATAACTTGGCACCCAGGAGTGGATAGTGCTCCCCATCTTTTAACTGTGTTTGAGGGTCTTTGGATTCTTTGCATTTGCTGGGCAGCCCAGAGCATCCCTTGTGTGCTGGCCAGCCTACAGCTTCTCTTTCAGTTAGGATTACTAAATAATATTACAGGTCTTGAAGAAAACCTGCCTCCTCTGAGCTTGTGCATGCAAATGCGTTTACTGTGGTTATGGGCTTGATTGTGTTTCTTTGATGCTAAGTGCAGGAAACTGTAATGTTGGATTCAACTGTCCAAAGGGATACCACCTCTGAAGATGCGTTAGGTGACAATTGCATATGCCTTTCACACATGTCCCCGTAAATCTGGGACCAAACCTTTTACAATATCTGAATGGGTATTATTGATAGGTGGTGTTGGAGTGAAGCATGTTGCAAGTGTGAAATACCCTGAAATCTTTATTTGGCTGGAGAGTTTTTGTATGCAAAACAGAGACTAGTAAAATAAGGAAAAACATTCAGGAGCTTATTCAACTTATTCAAGAACTTTCATTCCGTGATAAAGCATATGTAGCTACAACAAGGTGTCCATGTTACCAATACATAGAATTATTTCATTATAGGTCTGGTGGCTGGCTAAAGCTGACTCCAGTAGTTCCTCTGAGAGAAGTCTATCTAATGAAAAATTAAGTGTGTTTTCAGCTGATATCCAACCAATTTGCTGAACTTCTTTTGACTTCTGCCCAGAGGTTCTGAGAGTAAATTGGTAACTGAAAATTCATTTGGATTTGAACAATTAGGAGACAGGAGACAAGTGTGCAAAAGCCTAGAAAGCTAGAGGTAGTGAATACAACAATGCTTCTACAAATTTGTAAGCTCAGACCATGGAGTTAGGAGAATGGGCTGACAGACTTTTCCTGGAGGGTCTCTTCTGCTTGGCCTTTCAGTATACTCCTTGTTTTCTAGCAGCTGCTCAAAGCAGTAGAACCCATTTCCTCAAGTGTACATAGAAATTGCAAAGGCTGCTGCAGCTCAGGGTGAAGCAATGAGATAATATTCTTAAGAACTCCGTTTTGACCCTGCACATGATCCAATGTCTGCTCTGCTCCCAGGATCTAACTGGTTGAAACTGTGGAAGCTCAGAATTTTGAAACAGATCACACAGAAATGTGGTTTTTTTCATGTAAGTTAATCCACTAATAAATAAAAAAAAACTTCTTTGAATTCCTTCTTTGAATTATTTCCCTATTTGAATTTAATATTTATTATCTCATGGAGGCATGATTAACTCTGTATCAATAGGTACATAACTTGTACGTTCTGAGAGATATCTAATGTCTACCAAAGAAAAAAAAAAAATAAATCGTTTAGATCTGGAACAGTGATCACAATGGAAGTTTCATTTGCAAAGGATTTATGGAGACATGAAGTGAGTATTATGTTTTGAACAAATGCACCATTGACCAGTATCAGATTTCTGTAGGCTTTATCTTGTATTTTCTAAGCAACTGCTCATAAACTTTTTTAATATCTTGACTAGCATGATGGTGCTACTTGCAAATCTGTTCATAGAGCTAATAAACTATGGTAGTGCAATCTAGAGAAAGGAATCACACTTACTTAGTTGTTCCTTTCATTGTTTCATTTATTAAAAAGTCTATAAATAACAAGTTGACAGGGTTTATTTGTGCTTCTTTCTTTTCAACTAACATGTTAAGTATTTTAAGAAAGGTCTGTCAAGACGTTACGAAAGTAGCTCTTACTTCCGACCTGAACTTTATTGAACTCTGTTTTCATTTAATAGGAAGGAAAAACAAGTGGTAGGTTTGATCAGACTGAGTCTGTGACTCAAAGGCTACAGCAAACCCTCAGCGCTTTTCATTCCTGTGTAATAGCAGTACTCAGATGAATTTAGCGGAATCAAACATAAATAAAATCTGAAGGGAAAAGAATCTCCTGTGTCTCACGAAGAAGAAATGTGACTTCTAAGGCAAGCTCAACACATGGGCTCCCTCCCTTCTCTCCCTTTCCCCCCACCTCTCCCTGCAAGCTTCATCTCTAACTGTCCCTGCATAGCTCACCCTCAGCATGAGCTGTGTGAGACAAGTCTGTCGGCAGCAGTAGGGTCAGCAGAGGCTGCTGCTGAACAGTGACAGTCACAACTGTGGAAACGGCGAGTCCTGCAGTAACGTGCTGATGAGAACTGTGCAGGCACCTGCAGAGCCCAGCTTGATTCAGTGGAGGGTACCAGGGCTTCTGTCCCTGCTTGCAGCAGACCTCTCTTGAGCTGAGGCCCTGAAGCCATGGAGTTTTCAGGTGACTGTTCACCCTCATGACCAGAGCAGATATCCCATGCAGCAGCATGTGATACATACACAAGGGAGAGGCTGACTGTAATGCTTTGGTTTTGAAGAAAAAAAACATATTGAGTGGGTAACCTCAGAATAAAGAACTGGGAAAGCTCTTGTTTTGGTTGGAGCTACATTTTTGCTGCCTGTTGCTTTCAGCCAGCTAGATGAGAAAAATTATCTTGTTTTGCCTTTTGTGTATTGCTGCAATCCACACATATCAGTACATATAGTCCAGAGAGAGAAAAGAGACACGTATTTTTATGTAGCTGCACTTAAATGAAGGGCTGGGTATGCTCAATTACTAACAAAGCTAAAGGGCTGTGCTGGGGGGCTGTGGGCAGTGGAATCTCCCCCCAGGCTGTGAAGGAGCCGTTGGCGTATGCTGTGCTAATGGGACTGGGAGCAGGGACTTGCCGTGTTGCAATAGCGCTCCAGCCCTGCCACCCCCTCACAGGTCATATCGCTGGCAGATCACACTGAGCTGCGCTGCATAATTCAGCAACCATCTGCATTTCTTTGCTTACCCAAAGTCTCCAAGCACTCCACAAATACTGCTGGAGTCCCCCATTGTTTTTGCAAAACCGGTCAGTTCTTCCATTTCTCCGAAGCATGCAGAAAGCATTGAACAGAACCGAGGAGCCTTTGTTCCTCGTCTGCTTGAGGCATTAGACACGTTGTCTTCACTGCTTGTCTTCCGCACCCCATGAACATCCCATAGGCAAAGAGGATACGCTTGGCTCTCCCCACAGTGTGGTACAAGGTGTTAAGACCCTGGTGGACTGAAGTCCCTAAGCACTGATTTCGGTGGGACCCTTCATCAGGTGCTTACATGCATGAATTCCTCTGAAGTGTGCAGGATGAGACCAAAACCCCGTGTAAATGGGTTTAGATCCTTGGCTGCAATAGGGCAGACCAGCCTCACTGGAGCCCCACCAGCTTCCCACTGGGAAGGTCTGGTCAAGAGAGTATCTTTGCTCAGGGCTGCAAAAGGGCTTTGCAAGACTTTGCTTGCATTATTGGAGTCTGTTTGTTCAAGAATGAAGTTGAAAGATAAAGGTTAGTGTTGAGGAAAACTTGTTCATGGTCAGCCTACTGGAGAAACTGGTAAAGGACAATTCCTCCTCCGTCCCTGTCCTGTAACACCCGAGGGTTAGTAAGACTCGAGACTGCTGGTGGCAGTTAGAAACTGCCTGTCCTTACCCGTGAGGTACCAGAAATACCGCAGTGTGGGGCTGGGGACAGCAGGTCCGTGTCAGCTGGAGCCTTCCTAACACTTTTGAATGTGTGAATTTGGGTTGCGTTTCTGACGTGTACCCATACTCAAAGATGCTGTTCCAGGCGGCTCAGAGAATTCTTTGGATTTGTGTCCATGATGGGTGGTGTTGCTGATCTGCTTACATACGATTACATTTCGAGTTCGGTATGCCTTTAGAGAGGGATATGCATTCTACATAACCAGGGAGAAATTAGTTCCTTAGATCTCAGTTACCGTACATCCATTTATAATGTATTATGTTTTAGAATATTGGTTTATTTTCCCCTCCCAAAATAATAACTTTATTAGTTTCAAAACCATTACAGATAATGCCAAGAACTGAGCATATTACCCAAGAGCTTCCCCCCCGCCATTTCTTTTGTGTGCCAGAACACCTATACGCTTTCTGTATGATAGTTTTAGCTGCTCCATAAGTATATCCCGCTGTGTATCTAAGACATTTTAAATGTCACGTAAGGCCAGATCTGAAGGACGTTACTGATACCCGGCTGTTTCTGCCCTCCTATTCCCCAGAAACCCGCCGAGGGCAGGATACGTGGGGATGCTGGACGGCCCTGCACAGCCCCGTGATTTACACCGCGCCGAGCCTTAGCGGGATGCCAATAAATTCCGCGGTACCTCGTCCTCCGCCGGCGCCCCCCGGCCCCGCAGCCCCCGGCCCCGCAGCGGGCACGGCGGGGGGGCTCCGCAGGTGCTGCAGGCGGGGTTGAACGCGGGGTCAGGGCCGCAGTCCCGGCGAGCCGCCGCGGGGCCGCGCTCATCAATTTCCCGTGCTCGGTGCCTGCGGCCCGGCGCGGCGCTAATGCGGAACAAATTGAGACATATCCTCTCCGTAATTAGTTCCAGCGTTTCAAAGATTTACGGTAAAATAATGGCCCGAGCCCCACCGGCCGGGCCCGGCCCTCCGCGCTCCGCCGCCGCACGGCGGTCCCGGCGCTGGGGAGGCGGCCTGGGGGCCGTGAGCTGGCCCCGGGGCCGGGCCGGGGGCGCGGGGAGCGGGCAGCGCTCAGCCGGCCGAGCCCCGCGCCGCTTCGGGCGGCAGGGCCGGCGGGGGAGCCGGGCCGAAGGGGACGTGCGGTGAAATCGCAGCGCCGGCGCACGGCCGGGGTCCCGGGCCGGGGGGGACCTCAGCGCCCGCCCGCCCGCGCCCTGCTCCGCGCAGCGGGCAGCCGGGGAGAGGGCGCACACCTCTCCCTCCTTGCGCCATCGAAAAAGGCTTTTCCGCCCCCCCCCCCCCCCCCCCAAAGGAAAACCAGAATGTCCTCTCCCCAGCTGGAAAGGGTGCCAGTGCCCTCGTCAGCCCAGGCAGGGGAGGCCGTTCCCGCCGTGCCGGCGGCTGCCGTCGTGCCCGCAGCGCTGAGGGGCAGCCAGGAGGGCAGGATCGGGCCCGCCGTGGTGAGCTCCAGCCCCTCCGCACCCTGCGCTCCCGCAGGGGCTTCGCAGCTTGGTTTCTGCTGCGCTTGTCAATTAAACTCTTATCAGCTCCCTGAGTGAAAGGAGACAGATCCCCCCTGCGTGCTGTGAGCGGGATTGGAAGGGCTGGGGGGTTCATCTCTCTTTATGTCAGTCTCCCCCGGCTCCGAGCCGCGAAGGGATCGTTTCTGAGTTTAAGGGCAGTAAGAATTACCGGTCCCTTAACGGGTTAGCACGGCAGGGGAGAGAGCGGAACGGGAAACGCCGGCCGGGAAGGTGCTTCACCTCTACCCAGGCTGGAGCAGGTTCCCGAGCCCGTTTTGCCCGGCGTCGAGTGGGACTCTCAGTAGAATAATCCTCGTCCAGGGAATATCCGTTGTTTAATCTTGCAGAGTATGCCTTCGAGCACAATCGAAGATAGAGCGTTATCAGGAATCAGCATAGGTATGGAATAGCGGGCAAACCAATGCAGCCTGATTGCTGCCTGGCAGAGGTTTGGATCGTGCGGTGTTCGAAGGGGAGAGGGCAGGAGGTCCCGGGCCCCTGGGTCTGGGCACCGACAAAGGACCTGCTGTCCCTGAACCGCCATCTCTCCGGCCATTGCTTTCAGCTGGGCACCGGAGCCCGGGCGCGGGCGCCCGGTTTGCGGGCCGGGGGGTGATTTACGCCAGGATGCGACTGGAATCAGGGTCGCGATCCCCGGGGAAGAGGCGAGCAGATGTCCCCCGCACGGCAGGAGCGGCTCCCCTGGGCTGCCGCGGGGCCCTGCTGCCAGCGCTCCCGGCCGGGGCTGGAGAGCGTGCTCTCTCCCTCCTGCCGGCTACAGGGGCGCGGCTGCGGGACGGGGCGCTGGCCGCTTTTCGGAGGGCCCCAGCCTGTCCCGGGATAGAAGGGTCCGGGCTTCCGTCCCCTCCTCGGGCTGCGCCGCTGCGGGTTTCTCCCAGGACATCCCGGGACGCCCCTGTGTGCGGCTGGCCCGCTCCGTGCCCGCACGGCGGAGGTGGCCCGGGGGGGCGCAGGTGCCGTGCAGGGCGCTGCGCAGGGCTGAGCGCAGCCCCGGCAGAGCGCCGCTTTCCCCCGGTGGCCGCGGGCGCTGCCGGCAGCCGCGGGGAGGGAGGGTGCGCTGCTGGCCGAGGGGTCGCCTTGTCTCACCGCTGGGAAGTGCGAGAGAGGCGAAGCTTCGGAAGGACTTCGGCAGTTCTTCTTCCCAGGTGGAATAACGCAGACCTAAGTGATCAAGAAAACATCTTTCCCTTTCAAGAAGATTTATCAAGCTAGGTTATTTTGAGCAAAGAAAAAACCCCACACTACTTCGAAAAATAGTCCGCTGGGGGAAGGGCTTTTTCTGTTTGTATTAGGAGAGGTCTAAGTTTTCTCGGGAAATGAAATACTCCGCCCAGGCTGGCCAAAGACTTGTTTCAGTACCTACGTTGTCCACCTTAGAGCCGGAGATGAAAAGGACCGACCTCAGGTGTCGGTCCCTCCCAGAAATGGGCAAATCCAGCAGCAGCCCCCCTCCCCGGCTCCGCACGGCCCGCGCGGGGGGAAGGGCAGGGGGCGATGCGGATGCGGGGAGCCCCGGCGCGGGAGCGGGACGGGAGCGGGAGCAGCCGGAGCCGGCGGTGCCAGCGCGGGCAGCGCGTTCCCTCCGCACCGGCACGGGCTGCGCTCGCAAACGGCGTCCGAGAGCGGTTTAGCTTTGCGTATACTCGGCACAAGCGGCAGATCCTGTAAGCTCAGACGATCTTTAATACCGGCAAAGACAAACAACAAATCTTTCGCTCTTACGTTACACGTAGATTTCCGTAACAAATAGATCTACACATTAAAAGCGATCTTAAATGGAATTCTCTGAAGAAAGTTTGTGAAAATTTAGGTATTTTCACTAATAACAAAACCAGACCGTTTTGGTTAAAGAGTGTAAAGAGAAAATGAAATACTTGGCTACTCTAACAACGACCTATTTTAATTTCTTTTGTTGTAGCATTTACCCCTTGCATTTGAAAACAGCGTTTCAAGATCGGCAACGCTTACGCTAATCTTTAATGCCTCAGGAGGAACGTAAATTGTCACCGGGACGACAGCGGGCTGGGTCTTTCCAGCGGCAGGTAAATGCTGAGGCGGCCGGGAAGGGTGCGCCGGGGGCTGCTGGGGGCACCCATGGCCCCGGCGCCGGGTTGCGGAGCCGCCACTCCAACAGCGGCCGGTGGCGGTGGGGATGCGCGGGGGAGCGGGACCGCCGCGCTGCCCCCGCACACCCCCCGAGCGGCCGCAGCTGCCAGGTGCGGTCCCACGCGTGCACGCAGAAGCACCCACCACCGCCACCCCCACTGATTATTAATTAGTTTTGAAGAAAGACGGTAGGATCCCTCTTGTCGCGTTCTGTGAGAGCGTCCCCCGCGGGGGCGGAGGGGGGGGCTGCGGGCTTGCTTCTGCCCCCGGTGCCGGCAGGTACCGCCACATCCTGCGGGGCTCTGCCGCCCTCCCCGGGGCGTCCTACCAGGGCAGCCGGTCTAGCAGGGCTCCCGCACCACCAAAATCAGGGCATCCCATTCAGGGACGCTGCCAGGGCCCACCCGAAACCCGCCGTGCCGCCTGGACGGACCGTCCGGGAATAACGTGTAAGACGCCATCAGGGGCTCTCCCGTCCCCGCCCCCGGGATGTGCGCTTGGGGACCTGCTGTCCAGGAGGCTGAGGAGGGAAGAGATGGTCCGGGGCTCCGCAGGAGCAGTGCCAGGTGGATCTCCCAAAAGCAGGTTGCTTACGGCCCTGCGATCCTCCCCCGCCTGCCCAGCCGCTTCCTTCCCCCTCACGCACGGGCAGGTCGGAGGGACGGAGCTGGGAGGGGGCCCACGCCGGCGCCGGGCCCCTTGCAAAGGGCTCCCGCCCCTCCCCTCGCCGGCGGAGCCCCCGGTACCCTGGCACGGCCGGCTCTGAGCGGCGTGCCGCGGCCCGGCACAGGGAGCGCTCGGTGTGCGGGGCGGAGGCGGGGGCAGGCAGCCCGGACCCCCGGGGACACGCGGGTTCCTCCCACGGCGGGAGAGGCACCTGGAAAGCCACTTTCCCCTCGCAGGGACGGGGGCCGCCCGCCCCGGGCTGGGTCACTTCCCCTGGCTCCTACAAGGGCGGAGGCGACCCTGCCGCCCTCGGGAGTCCCCGCGGACATGCACGGAGCTGGCGGGGAAGTCGCCCAGCACGTACTTACTCGCCACCTGGATCCCTCTAACAGTCTCGCCAGCCTCTCCTAAAGCCGAAGGGATGTTAGGGTGAGATTTAGTGGCGCTTGCACCAGAAGCAGGGTGGGAGTGATGTGTAGGGGAGATATATTCTCCCACAGTAACCTCTCCCCCTCCATCCCCGGCTCTCCTTGTCTCCCACCTCCCCCCCCCCCTCCCCGCCCGCGTGTCTGGTCCGGCTGGGTTCAGCAGAGCGGGCTGTGGGCAGCCCCTCGGCGGAGGTTGTGTGAATGGAGGATCGGCCTGGCTGACTCCTCCTCCCCTGCAAGCGCCTCTATTTGAGCTTTGCAAAGTTGAGGGTGAGCAGGCATCCGAGGTGAGGCGTGCGAGGTGGCTGTGCCCCCCTAGCCCGGACAGACGGCCACAGGCGCAGACAGACAGACACAAGCACAGGCAGACAAGCCGCGCACGCCGCCCTGCCCTGCGCTGCCAGCGGGCGCAACCCCGGAGGCGATCCTGGAGAACAACCTTTCCCTGTCGCTGTTGCCGGCTCCCGCAGGGCTGGACCCGGGGAGCTGCGTGGCGGAGCAAACTTCCCCCAAAGGGCTGAGCTCGCCAGCCTGGTGCCTGCAGCCGGAGCCGGCCTCCGGCTTGGCGGGCAGGGGCCAGGTGTCCTGGAACAAGTGCGGCCCGGGGGGAGACTGGCTGCCCGGCGGCAGGCAGAAGGTCTGCGAGCAGATGAGCTCCGATGTCCGAGATCTCAACGCGCTGCTGCCCTCCGTGCCCTCCTTGCCGGGTAACAGCAACTGCACCATGCCGGTGAGCAGCGCGGCGCAGTGGGCTCCCGTCCTGGACTTCCCCCCGGGGGCCTCCTACGGCTCACTGGGGCCGCACTCCTTCATCAAGCAGGAGCCGAGCTGGAACGGATCGGACCCGCACGAGGAGCAATACCTGAGCGCCTTCACCGTCCACTTCTCCGGCCAGTTCACGGGCACGGCCGGGGCTTGCCGCTACGGGCCCTTCGGCGCCCCGCCGCCCAGCCAGCCGCCCTCCGGCCAGGCTCGGATGTTCCCCAACGGGCCCTACCTGCCCAACTGCTTGGAGAGCCAGCAAGCGATCCGCAACCAGGGTAAGGGCAGCGCCGCCGGGCGCCCCGGGCTCGGGGGGGGCGGCCCCCGGAGGGTCCGCCGAACCCGATGTAAACAGCAAACCCGGCCTTTCTCGGCAGCGGCCGGGCAGGGTCAGGCGAGCCAGCCCTTCCGTGCATCCTCTCCCTGTCGCGTCGCTGCGGGGGGGGGTTAGGAGCCACGAGTTGCTGCTTACCCCCACCCCCCGGCGGGGCAGCGGTCGGCTCTGCCAGGTGGGCTGGAGCCCCCCGTCTCCCTCCCCGGGCTGGAGCAGCCTCTCGCTTCGCAAAAGTTTGTTCGGGCCGGGGACGGCGCAAGCCCTGGGATGGAGATGGGCCCGGTGCCCCGAGACAATTCCCTGCACAGGCCGTGGCGGGGTGGGGGGTGTACCTCCGAACCGCCTCCTGAATCCGAAAACCGCTCCCCGCACGTCAGTGTGTTCAAGTCCCTTGTCGAATTAGCCTGGGGAGCAATGAATGCCCCCGGCCGGGCTAGGCAAACAGGGGCGCCGCGTAGCTCCCCCCCAGCACCCCGTGGCCAGGACGGGCTGCGCTGCAGCTGGCAGCGGCCCCCGCTGTTCGCACCGCCCTGAGAGATTCCCGTGGGCTGCACGACCGGGCGATGGGTCATGCCCTGCGTGTGGCACCGGGGATCAGCGTCTTAATCGTTTTTCTTCCAGCGGCTGCAGTGTAAACATCTCTTGGTGCAAACGCGAGGAAGAAGGGGAAGGGGGCGAGCGTGCGGAGAGCTCGCCCGAGACCTTTGGGGTCTTGTTCCCCCTCCTTCAGCCAGCGCCGGAGCCGCGGGCTGCCGGGCGCCTGCCCCGCACTCCGAGGCGCCGGGGGTGTCTGGCCGAGGGGGAGTCGGGCCGTCGCGGCCCCGAGACTCAGGGGACAGGGCAGCGGCAGAGGGTGGCGTGGCTCGGCCCGAGCGGAACGGCTCGCCGGGGTCTCGCCGCTTTTGGTGCGGGGTCGTCGGCGCCCTGCCCGCGGCTCGGGCTGCTGTGCGGCGCGGAGGGCAGCCCCCTGCCCACAGGGAGGGGCTGGGGCCGGCGGCCCCGGCTCTGTGGCGGCCGGCGAAGGGAGGCAGGGCGAGGGGCCAGAGCGGCGGCCCAGGCCGGCCGGGCGGGCTCTGTGCTGGCCGCCGAGGGGTGCCCCGAGGCCGGCGAGGCGGCCCGGGGCGAGGTTTGCCGAGAGGGGAGACGGCGGCGGCGGAGGGGAAGCGGCGGTTCAGCAGCGCGGCCGCGCACGGGCCTCCCCCGGGCAGCGCCGGGCCGCGGTCCCGGTGCCACCGCCCCGCTGCTTCGGCCCCCGGCGCCGGGCTCTAACGTCGGACGCTGCGGAGCGGGGCACGGGGCCGTGCCCTAGGAAGGACCGGCGCGTCCCTGGGGCTCGGGGGCGGCGAGGCCCCGCGCCCGCTGCGCGCCCCGGGCAGCCCCAGGCTCCCAGCGGCGGGGGCGGCCTCGCACAGACAGGCCGTGCCGGGCCACGGGGTTCTGCGGGGGCATCTGGAAGGGGGTTATGCGTGGGAGAGGACTGGCAGCTGGGCCGAAAGAGCGAGGAGAAGGTGGAGAGGAGGGTGAGGGAGATGGACGCAGCCCTGGGTGGGTGAGCGGCCGGGCGGGAGGCAGAGCAGCCGCGCCACCCTGCCGTCCGCGTGTAGCCGCCGCAAAGGGGCACGGAGCCGGTATCGCACCGAGCCGCGGAGCCCGGCCCGGGCTGCACTGGGGCTGCGACGCCGTGCGGGCCCTGCTCGGCTGCGGCCCCGCCAGCCCTGCGCACACACCTGTGCCCGGCGGCCTCACACCGCCCCGGCCGCGCTCGGCCGGCCCGCCGCCCTGCCGGAGCCCGGGGAAGGCGGCGGCGGGGAGCGGGGCCGGTGGCCCGGCTGGCTGCCGTGCTCCGCCGGGCCGAGCGGGCTGGCCGCGGAGGGGGGTGGCCTTCAGCTCGGGGCTTCCTCCCCGCCCGGGCAGCGCTGCCTTAGCCACAACTATTTTCGGCGACACGCAGCGGGCTCCTTCGGCAAGAAGGAATTCGGCAAAGGGTGTTTGTTTGCACTTTTTTTTTTTTTTTCTTTTTCGTGGATGGATAAAATGTTCTTGCTTTGGCTCTTCTCAAGGTTGAACTGCTATTTCTTTTTTTTTTTTTTTAGCCGGTTCCTCCGACCGTGGGAAAGACACTACCTTGGCTCTGCGATGACATTTCTACCAAGTTTGGGATGGGGTGGGGGTTAGGAAACTAAGGCTTTGAAACCTCAGCCCAATTTTCTTCTCCCTCGCTTGTCTCTTTCATCCAGCTGGGCTCCTCCAACAACTGGATGCCCCCAGCACGCCCCATTCTCCAGCAGATGTACAACTTTCAATTATTTTCAGCACATTTTAATCAGGCCTGGCTCTGATAACGCCCTAATTAAAGAGACCTCGCTATCGGCAGCTCGGTTCAGAACTCAACTTTCTTATCACATTCCTGAAGCTTTGGGTCAGGCAACACCGGAAAATGTGGCCAAAACCTCGTTCTGCTCCGAGCTGCATTTTGAAGGTCACCGCAAGTCTGCGCCGGGCCAGAAGCAACGTAGAAAGTGTCTGTTTTCTGCAAGTTAAAAAATGAGGCAGAGGGAAATGGGGAAAAAGGGAGTTGAAGGTTGATCCTCTACCCTGAGGGCTAAGGGAGGAGATAAGGAGCGAGAAACAGCTGTGGGATGGGAGCCCGTAAGGTACCGGCCTGTCAACGCTGCTCCCATCGCCGGGAAAGGAGCTCTGCTCCTAGGACGAGGGGGATGTGAGAGGGACTTGGCCGGGGACAAGCCAGTCCAGCCCCGGCAGTCTCAGGGCCAGCTTAAAATCATCGCGAAGGTGAAGGTTTCAAAGTCTTCTGTATTACTTTTTTCCCTCCCCGTCGCTCGCTTCATTTCATCCTCGCAACCCCGTAGGTTGTTAATTAAGTCCTGTAATGTCCCTGGATCCAGGCTGTCTGCAGAGAGAATAAAATAGAGAAGCAACAGTCGGATCCCTTTGCTGCCCCCCCACTCTGTCCTCTCTGACCCCCCACCCCCCCCCGTGATTACCGACCGGCGGGGGTGAAGCAGAGACCTGGCACCGAAGGGAACTGAAAGGAGCCTGCAAACAGCCCCGAGTGCTCCCCCTCGACTCACAAAATCCCCCCCCGGCTACACGCCCCATCCAGACGGGGCTGGGGGGTGTGTGTGTGTGTGTGTGTGCCCGTGCTGGAATAAGCGGGTTAAGAGAGAGGGGGGGTGAGGGAGGGGGTGCTCGTCGCCCCTTGGGTTTCTTTTCCCAGCCCGCGTCGGACTTTTGTTTTGGTTTTTTGGAAGAGTGGCTCTCGGAGCAGCTTGGTTCTCGGGGTAAATGCTGATGAGCCGAGAAGCCTCTGAGATAATATTACTTTGTAATTACTTTTTTAGCTGAAGTTGTTTAGCCAGCTCCAAGTCATTAATGAAAGTTGGTGTCCAAGCACCTGATTTACGATTTCGTGGCGGCCCGGGGTCAGCAGAGGTGGTCTCTTTCCATCTGAATCTGCTCGATGTAGGAAACAAAATAGCCTGTTTATTATTTTGGAGAGCAGTTTTCGCTGAAAGGAGGAGTTTTTATTTTTGCATGTAACATTCCGCCTCTTTATTGCAGACTCTTCAGAAAGCGGCTCTTAAAAAAAAAAAAAAAAAGGAAAGATTAAAGGGTAACTTCTAAATTGGAAACGGCAGAGGAGTACGCTGAGCAGATGGGAATCTTCCTCTTTAATATGAACAACAATTAATGAAAACATCCTTTTTATTACCGAAGCCGATCTGTTCTCTTTAAACACGAATGAGACTTCCGACTGTCCGCCCCTCGGAGCGGGCTGCCCGGCCCGGCGCTGCCCGGGGGGGTCCCGGGGGGCTCCCCCCGCCCCGTGCCCGCAGCCCTACGAGGTGCCTGTGCGGGGGGGGGCGGGGGGGGGAGCCACGGAAGGGGCACAGCCTGGCCGTGGTTTTTCCCTCGCCGTGGGCAGCAGCAGCGGGGGCAGATCCACCTGGTGCGATAAGTGCGAAGTATTGCGGTGCCGTGGGTGCATGGCGGTGGGGACCTGCGGCTCCTGTCGCCTGCTCGAAGGGGCTTGGTGGGAAGCTGGTGGCACCTCCTAACGGCGCTGTGGTCTCTCCGGCAGGTTATGGCACCGTGGCGTTTGACGGGACCCCGAGCTACGGCCACACGCCGTCTCACCACGCCGCGCAGTTTACAAACCACTCCTTCAAACACGAGGACCCCATCAGCCAGCAGCCCTCCCTAGGTAACTGCAGCCTCCGCGGGCCCGTCCCAAAGGGCGCTGGTGGCAATCTGGAATGACTCCGGAGTCGTGCCACTGCGCCTCACCTGCCCCGGCAAGCCTGGCACGGGGCTGGAGCTGCCAAAACTCTGGGACCCGGGACCCTGCAGCCCCCTCGCAGCACAGGGCGCGGGACCAGCCGGTGGCCACAGGGGCTAACTCTTTGCCGCTTTCTCCGCAGGGGACCAGCAGTACTCGGTGCCACCCCCGGTGTATGGTTGTCACACCCCCACTGACAGCTGCACGGGCAGTCAGGCCCTGCTCCTGCGGAACCCCTACAACAGGTACCTCCGCCGGCAGGGAGCTCTGCCTGGCCTCCTTTTGCGCGGGTTGTTGCTCGGACGTGGTCTCTCCCCGGCATGCCGTTCAGCTTTCTCCTTTCTGCAAGGAAACATATTTTTTCCTTTCTCAAAAGAAAAATAGATTCACACGTAGAAAAACCCCAAACAAACAACAACAACAACAAAAAAACCAAACCAAAAAGCCCAATCCACCCACCCAACAAAAAAAAAACCACCACAAAACGAGAAAAGATTCTGCACCCTCTGCCCCGGGCCTAGCTGTATAAGCTTGGGGGAGCTGCTCCCTGGCCGCAGGTGCTGGTCACCTTTGGGAAGCAGGAGCCAGACTGCCCGGCCTCCCTGGCACATGCCAGTCCTGGAACCCTCTGGTGCGAAGGGTTTGGGATTTTCTCTCATCCACGCCAGGGACAGGTGCCCACGGCAGCCAGCAGAGCCCAGCTGTGGGGCTCCACCAGCAGAGCCTGCCCCAAACCCCGCTCCAGAGCATCCCTCACTGCCCGTCCCCAGCACCCCCACACTGCACCCATCCCCTCTGCCCCGGCTCAGGCTGCGGAGCGCAGGGCGTCCACCCCAGCTGCAGGATCCGACCTGCAAGGTGCACCGGTTGGCCCCTGCCCCTGTGCCTTCTCCCTGCACCCGGTGCTGGCGATCTCCCCAGCCGCTCTTCTCCGAGGCCGGGAAGGTGCAGGAGTGCTCAGCGGTGCGCAGCACGATGGGCAGAGCATGGTACAGGCAATGAAAACTCGACTCCGTCCAGGGGCTTTGTTTTGCCCTTCCAATGGCTCCCAGGAGCGACAGGGACTGGCCTGCAAGGAGGTTATTTATTGAAAACGGGACAATAAACCTATCGGATTTCCGTGCCGGGAGAAAGGTGCATCTGGAGCTTTGCTGGAAGCACAAACGCTCTTTGCCAACAGACAGGTCCATGGCAAGCACGGCTTCCCGTTTTCTTTGGTCTGGCATGGAGGCCGGGCGTGTCTCTTGCAGTTTTACAACGTCTTTAGTGAGCAAAGAAGTTCCCCAAAATTTATTCCTCAACTTTTTGTGAACTTGGAGCCTCTCCCATATCTTGGAGTTGCTAAGTAACTCTCGCATACAAAACAATATGCCTGCGCGAAGGAAGCTGTGAGCGGCTCCTCTCGTAGGCCGGTTATATCATCTCTGATTAATCAACACTGGACGTGGGACAACAAAATTCTGTCACTTCCAGAAGCCACTTTGCTAATGAACGTGAGTTGACGTCAAGGGAAGGAGGGAATGAGGTAATGAAGGAAGGAAAGAAGCCTATCCAGAGAGATTAGCTCGCAGAATAATTGGCGGGGCGAACTCCTGCGCTGAAGTGACAGAGATTGCTCGCCTCGTAGGGAAATCTATAAATACGGTGTGTAGGGAGGCTAGGGGAGGGCAGCTCGGAGCCACCGCTCTCCTCAGCACCGCAGCCCGCGGGGCTCGCCCCTGCCGCCCTGCCGGGGCCGCCGGTGGAGGCGGGAGCACGGCGGGCGCCCCCCCCCCCGCGCCGGCCCTGCCCGTTTGTGCGGTGAGCGGTGCCACCCAGGCCGGGGAGGTGCGATCCCCGTCGGAAGCCGCTGCTTCTGCCGAGAGCTCCCACCTCCAGGTGCCCCGGGGGGGTGTGTGGGGGGGTGAGCCCAGCCTGGCATCGCCCCGCCGCCGCCACCTCCCGCCCAGCTCCGGGGCGCGGAGCCCGGCGCGCACGGGCAGCGCTGCGGAGCCTGTTTCTCCCCGAGCCGAGCCCTGATACCGCTCCGCTCCCTGGGAGGTTTACTGCCTGCTGCGGTGGGATCAGGGTTTAAGCCCTTAAACCTCACGCGAGCCCGTACTGATGTGCGGGGGTGTAAATCAGGGCAGAACTTGTTCCACGTCGAGGGCAGCTGTGCAAAGCCTGTGCCTGCATCTAAGCCTGAACGGGTGGGTGGGCTCGGTACGGCCTCCCCTGTCCCCCCGCACACCTTCCACAGCACCTGGGGACACCGGGGTTCCCGCTACACAAGTGTGCTTCCTAGAAAGTGGTGTCACGGCGGTGGATGAGCAGTTACGGTACAGAAACGGACATGACTCATTAGCCGCATCCCCAACGGCCTGGAAACCGACCGCACTGTCTTTATCCATATTTATATTGATATGGCGAAATCGTTACTTTATTTATTTTTTTTTTTAAGACCGTATTTATTCCGCACCTCCTTTGCGAAGGTTTGTTTTGCTTTTCGCGGCTCAGGTGGAGTTTGCCGGCTGTGCTTTGACGACCGGTGGCTCGGTTGCCTCATCGGCAGGGATGGGGCGGTGAGGCTGCCCGCCGCCGTGCCCGTGCCCGCTGCGCGCCTCCCTGCGCCCATGGGCGGCCGCTGCGCGGGGCGCGCAAGGGACTGCGCCCACCCCGGCGGTGCCGCCCCGATGCAGCGCGCAGCTGCCGTGCCTTCTCTCCCGGGCCACGGCAAAGCCGTCGGGAAGGCAACAGCTTGGAAGAAATGGCTAAAAGATCGTAATTCTTACACTGGAAGCAAAAGTATCTCGGAAATCTCTCGCCTCGGCAACTACTCGCTGTGTTTATAGCGCAGCCCGTTCCTCTGCCAAGGAGTACTGCGCCTGTTGTTGATAGCTGGACATGGATGACAAACCCGCACAGATTGCAAGTGTGCGCTAGATGACTAGCATTTGTGGGTCCATTAAAATGGTGATGTGAACTTTTCTACCTCGCACTGTTTAATGTAGTAAACATGCTCGATGTTGAAAATTTACTGTGAGTCACACTTACAAAGACTTTAAAAGTGGAGGAGTCTTGGTTCAGATTATAGCTCTTTCTGTGCAGAGGTCAAGAACTCGGCAATACTGCAATGCAGGCCAAAACAAACTCTATATGATCTACTACTGGTTTCCTTTTAAGTTCCCTTTTTGCTCAGCGTTGACTTCCTTTTATTCCACTCCAACTTACATTAATCCCCGTTGTAGGAACGTTCCCCCCCCTTCCTCTCGTTTCTCTTTAAAAGCATCTCTGTAATGAAAATAAGTTATTTTTAGCGTCGTCTTTGTGTCCGTTTGGAGGGCCAAGGATTCAGATTGGGATCGGTGCAGGCATATCCCCGGAGACCCCGCTCTCCTTCTAATCATTCAAACCTCATCCAAAGCCGAGATTTGGAGAGGAGCTGTTAATTCCATGAGATCATCGGACGGTACTGTCAATAGTCGATCGTGGCGAGGTGTAAACGGAGTTAGGGATGCCCTGTTCTCTGTCACTTGTCAGATGCGAGATGTTTAAGCCTGCGTCGGTGCCCGACGGCCCCCGGGCAAACGTGCCTGACTTTGCTTTTACCGGGGCCCACCTGCCGCCGTCCCAGGGCCGCCTCAGCACGGCTTGGCACAGCCCGGGCAGCCCCGCTTCCCGAGGTACAAGCCGCAGGGCCCCGGGCTCAGCACCGCCGCAGGAAAGGTGCTTCCCCCGCTTCTGCCCTTGGCCGCTGCCGGCGGCAGGGATCACGCGCACCCCCTCTGCAACCCTTCGGAGGGGGGTGGGGGTGCCCTCCCAGGGCAGGGGCATAGCCCGCCCGGGCGTGCCGAGGGGCCGCAGCGCATCCCGCGGGAGTCCGCTCCCGGGGCCGCGAGTCAAACGGCTCCGTCCCCCCACGTCGCGCCGCTGCAACGCGCCCTGCTCGGCTCCGTCCCGGGCTCGCGTGGGTCTGAGCCGGGCTGGCGTGGGGTGCCGAGCCGGGCTGGTTTGGGGTGCTTTTGGGGTGCTGAGCCCGGGCTGGCGTGGACCTGAGCCGGGCTGGCGTGGGGTGCTTTTGGGGTGCTGAGCCCGGGCTGGCGTGGGGTCCGAGCCGGGCTGGCGTGGGTCCGAGCCGGGCTGGCGTGGGTCCGAGCCGGGCTGGCTTGGGGTGCCGCGGCCGGCGCCCGCTCCCCCCCGCACTGCCTGCCCCCGCTCCTGCCCCGCCGCAACCGCAGCGGGAAGGGCTACGGGGGTGCGAGGGCAGCGTGGCCGCTTGAGCCAGAGGCCCCGGCCGCGGCCAAGCGGGACTGAGCGGCCGGAGCGGCTCCTCTCGCCCCCGCTCGCAGCGCCTCGGAGGACGCGCAGCCCGGCCGAGTCCCCGCCGGCTCCCTCCGAGGCTGGGGCCGGCCCGGGCTCCGCCGCTGCGGGAGCCGCAGCCCCGGGAGCGCAGCGCTGCGTGCCGGGGCGGGCAGCAGGAGGTGCGGACGGGGAGCTGCACCGCGCCGCTGGGCACCGGCCCGGGCTCGGGGCGGCTGGTCTGGGACGCTGTCACCCACCGGCGGCAGGCGGTACAGTGGCTGCGAGCTAGTGACAAGATGAATGAGTGTATTGCTTTATGAAAAAGCAAAGGAGGGGGAAAAGTGGATATTGTGGGGGAGGCTCTTATAAATGAACTGTCAAGCGAAAGAAAGTTAAAGGGAAATCTCCTGCTGTAAATGCATCGGGCGGGCACTTCTAATAAAAATCAGGGTCCTGGAGGAATTAATTACAGCAGCATTACAGGAAGAATTCGTGGAATTGCAAAACGTAGTTGGCACAGACCAGCACGGACTGCTGTTGCGAATGGGGAAACTGCGGGAGAGTTTAACAATTCCTGAGCTGATATGCAGGACATTGTAGTAGCATAATAGCACTTCAGACACACTAATGAATAATAGTGTCCAGTGATACTGACAAATGATATTACGCATACTTCGAGATTGAAGTCACTTAATTTGGTTTTATATGCAAAAGCTTCCCACTGGAATCTGACTTTTTTAGGTCTCTTCTACCTGCCACGAAGAAAACGAATAAGAACAAAAAAATACCCTCTTTAATAACAAAACGATATAAATTCACCGCACAAGTCCAGCGAATTTAGGTGCAATTAATCAACGGGGAGACTCGCGCTTATTGTGAGCGGCTGCTCCCCGGCATCAATCACGGAGCGCGGCTGAAAGCCCCGGGGGCTCCCGCCTCCTTCCCCCCCCGCCGGGCCGAGCCTGCGCGGCGGCGGGGAGCTGCGTCCCGGGAGCCCCGCGGCTCGGCCCGGGGCGCCTGCTCGGCCTCGCCGGCTCCGCGGGCAGCCCTCGGCCCTTGGGGGGGGCGGCCGGGCGGGGTTCGGCCGGGCTCGGCGGGGCGCTCGGCGGGGCCCGGGGCCGGGCTGCGCGGCCGCGCTGCTGCCTGGGCCGCCCGGCGCGGTGTGTGCCGGCGGGGCGGGAGCGTGTTCCCGCGGGGAGCTGCGCTTATCGCGCGGCCACTCCATTTTTCTCCTGCTTGTCAAGCCCCTCTATGTAGTAACATCCATCACGAGTCACGATAGCTGTTTCACTCCATTAACCACGTGGTCTCTCACACTCCTGGTTAGAACAGCTAACAGATTTGCTTTTTTAAAAAACAAATAATCTGCTTCGTTAGCCCGCCGGGGTGCCTATATTCGTTTCATTAATTTCAGTGTGTCAATATCGGATATTGCTTTTCTGTAAGGAAAGAGTTTTACGCCTCCACTTCCAGCTATTTACAAATGGACGGGCTTGCAGATGCAAAGAGACTTTTCAGCCCATAGCCATTCTTTTCTTTTGTTTCCTTTTGCTGTTTTAAAAATCGATAATACGTCGGTAAAAGGGGTTATATAAAATAAATCGACTTTCTGCTGTTATATATTGAAAAACCATAACGAAGGAAAATATTGCTGCCTTGATGTATTGTTTTTTCTTTGACGGCTGTCATTTTAGTTCTAATTCTCCGCATTTTCCCAACAGTGACAATTTGTACCAAATGACCTCACAGCTTGAATGCATGACATGGAACCAAATGAACTTGGGCTCCACACTGAAGGGGTAAGGTGCTTTATCCTTTTTTATTTACTTCACCTTTCGCCCCGGTGTAGCTGCAGTACCGTGCAGACCTTCCCCCCTAGTTCACCACTGGCACCCGCTCCCCAGCACGGACAGCCACCGCCCAGCTCGACGGCGGCCCCGCGGCCTGTGAGCCCCCGCAGTGCCGGGCCCAGAGCGAGGGGCCGGGGCAGCTGCGGCCCCTCCGCGCTCCGCTCCTCGAGCTGTCGCCCCTTCCCACCATCCCTCTTCCCTTTCCCTCCCTTCGCCAGGCCCTGCGTCCTGTGTCCCGGCCCTGCCGCCTCCCGGCTTCCTTCCTCCCGGCCATTGTCGCCCTCCCACCTGCCGGGAAGAGGCTCCGGCCCGCCTCCCCCGCGGGGCTTCCTGCCGCTGGGCGGGCAGGAAGGCCCCGAGGCGCCGCGGGGCCCCGCCGGGGTGGCGGCCGCTGGGGGGGCGGCGCTGCCCGGCCCCGGCCCCCGCTGCCCCGGCCCCCGCTGCCCCGGCCCCCGCTGCCCCGGCCCCCGCTGCCCCGGCCCCCGCTGCCCCGGCCCCCGCTGCCCCGGCCCGAGGGGCATCGCCCCCGCGGCCCCCGGCCTCCCGCTCTGCCGGCCGGGGCCGGGGCAAAGGGAGAGGAACCGGGGAGGTGGCGCGGAGCCGCCGGTGCCCCGGTCCCCGCCGCGCCCGCTGTCCTGTAAGGCCGGCGGGGATAGGCTGGCGCTGCTGTGCCTCGTGTCACCGACGAGTGCCGCCGTGAGCAAAAGAGCCACCTTTTGGCCTTGGCCGAGGCGAAGCCAAAGGTTGCCAGCTCTGCTGTGGGCAGCAAAGTGGCAATGAGAGGTCCCCTGCCCGAGGTAGGTAGCACTGGCTGGCTTGGAGAAGTTCTCTCGAAGCATGTGCAGCCTCCTCAAGCGGATGGTGGAAGCCTAGAAAAGCCCACATGGAAGCCTAGGAAAGCCCGCATCCATCTATGCTGTCATGTCCTTGTCCATAAATGTGAAAACCTTGTCCAAGACAGGCTTTGTGTCCAGTGCTGTAGTGTGGTGGAGGAAAACATACTGTGGGGCTGCTTCCAGCTCATTCACAAGTGGCCTGTGAAGGTTGGAGGGAACAGACAGTAGCGTCGCAAATTGCCGGTATTGACATGAACAACAGAATTGAGCCTGAAGAGATCTGTCGAGGAGCTCTCGTGGTTAGAGAAGATCCCCAGAGCCTACTGTTGTGTACCGATCGGTGTCTTTGCTGCCAATCCTTTCTTTTTAAAGGTTATTTCCTACTCTTGGTTTTTTATAAGTCTTTTTTATTTCCTCTTTAAACTGTACCCTTTAAAGATCAGTCATTGCAATATTAGACACTGTTTTGTCTCTTCTGAGGAAAATATCCTGCAAAATGGAGAAACTCATCAACCTTGACTGAGGTCCAAGTTATTAAAGCAAGGAAGAGGTTATTCTTTGGGGAACTCAGTAAAATAATAAATAAATAAATAAATAAAAAAGACACAATAGAAATATTAAAGGAGTACTGAACAAAATAAATGGCTTCTTACTTGTCCAGGAGTCAGACTGTTAGCAGTGTAAACTATGTGACCTAGGATGCATGAAAGGGGGCGGGGGGGAGAAATCAAGATGAATGATCTATGGTAAAACAAAGCTGAAAGTTTTGGTATAGGCCAAGATTGTAGAATCTGTGGAAAATCAGTGCTAGACATAGCCTCATCACTGGTAATACGAGCCAAAATAGTTATCTGTCTTTTCTGGCTGAGAGTTACAATACACAGTACCTCCAATCTCAGTTGCCATGAACATAAGGTATTCTTCCCAAGATTTACATCTTTAAAATATATGAACTGTTCATAAGTGATTTCCAGGCGTTTAGTATTTCAGATACTTTTCTCAATCTTGTAGTTGGAATTTAAGAATTTTGGAAGCAATCTTTCTGTTGAAATATGGAGCTTCTAGATTCTGTCCAACGATGACAGTCCTTGTTTAGCTCCTTGCCTTGAGTTCTCCCTAGCACTTCTTCCTGGCTTCAATAAGACTTCTGCGTGTTACAAGAAGGAAGAAAACATTACCGCTGAGTTTTGCAAATAAAGGACTCTACAGTTATATAAAACTTACGGGTCACATGCATTTTACTTGACAGAGGATCAGTTCAGCAGCTTGCTTTCTGGGTTCGTGTTCAGCATAAGTTTAATGTGCTGGAATGAAGCTGTTGCCACGCAGTTCAGGTAGAGGTAGTTAGCCGCTTCTGCGCTGAAGTTATCTAGCAGTTTAGCCAAGAGCGTTCTGGTTTTAGCTGTTTACATTCTTGCCAGTATTTGACTGACCAGCTCCAGAATCGCCTCACTCCAGATTAAAAGTTTGAAATCTGGCAAGGGATACTGTCAGGTGGCCGAAGCCGTGTCCTTTTCGCTCATTGTGATACCCATTCCTGTCGGGCTGCAGGCTTACCAACAGCCCTGTTTGTGTGTGACCTGAAGCAGGAGCCTGGCAGCTCAACTATTGAATTATTTTATCTTCTCAGAGCCTGCTTCAGCCTATGGCTTTAAGGCCTTGGAAGACTTTTTTTTTCCTGAATGTTTTTTTCCTTCCCAGGTATTTCAGTGTCGGATATTGGAATTGAGGGCAAGAATTTTCTTTGTCTCAGTGGGTTTTGGTCTTTGAGAGCTTTCAGTAGGTGTAAGCGTTAGGGAACTGCAGAAGGCACGGCCTCAGCGACGAGCAGAGGTGCGCAGCAAAGGGTGTGGAGTCCCTGGCCAGCCAGCACTACGTGGTAGAGAAAGACACACAAGGTGTACAGAGATGTTGACCTCTGGCAGAGTACAACAGCGTGATAGCCTGGCAGGGGAAGGGGAGAGAGGTGTAAACGGGGAAGCAGATAGAAAAGGCTGCAGTCATGGATTCTAGATGTTTTTACTTGCTGGCAAACCAAAGGAGGTCTGATGGCCCAAATTGATCTTCTGTCTGCAAGTTGTCATCCCTGGCGAACCCACTACAGCTACCACATAGTCCAGACGAACTGAGTCTGTGTTGTAGAGTTGTAGATTGTCACTTAGGCTCTGAATGCCCAAGCTGTGCTTGTAACTCGTGTGAGGGAAGAACGGTGCCTTGGGAGCTCGTCTGTTGATTATGTGTGGCCTGTTTGTCCACAACTGCTCTGTCACCTTCTGAACTCTGGGTAGACAAGAGGGAGGGCTGGCTTGTCTGCGAGAGCTGTCACACAAACTGGCAGCCTCAGGGATCTGAAAGGAAAGCTTCGTGGTTAAAGTCAGTGAACATCACGGTGGGGCTGGATTTTATCTCTTCAGATTATTTGCAGATGGTTTGTTCCTCATTTTGTGGTATCTTGTTTGGAGCAGCTGAGATCAGATTTATACTCTTGCAGGAAAGTCAGTGGGTCCTTTGTTTATTACCCTGAGAACCTGTGTCCCAGACATCTCAAAATGAGCGTCCCACGTCAGTGGACACCTTCCCCTTCAGCTTCTGTCTTTAATATTTTTGTGTTGCTTTCTTATTTGTCCAATGTGGAAAATACTGCTTCCCTTCATAGTGTCATTGTAGAGGTGGACCTCATGACTATAAACCCCTCCTTGATATTTTGATGAGTTCTGTATGGAAGTGACACAGATATAACTTATAGCAAGCAGGAAATGATATGGCACTGTAGGCAAAAAGTGTAGCTGCATACCCAACAGCAAGACTTGACAGAAATACTGCATAGTTGTCTCTTCAGCTGCTTGAGTAAAAATTTTTGATCCATATTTCCAATAGTCATCTGAAATATAGTCTATAACCAGACAAAATTTGGTTTTTTCCCTTTTGGTTTTGCTTGGGTGTTAAATAGTGTGTTCTGTGGAAATTTGAATTTGTTGCTGTTTGCTCTGGCTCGCTGAAAGGAGAATTAGGTATCATCTCTGTGAAACGCTATTAAAATTGCATCTAAAACAAGACAGTGAAAACTTATTTGTCTAGGAGTGAATTGTAAAGGTTTTTCTGTTTAGCTTTGGTGGTGGCGGTAGTAAAATCTGGAGGTGCAGAACTTCCTACTTGGGTTCAGTTCTGCAATCAAGATGAATTAGAAATGGACAATGACCTATTGTCTCTAATCCTGAATTTCCCCTTTCCCACTGATAGCTGAGGGTCTCATGCTGAAGGGAAGTGTTGGGTGAAATCCTGATTCCACTTGGGTCAGTGGTAAAAAAAACCCAAACCAAACAAAGACTGTTGAAGTCGGAGAGACTGGGGTCCCCTGAATCTCCCGTGCCTTCCTTTCATCAGCCAGCTGGTTTTCTCATTGAAGGTGGCAGAAGGGCTGTAATCTGTGAAATCACATTTTTTAATATTCCTTTGCCTTGGAAAGTGCAGATAAAAATGCAGCTTTATACTCCACCCTCCGTTACAGTATTAGACAAAAAACAGGCAGAAACATGATCTTCTATATAACTAATCAGAATCTTTTTGCTGTCTCCATACATATTTTTCCCAGGGTGCTAGGATGGTAAATATCTTAGCAGAGGGAATTAACTCTACTTCTCTTCCTTTATGTTCTGTTATCAACGGGACTAGCCCACACCCTCACTTTGCCTCATTTTTGGCTCTGTTTCTAAACCCTAAAATTCCTGTTCCTGCATTGAAACACAATTAAATTGAGGCTTAATGTGGTGCCTGTTTTATGTAATCTTGCTTTCTGGCTTTTTTTATTCTTCCAAGTCTGAATCTCATGAATCAACGTGTATTCACGTTTCGTCTGAAATTTTCTAGCTCTCCTCAGTATGCCCTAAAGCTTCCCTTTTTTGGTTTACGAAATAATAATAAAAAGCTTAACTCTTCAGATTAAGTTGTAACTGCTTTATACATTAGACAGACAATTTCAGTTAACAAAGTAAAAATGGTGTGAGAGAGAAATTGCAGCTTGATTATTTTTTAAAATTTTCAGATTAGAATGACATCTTTTATGAGTTTTTTTTATAACCACTTAGATTGATACAACTCTCTAAAGCTGCTCTGTTTTCCATCACACATTCTCATCGGTAAAACCTTCATTTTTATGAATCTTTGTACAATCTGTTCAACTTTGTGATTAATCATTTTAAAAGAGCTACTCTCCGAGTGCTAAGGATTTGCTGGGCTAATGGTAAACGCAAGCACTTCTAAATACTCCTGCAACGCACACCGAGCTCTTGCTCGGCGCTTTACATTCCCAGTTACCTAGAGTTACATTTTATGGCTGTGTTTCCAGGTCTGTTTCTGACTGCCTAGAACCACAGAAAAAAATACACCAGGTCCTTTTTTTTCACCAACTAACTTGAATTCTAAATATTTATCATCTGGTTCTGCCTTTGTGTAGTTCCCATCGAAGTTAAAGGGAGTTGTATATTTACGAGTAAAGGCAGAACCAGGCTGTGAGGCCAAATCCTTCCGTCTGTGCTCAAACAAAAATGTCTGTTGGATCCTGGCAGGCCCGTTTGGCTGCATCAAGTCTTGCTTAGTTTTGACTCCTTTTAGAACTTGTGGAGGGAGGAGTTGCTCTAGTGTCTCTCCAAACTGTAACTCTGGGCCTTACTGGGGATTTAAAAAAATTTTTTTTCTTCTTCTTCTTTGATTAATTCAACTGTTCTCCCCCTGATTAGCCCCCTGGGCTTAGCTGAATTTCTGCTGGGGGCTGCTCAGCCCGTGGAGCCGGGGAAGACGCAGCGTAGCAGCTTTGGCAGCGCTCTCAGCCGTGCTCTGAGTGCACTTGCAGCAGGGCAGCGAGCAGCTCCCTTGGCAGGTCTCCAGGCTGCTGTGGTGTTGCCTGAGCAGCCCATCCTGCTGGGAGAGAACACGTGGCTCCTGGTCCCAGAAGCCTGTCACTCCCAAAGTATCAGTGTTTACCTACCCTGGATTATCGCTGTTCATCTGAACAGGGCAGGACAATCTCTAATGCATCTTCTTTCTAATTTATAATGCAAATATTATTAGCAGACCTGGGGTGTACAGTGTACACATTGCAGTGCTTTGGTGGAGATCTAGGCTGTTGTCTAGTCCTCAGAGGCTCTTAGGACAAATCTTCATTGTTATGCTGGTGGGTTTGGTGGCCTAAGTGTAACCCTAGGGAAGTGGTTGGGTCACCATCCCTGGAGGTATTTGAAAGACGTGTACATGTGGCACGTAGGGACACGATTTAGTGATGGACTTGGCAGTGCCAGGTTAACGGTTGGACTTGATGATCTTAAAGGTCTTTTCCAACCTAAATGATTGTGTGACTATGATAAGGCATTGTCTCTTTGCCTAGTTAAACACAGACTAGAAAAGGTGAAAGTTAAAGAATCTCCTATCCTCTTAAGACTTCCATTTAGTTAATGTACTGCAGGTAAAATTCATCTTAAATTAAATTTAAGTAATACTTGTATTACTCATGTATGTGGCATTGCATCTGATCATCATCTGTTGTATGCAATAAAGCAGGTGTTTGAGTTTCAGTAATGTATTTAGGAGACTTAAAAAATTGTATTTCACAGTGAGGTTACTATCGATGCAGAGTGAAGGTTGAAGCTCAGGAGAGCGGTGGCGTAGGGATGGTTTGTGAAAACTCCTCCTTCAGTGTTCCAGTTTCTCCACTGACTGGAAAGAACATTCACCTGTTATTTTCTATCTCCCCGAAGGTCGGATTATTCCATAGTGCTTCGTAGTGAATAAATAGCATTTTAACTGAGAAATCTCACAGATCCATTTTGCTGTCATCATCCATATGACCACGCTGAGTACCAGCCAATGCTGATGGAAACGTGCCCAATGTAAAATGGGAACTAGGGTTCCTGGTTATTAAAGCATCTCTCCTAGGGAGCTGGTTAAGTACTTAGTATGTTATGGGTCAAGAGGCTCAGAAAACAGGTTTTAATCTTTAAGGCTTTGCAGTTGTATGTGCAGTTTTAGTGAGGTATAACTAGAAATACTGGGAGGAAATATGAAAAAAGCTGAAGGCTGAGGAAGACTTCCCAACTGTGCAATGAAAATTGAGATGGAGATCATCTGGAGGATACCTCCCATTCACAGAGCCACTCCTTAGGGCACAGGCAGGGACTTTGTTCTGCTTTTTATTCCCGGGGGGGAATTATTTCAGAACTGACTGGTCATTACAAAACCAGTTATCACTGAAAGATGAAAACCACGGGAGTTTGGAGGGAAAGTTAGGCTGTGTTTCATGGTATAAGCTTTCACTGCCTATTCCTGTTCTTCCTCCTAAAGTTTCTGTCCTGGGAATTCTTCTTATCTAATTCTTCCTATCTGTTTTGTGTATTATTTTTATTGTAATGTGTAAAGTTGGTAGTAGAGGCGTGAATGAGAGGTTACATGGTTACTTGGGGTGACTAATGCCGAAGTTCATGTTTACCCTTGATTTGCTGCTACGTTACATACTGTCAGTAGCTTCTGCTGCAGGACTTCCTCCGTACAAATGGTAGTTCTCATTTAATTTCTGTTTTAAAGTGCACTGTTTAATTTGTGATCGGCATGGATATCACCCTGGGTTGGGTGCTTTACAGCCATTTTTTTTAACATCTATGGACTTGCTGCCTGCTGGTGGGGAACCTGAACTGAGCAAATAGTAATTTGTTACTTGTGATAGGGAACAAAAGGCCACATCTGGGCCCTAAGCAGAGATGACACCCTATTTAGCCTGATGCGCTACATACATAGAAAAGAGTTTAATCCATTTAAATCAGATAATGGTATCTTCCTTTATTTATTATTACAGATATTGCTACAGATCAGAGATACTTTCTTGCTGCCACCCTATAACTTACTTCATTATGATCACCTGTTTGCCACTTAAAATTGAAATAAAGAGAGCATACCTTCCTAAAAGGTGTCCCTTTTGATTTGAGTAGCCGGGTGGAGCCAGGATTTGAAACTAGTATTTTAAGCAGCCAGGGAAGCGATCTAAAGGAACACATCTGCCAGGTGGCAGCCTGCAAGCCACTGTGGGGACGTGTAATGAGGAACGCAACCCCCATGCTGCAGTAAGCGCTGTTCACAAGCACTGCTCCCCTCCTCTTTAGCGAGGGTCACAAACCTCTTAGACGTCTCCTGCATTCCAGTTCCACTGGCTGTTCTGCAAATCACTTAAGAGGTTTAAAACTTCCTTGTAATTCTACTCTGCACATGAACTTTGAGTAAAGAGAAAGGAAGGACCAGTGAAATGAGCGTCTGGGCCTCAGGGACCCCTTCAAATTGCTATTGCAAGCATTTGGCAAAGCCTGGGATAACATCCTATGTATCCATCTTTGTCCCTAGCTGCATGCCCTTGGGCTTTGTTCTGGGCTTTCTAATTTCTAGCGTGGTGTAAAACATGAACACTTACCGTTGCCAGTGTATATTAATACATGTGGCAATGTACATGCTAGTGTAACATATTAATTTAAAAATAAAACCTAAAATTTATTTACATAGTTTTGATGTTAAGAAGTTTGCAAACAAGAAACAGCAATGTTCCTAATGTTCTGGACAGGAGAACACAGGCTTTTGAAGAACACGATTAGATAAAACGTGTGGTTGTGACACCCCAAAACACAACAAAGGTTACAAATTTTTGAAATTATTGTAATGATGCTGCATGAGGAATCTTGAAAATTTATACCTAGAAGAAAGGTATAACCTGGTTTTGGGTTGTTTTTTTTTTAATTTTTATGAAGGGTTCATTTGTAGCGCATCCTGCAAGCTGATATGTGGGATAAATAATTTGGACACTGGTTTGTAATCTCTGTTTATGAGTACATGACTGCTATTCTTATAAATGTCATCACTTTCTTGGTAGTATCTGGTAATATCTGAGTCATGAGGTGCTGACAAAAATCCACTGCACTTAATGTGAAACTTGAGGCATTTTGCTCATTCCAAAAGATATTAGCAATAGTCAGCCCCACATTCAACTGATAAATAATGTGTATATGTGCACATGACACAGTTATGCTGCTATGTGGATTTTTTCTCTTACCTAAAATCTTTGTGGAAATACATAAGAGTTAATGATATTTGTTTTTTGGGTTTTTTTTTGTTTTTTTTGTACTGGACTGTCTTAATGGCTACTACTAGATGTATGTATGGAGTCATTGCATTGTGCCAGCGGGAGCAGCACCATGCAAAGCCAGAGCAGGCTTCCTTTGGTGAATTTCATTTGAACTTGGATATCCAAGCTATAGAAGCAAACTCTGCATACATTGTCACTGACTTAAGAAACGAAACCTGTCACGTGGAGCTGAGTACTGAAAAATATTTAATTTTTCCATTATTTCCCTCTTTATTTACAGCCATACAGCAGGATATGAAAATGAGAACCACAGCGCTCCCATGTTATACAGCTGTGGGGCCCAATACAGAATACACACCCATGGAGTTTTTAGAGGCATACAAGTGAGTATGGTAGGGCATTCTTTATAGGGGAGTAAAGCTGCTGACTGTTTATCATGGTTTTTATAATTCTGTCCTTGATTTGCGGTTTCCCTGCGTTACCAAGAAATGCTTGACATAAGTGTCCTGACTTCACTGAAGCCATTGAAGTATAATGTAAGGTATCTTTCTGACACAGTCATTTAGAATTGTGTATTTCTTCTAAAGTGTATCTGCGAGGCAATATTCCTTACCAGCTTCTCAGGATGGTCCAAAATATATGATCCGGTTTCCACCTTCTAACTCCAATCGCTTTGGCTGTCAAGCGTCTGTGGTTACAATGGATTATGTCTGATAACTGTATATAAGAAAGTATTAGATGACATTTTGCTTTTATGGATTTCTGAAACTTTACTAATTCAAACGTATTTCCTTAAAACAAAATATAATAAGTGATTGTTTCCTAATGACAAAGTAATTAGTGAATATTTGGAAGGAACTTACCATTCATGGGAGTTAATTTCCTCCCATTCTAAAACAGTCATACCATCAATAAATGCCACTGTGAAAGATGTACTTTCTTAAAACTGATGGCAAAGTCATTACATAGTATCTGTCTCTGTGTTGCTGTGTGTTGTCAACATGCATCAATGTTTTTAGATGGCGTCTTTTCTCCTTTTCCTTTTCTGTATAGTTTAACAAGTCATTATTCAGTGGCAAGCTCTCAGAAATAGGCTTGTGAGCCAGCTTTTGTTGAGTGAATAAAAGTAAGCAGTGGACATTGTTTAAGGAAGTTAATTGTCCCAGAAGGAAAAGATTGTCTTTGATGGAACGTTGTGGCAGTGGCCAAAATGCATTAAGGCTGAACTATTCACCAGCTCCACCTAGACAGTCTTTCTTGTTTTGTTTTTTACCTATTTGTGTTAACTCAGAACATTAATTTCCCTGTCCTTTAACTTCGTATGAATATTTAAAATAGAGAGGAGGATGGTACTCTGGCTTGTGCTCTTATCTCTTACAGTGGTATAAGCCTGAAACTGTTTCATACACCAGTGAATGTTCTTCCAGGATTATGTGATTATACGTGAGGTCAAAATGTGGTCCATTTAGTCGTGCATATAAATACTCTGAGAGAATTTAATAAGTAGAGTTCACTGTGTTTCACCTTCAAATAATTGTTATACTCTGTGCAAAGAACAGGTTAAGTTATACTAAGGTTATACTTTGTTAATGTAGAATAAAATAAAACTGCCTGTTTGCAGTATAATGTATTTAAGTATCTCTTTGTCATGTAGAAATGCCTCTGATTGTTAAGTAAAAGCTTGGGAACGTACATGTTGCATTAGCAAGTCTCTGTCATTGTAGGATGTCCGACGGGTGCCAGGAGTAGCTCCAACTATTGTCCGATCAGCAAGTGAGACAAATGAAAAACGTCCCTTCATGTGCGCGTACCCTGGCTGTAACAAGCGATACTTTAAGTTGTCCCATTTACAGATGCACAGCAGAAAGCACACTGGTAAGTGTCAGCATGGATTGGGATAAATCCCGTTGCAGCGCTGGATGGCAAAGTGGGTAGGGTGATTTTAAAATAGCATAAGGTGCAAGAAATGATCTGCCAGGTCAGGGGTAGTGAGAATCTGTCAGATGAGTACATATGCTCTGTCATCTGGGCAATCCCTCTGTCGGATGCAGAAGACTCTCTGAATCTAGTGAAGAAAACCACAGAGCAGCACTGGCAGGTACTTCACCTCCCTCCCTCTCTTAGTTATAGGGCATCACTGGGGCTGCGAGCCATCTTCCTTCTTATTTTTTCCCCCGTTTCATTTGGGAGCATCAAAGCTTGCTCCAAATCTTATCTTGCGTTAACTATCAAGAAGCTTCCTCTGCAAGAGGAACCTAGACATGTAGCATCCTCTAGTCCTGTGTAAGCCTTTTCTGGTTGGGGATGGAGGCAGGGATTGGCAGATGAGCTTCCTTGCTATGGGATCTTTCCACGAAGAATCGAGCCCGAAGCCAGTTATTTGCAGACTAAGATCGGGATTTTCTCTAAGTTCAGACAATAGAAGTTACATCTCAAAATGTGCAAATCAAATGCCCTGTTGCACCTTGCCAAAGAGTAAAGAGAATTAGTTCTCCTACTGGGAGATTTATACTGTTGGAAATGTAAAATTATGATATACCTTTAGGTATGCTCCTTATGCATTTTTTGATTGCCTATTGTGTTTTTATTTAGACAGTTCTTTCTGTGTTAATCTAGAAATCTGTGGATAAAATCTGTAACCATGGATGCTCGGTTAGCCATTAGTGTGGCGGATGGTCAAAGGGATGAAACAGGAAGGCAGTCCATACTGCTGTGACATAGCAGATTGTCTAACAGTTCACACAAAATAGTTGCAACTTTTTCCTTTTGGAGACCATGTAGTGACATTTGTTAACTGCATAAAATACTTATAGGCGAGAAATGAACATTACAAAGCATTTTTAGTTTTGAAATGGGCAAGTCACAAAATATTCAGGTAGACATCTGCAGTATTTCTCAGATTACACATTCAAGTTAATTTAGATTGTAACTGGAATTTAGTCTTTAGAGATCAAGGTCTACAGAAATGTTATTCTATTTTCTGTAAATAATTTGGAAATGAGAAAATTTGGAGGTCTTTTGGGGTCCATTAACTGCAGTATGTTTCTCGAGTATGCCTAAACTGTTCAGACCTTTTCTCATAATCACTATTTCTTTCATTCTTAAATTGATTTGCTCTGTATTTTAACAGTCGTAATTTGTTTGTTCTGCTCCTGTATTTGATTCCATTTAGTTGCTTGTCTTTCACAGTATTATTTATGGATGCATCACAAGGACTTCAGCTTACATCTTTTTTTTTTTTTTCTTTCCCTTAACTGGAGATTTTCAGATTTATACCAGATATAATCTAGACATGTAGAGTCACCAAAGACATAGAGGATAAGACTATGGCCATCTAACATCCCTAGAGAGGCTTCTCCCATTGTCTTTGAGGTCACACGTGCCCCTTCTCTGCTTTACACTACAGTGGAACAGGGTAGAGGAAAAACATTTTTTCTCCTCAAACGCCTCTTATGTACAGGTGGGCCCATATCCTTCTGCCACTGTATTTTGATGTGCTGACAACAAAACTTATTTAATTCTCAGACCTTTGCAAGTTACTTTCTGCAAGAAGACAGCTTGATTCCCAAAGCTTGTATTTACCGATACAAACATTGCCATTGATAAGACCATACAAGCTTTCAGGGTTGGTTGCAGCTAAAGAGAGGAAGCACTGTTGGTATGATAATTGCTTGGGTAACTTGCCAGGCTGATGCATTCAAAGTTTGGATCAGAAGGGAGTTCTCCCCTTTATCGGGCTGTCAGGTTTTTGTCCTCAGCCTGTTGTATGAGTACTAGCCATTTTCTGTAATTACTGTCTGGAAATTTTACTTACCAAATTCCCAGCTGCTGTAGAGGCTTAGGATATGATGCTCTTCATTTCTCGTCTCCTCCTGTGGTCTGTCAGTCCTAGTTTTTGGGAGTGCTTGGTGAGCTGTACTGTGCGGGAGATCTGGAGTGGATAGTCTACAAACACGTCTGAGTTAACCTGTTTCTTGGCTGCTTGGTGTGGTGGAGGGTCTGGACTCAGTGGCCATAATGGTCTTGTTCAGTCCCACACTGTTCAGGAGTCCTGGGCAGTTTGAACTGACTGTTGTGATTCAAATCCATTTCCAGTCTCCTTTGTAACTTCATGTCTTTCTCTATCTAACCCTGACTTGTGTCTCCTGCATGTGGAAAAGCTGCTTGTCAAAAGCAAAATTTGGAAACCAGTTTTCTCCAAGGCCAGATCAGTCATCATGATGAAGAATGTTTGTGTCTTCGTAACAGTTACGGTAGTTGCAGTTCACACTTCCTTCTCTGCACCTTCTTTCTTATCTCCACCTGCTTGTTATGTGTTAGGGGATATCTTAAGGGGCCGGTATGACTCAAGCGAGGCTGTTGGTTTAGGTTGATAATTAGGTGGCTGTCTCTTAAGCTCTCTGATCATCTTTCTGTCTGTAACCCGATGAACTCCAAAATCCCATTCTCGAGTTCTCTACTCGGTACAGAAATTGGGCTTGGTGGAATTAGCATATTAGACAGAAAGTAGTTGGCAAACGTAACACCTAATGTATTTACTAGACAAAGGGATGTGTCTCTTCTTCTTCTGCTTCAATGTTTCGATGGGGAGGAATCCTGATGAGCCAGTGTAAAGTCGGGAGAGCTGTCAGATGTCAGCTCAAGCGGTTACAGTAATTTGGTGGTGTTATGGTATACCTCTCTGCAGCCAACATAACATTTTAGTAGTCCTCCTGTAAGGTGGTTCTGGATTCATTCATGGGTTTGAAGCTCTTCCACCTTTCTTAGTGTAGCGGTAGGTCAGTTTTTTGAATTATGAACACATGATTTGAAAACAAGCTGTTACATATATCTAATATTAAACCAGCGGATAGTACGTTTGCAGGATAATGTTGGCTCTTGATTATCTTTTTTCTTTCTATAATAGATACTTGCAGAGGACTGGCTCATCAGGTCTTCCATTCTTCATCAGTTGCATTACTGCAAAATTGAGCAGGGCCCTGAAATACAAAGTTGGATTCTGTAATCAGTTTTTAGCAGTGTTTCAACATAGCCTTAGTTGAAAATATGTTGACATTTTGTACCCTCCAAGACTGCGTATCCATTGTTAACAATGCCTTTATTGAAACATGTACAGCCAAAAAAGCTTTTTTCTTATCTCAGTGTATTTTGCTGCAGCACATAGACCTCTGAAAGGAAATGCAAAAATACATGTAACTTTTCAACAGTTCAGCAAATAATGTGAGTTGCCATCCTGTGGCAGACTTCAGAGACTTCTTTGCAGAAACAAATGGTTGTCTAGACCTCTGTACATTTCATTTGTGCTGGAAACATCAACATTCTTGCCAGAGACCCTTTGGGCTCAGTGTCACACATTGGAAAAACTGGATTTATCCTAACAGAAAGCTGGGCATCTTTGCAGAGAAAATACCCTCTACCTGTTTGTCAGGGACATTCTTCAGCCTAAATATGCTCAACTACAGGTATGAGCTTTTGCAATGAAGTATGAGAGTCTGTAAACCAGGAAGGTTGTCCTTCGTGTGGCAGGGGACTCAGGTCTTGGTGGGGGATTTCTGAAGCTCTGGGGGGTGTAAGTAATGCAGTCTAATAATGATTTTTATGCTAAGCATCTAACAATCATTTCCTTGCTTTGACAAAAGCAAATATCCTTTTACTGTGGTGTGTGCCACCGTGCTGCTAAATGCTTTACAGTCATTAGTGCAGGTCATCATTACAACACCTCCGAAAGACAGAGCCCAGTCCTCTATATACAAAGACGATAGATTGATAAATGGGTGTAATTGTGCCGGAGCAGGGAGCTGCATAGGCTCTCCCCTTAAGAGTCTAGCGTGGTAGCTCCCAGGGTAGCACGCTTTCATCGATGTCGCTTTGAAATCCTGACCTTCGTACTTCAGCTGTGCGATACCCTTCTGCAGAATACTGTGGAAGCTGAAAGCTTACAGGGGTTCAAGAAACAACTGGACAGATTAATGGAAAGAAATTCCCATTAACGCGTGTTACATAAAAAGCCACCTTTGGCTTATAAAGCTGCTAACTTGTGAACTGTTGGGTACTAGGAGAGGTCCAGGGAAAATACTGCTGCATCCTTGCTATCTTCTGCTCTCCTGCGGGCATCTTCGGTGAGCCATGGTGGGAGACTGCTGGCCTCCCCAGCATGGGCTGCTTTTAGCCTTTCATTTCTGTGGCATAAAATAAGGGCACTTGTGTATTTAGAATACAAGATTAGTGTCAAAACAGTGATGACATCTCACACCTGAACTACAGTGTGAAGATGACAGAAAACGTTACCTATAAAGGCTTCCTACTAAATAAGAAAACATAAATTTTATCTAAGTTTGCTAAAGCAAATAATAGTGAATAGAAAAATGTTACTATTAGCGAGGTAAAGTTGTGATTATGGGGTTGTGCTCGTTTAATTAAGTGGGTATACAAGAAAAGAGGTTTAAATTGATGAAGGGAGTATAGACAAGCCTTCAGATTCTCATTCAAGATCTGCCTCCTCTCCTCATGTTTTCTTGTTAGCGGTGCGCTTTTGCTCTTGCAGCACTCCTTAATTAAATACAATAATTATGAATATTTTGTGCAATGCTACAGCAGTAGGAATATCTGGTTTTCCATGCCTCTGGGCAAATAGGTTTCATCCAGAGAAAATGTGTGTGCTTCTTCTAGTTTAAGTTAACTATTTTTGAGCAAATAGATTTATTTTATTAGAAACATTTATTGCAATACATGCAAAGTCTGATTCATACTTGTTCTGCAATTGTTGAGCTTTATTTTTTCTAAATATTTTCTTAAATATTAAAGAACTGCTATTCGCTTTATCCCTTCTCATCTTGACTGCTTCATTATGGACTAAGTTTAGCCTTTCTTCCATGTGCCCTCTTTCAGTAATGAAATGTAAATAATCATGGAAGCCTCCAAGACACAGGGGGAAGGACTGATGAAGCTTCCATCTTCATCTCCTGTTTTGTTTTGAAATTGTATGTGGTCACATAGGAAGGTGACAGTATTATGGGATGGTTTTTGGACATTAAAAGACTTTAGCCTTTTACTGGGGAGGCTTTAATAGGCTTGGGGAAACTAGACACTGCTCTAACCCCTCTTGGTATAGTGATTTAATGAGGTGCTAACAGACTTTTTCTAATCAGGGACATTTCTGTCGTTCTGTTCCGATGGAACTTAAGGGGATTAACAGGTATGTGACAGTTGGCTTTGGGCAGGCATTTTGCGTGGCACTAACTGGCATGGGAGATATAGAAGGAAAGGGAAATTAGACTTTCTGTCCAAATATTGTGCCTCTTTTTCTTTGTTTGCTTATTTTCTATGCAGTGTCATTGTATTTCTCTGTAAGCATCTTGGTTTGATTCCTTTAATAGATGCATTGGTTAAATTTGTCCTTACTTTGATCAAGATTGTATTTCAAAGTATTTAATTAAATACTTTCACGTGCATGCCATCAGACCTGCTATACTGTTTTATTCAAATACCTCCTTAACCATCTTCTGCGTTTATATTGCAATTAGCAGACAATCATCCTGTCACTGCATTCTGCTCTGCTGACATTCCCCCTCTTAAATCTGCCAGAGGGCTGAATTCCTTGGAAGTAAGTGTTTTCTGAAAAGCAGGCACCCCCCAGGGAGTCCTTGCGGTCAAAGTGTACGGAACTATTTCAAACACCTGTGGCAACTTTAATCCCTTATGCTAATAAATTAAGCACGGCAGACGTGGAAATTGTCCACACCTAGGTTTGAGAATCTGTAAACTCCTTTGGGTGACTGTCACAGGAAGTTAACTGGTTCTCGCGGATTTAGTTGCTTTTGTGAAATTTTGATCTGACCCACAGCAGTATGGATTTGGAACACTCTTCTTAATATGCTACTTATATGGTGCTACCTCAATCAGAATCCTTCTGCTGGAAACTGAGGTAGTTTGCACTGGTATCTCAGAATCACTTTTTCGTCATAGTAAAATGAGAAATGCAGGCACTTGCAGTGAAGACTTATGAAAGTGGTATGTGTTTAAAAATATACCCAGAGAAATTAAACTCATTGCTCACTTCAGCTGATGCTCTTCTTTAGGTCCTTCCTACTGGACCTTTGTTTTACATCTCGGCTTTCTACCACAGACAAAGCAGGGCCCAGCTGGCCTTGTTTGTACCTTCCAGATAAACCCCAGGATTTTCCCAGCTTTGCAGTGAGAGATGTTTCATTTCTTCTTGTGCTGAGAGGCCTCTGTGCAGGGCTGTGGCACCATAAACAGACTTTTTGCAGGTATAAATGTAATCACATCTGGGGCACGTGCAGGATTCCAGTGTTGTGGAAAGGGGCCTTACACTAGATGTGAATCAGATCTGAAAGATCATACAGCTCCTCCTGTAACCGCATAAGGATTAGGGCTTTTTGTGCTGGCCAGATTTTACCAGCTCTGTGGTTTGCTACATGAGCAGTGTTTCCCTCTTTCCTCAGGCTCCTTGATTGCTGCATTGCTTCTTGAATGTTTATGTGGTTGATGAAGTCCCTTACATTGAAACCCAGGATCATTTGAGATGCTAGCTTGTTTTTTAAAAAGTCAGGATCTCACTTTTCATCCCAGAGAAAACCCATCCAGAGGGCCTCTGCTGAACTGTATGGGAGGTGGAGGGAGAGTTTATATTTACATAATATATTTATTATGTTTATGTTTACCTGCGAGAGGTGTGCAGCTACACGAGAAATTCTATTTGATGGTGCTTTATGGAAGGAACATCGTTTGCATTTTGGGGAAGAATGTGTTTTTCTGTTGTTGAATTTTGCTCTTAATTTTCTTTTAATTCATTTAGTGTGGTTAAAATTACCACCTACATGGATGTCATTGGTTTCATTTTTGCTTCAGATCCAATTAAAGCAAACTGTAAGTTGTTCCCTTGTACAAATTATACATTACTGAAACTGGTGGAAAAGGCTTTATATATTAGAGGTGGGGGTTTTTTTGAGAAATATAAAACAAGAGATTTCCATTCTTTTCCAGCAGAAGGCAATAAAAAAAATTTTCATGGAACCTGAAATTTTTTGTAGTTTTAACCTAATGGGCTGGTTTTTTTAGAATAAGCAGATTCAATACCAGTGTCAGTGCAGTAGAATTACGCCAGCCTTTCCTCTCTGATTCCAACCCAGTTGTACATCTTTATAGCATATGAATCCCGGTGTAACACCAGACTGCTTTAGGCAGGAGAGAAGTCTTTTAGCGTAATGTTTCACATTCTGATTCTAGTTGATGTGTTCCTTCATTTAGCCACATTTTCTGATAAACTATTTGTCCTTTACAGGTGAAAAACCTTATCAGTGTGATTTTAAGGACTGTGAACGGAGATTTTCTCGTTCAGACCAACTCAAACGGCACCAAAGACGACACACAGGTTTGTTGACATCACATCTCTGCTCATTAGAGTTCAGCTTTATATGTGAATTGCGATCCGAAAAGTATACTTCTGAACTTCTGGTTTTCTGGTGTTCCGTCTGTTCATACATGATACCCATAGTGCCAAATTCTTGAAGTTAGCTTGAGGAGTGGACTGTATTTGGGTTTTTTTTTAATTGACGTTTCAGCACTACTCTTGTTGTATAGGTGACAGTTTCATCCTGCCACCATCTTTTTGAAACAGCTTTCTTAATGAAACTGTTTGCTTTATACTGTTTCCCCAATATAGGGAATATAGTGTTTTTAAAAACCAAACAGTTCTGCAAGAAAAAGTTGTCAGTGAGTAACCTGATAAACACTTCCACTGTTCATGTGGCAGCGCTGATAGGTGAATGCTGCATGTGCATAACCTGAAAGGCTGGTGGAATTGCTGTGCACTTACACATGGAAAACAGAAGTGGAGAAGGGAAAGCCGCCCTAGCTGTTATGCTTAAGACCATAATTCAGCAAATTATGCTGAATTTTTAAGCTTAAGCTTAAATTTGAGCCTTTTTTGAATTCTGCCAACTAAAGAAGGATTCTAGGAGCAGCAAAGAGGGAAACATCAAAGGTATGGCTGGTTGAATTGCACAAATAGCCTGGAGAGTGTACAGCAGTTCACATACAGCGGCGAGGGCAGCGGCAGTTACAAATGGGTCCAGCTCCTAGCTAGGCTTGTGTGTCTTCCTCAGTGAATCACTGACTGGATGAAATGTTCTGAGACAGCCAAAACTACTTGTGAGTTCAGTCCAAATTCAGCAAGTTGTTTTTTGCACACACACCATTTTCTGGAAATGTCAAGGCAGCCCATTTCAGCATTTCAGGAGTTCTTGGAGGTCTAAATTATGTTGACAGCTGCCCTTCTCAAAGTCGCAGAAGAGGAGATGGTTAGGATTCCAGCCTCCTGGCTGGAAGTGAAACTATGAGGGCACTCTGCATGGAACATGAGAAAGGGCTTCAGGGTACTTCTCTGACTGAGCTACAGCGAGAAATTGTGTTTGGGTCTCCTATCTCTCAGGGAGTGGCCTGGCAGCGGGTTTACTCACTGTTCTGTGGTGGGTTTCTGCCTACTACTTCTCCTGCTAAAGATGCTCTGTCCCACTCAAAATGGTGTTTTTGAGAGATGTAGGCAGCATCTCTGAAAGCTGGTGGGATGATACATTTTTAGCCGCTGCATGCTAGAACATATATATCTGTGTTAAGCAATCCCCAAGACTTAGGTGTAGTGTGTAACATAAATAGTAGAAGTGTGAAGTAAGTTAAGCCTATTGAGAGAGTATAAAAATATACCTCTGCGCCTCAGTTCTTCTTGTGTCATGTTTGCACATACGTGATGCCAATAGGGCCAAGCCACGGGACGAGAATTAACAAAGTCTGCAGATCTTCCTTAGCCCAGCAGCGTACGTGGGTGTTTGTTTCTGGTGGTGCTGTTTGGATGCTTCAGACCCAGACTTCAGAAGAGGAGGTTACAGAGGGATGGCAGCCTGATTAATGACTTTCTGTATCGTGTAGGCATGAAGCTGGGAGAAGCAGTTACAGTAACTATTACCAAAAAATGCAGGCTTTTGAAAATTCAGAAATAGCTGATTTTATTCACCCTTCCAAAAGGTGTTGGGATATAAGAATAGCCTTCTTTTGTCTTTGCAGGTGTGAAGCCCTTCCAGTGTAAAACCTGTCAGAGAAAGTTCTCCAGATCTGATCATCTGAAGACTCATACCAGGACTCATACAGGTAAAACAAGTGCGTAAACTTTTCTTCACATTTATATTTCATTATTTTTTAAGTTTTAAGTTTAAATCAATGTTGTTGTAAATTACATGATTAGAAAGTCTCTTAGCCAAGAGTTAAATATTCAGAACAACAGAAGGAATTTCAGAGTGTGCTGATTTTTCAGTGTGACTGCGTTTCCCAAGTGTTGTAGTCACTTTTCACAAAGGGTTTAGGTGACTTCGGAAACTACGCTTTTTTTCTTCATTTTTAAAGGAATTTCAGCTTGGCAAAATGTATTTTGACAGCTATTGTGAAATGAACATCATGGTTTCAGCCCACAAATGTCAAGTTGATCTACTGTCTTAACTGAAAAAACCCTACAAGATAGAAATTTTAATTCTAGCTTCAGCCGAAGGTCTGTAATCTAAAGTATTCATGCCTACTCATACTTCTCCTAAGTGTCAGCTGAGCCTAATGCAGGATAGCATGGCAAAGCTCGTGCTGTTGCTGCTTGTACTGTAATCTCTGCAGAAGATAAAAGGAGTGCCTTTTGCAAACTCACACTGACAGATACTAAAGTAAAAGCTTACTCAAATATTCACGGACCTTTTTGTAGAAACCACAGTGTTTCGTATAAATACAGGGGGAAAAATAGGAGGCCATTTTAGCCTACTCTGCCTTCACGTAATTGTAAACCCCATTAAGGAACAACTGCAGCAACCTCTGTATTTTAGTTTTAAGTTTTATAATTATTCCTGTGAACTGACATTTTCTGTTCCCTTCCACTATGTGTGCAGTATTTTTACCAAATAATTGTTTACCAAGCACTTTGACATGTCATTAGATGTCACAGTGTTTTCTGTATTGGTGTTAACCTTTTAAGTTCAGTCTCTGTATAGGTGGATGAGGATCCTGAAAATCTTTTTCTCCCTGCTAAGGAGTCTTTTTTCTCTTCTGGACCATAAAACCCCATACTTAAGGCTTTCAAAAATAAAAAAAGATATTTCAATACAGGAAATGACTTACCTGAGAGTAAGTCAGCCAGTCAAATAAACACTTCAAGTCATGGCCATATCTACACTTGCAGTCTGCAAATGGTAAAGGGCATGGCAGTGTTTCTGGGTCCTCCCCGTAGCCTCATGCTGAGCTGCAGGGCCTGGATCTGTGCACATTGCCATGAATAAAGCTGTTTTTGTAATCAGCAACAGGTAACGTTCTGGTAGAGACAAAAAGGCAAGTGGGTGTCGCATGCTAGCAAGTCAAGATAAACTACATTCCCCATCACGTTTCATTGCAGTAATTTTTTATCCCAGCATAGCTAAACCAGTGAAGAACTGGCTCTCTTTTCTAGTGAGACTCATCTCCCTTTCCTAGTTCTTCCTTGCTCCATGTGATCCAAGCCCACAGCGCACTCACTGCTGAAAGCAGCCTCACTTGAGCACCGATAACCTCCTAGCACAGACCTTTGCGTGGGCTTGCTGCCTGCCACTGGCTCAGGTTCTGCGCGAGCTCTGCAGCCCAGCTGCATGCTGCTGTGATGATACTCCTGTCGGCGGTTTTGGATGTGTCATGCGCCTTTGACTGTAAAATGCACATGTCCTGAGGGGAATGAGCGTGAGTGGTGGGTGGGGATTTTTCATCTCCATCTAGCCCTTTAGCTTCATTCCTCTTTCTTTCTGGTACCCTCTAAATTTTGCAACAAAACACCTAGCTCAAGTGAACTCGCTCCATGTTAAATCTTGATGAAGCAAAGCACATGTGACTTCCATCTAATTCCATCCTAATTTTAAGTCAACTGCCAAACTATTTGTTAAGCAACAAATTCATTTTTTTTGTCTCCACAAGCAATCCTACCGTGACAGCAATCTTTGCTGTAGAATGCAAAAAAATTAATCAAAGGAAAACTTCATACATCTATATAGATTTTTAGCGACGAAGTGTGATTTCTGATACCTGTACAGGGAAGCTGTACAGAATAGTTTGTGCCCAGCACAGAGCTCAGAGATTCTGTCCCCTGTTGTGAGAGGACAACCAGAACTGCTTGTGAAACAGCAAAACTGTGCCTCTTTTACTGTGGTAGTTCAGTGAAAAACTGGCCATTATAGATAACTCACATCAATTCACAGGATGATTTTGCTAATGCTGCTGAGATGGAAGAAGACCACTTCATACAATCTGTGATTTTTATCAGTAGCTCTGACCAGACCAGTGTTGTCCCATACTGTTTTATGCACTCATGTGAGATGGTTGATGCTTTTGCCAGCATGTATGTTAAGTGGATAAAGTAGATTTTAACACCCCACCGTATGCCACCAAATATATTGCATGGGATTTTGCAAACAGAAATACATATTTATGCCAATTCCAGATCCCCCTTTGCCTGAATTTGGATGTTTGTGAAATCCACAAAGTGTGAGGCAAAGAAGAGGAGAAGATGTCTGGGTGAGGTTGTGCCACCCCAGTGTGTCTTGAGTTGGAGAGTACAAGGTGTACAGACAGCACTGAAAAGCCCAGTCCCAGCGCTGAACCTACTTTAAAATATAGTGTTTATTTTGGGGGAAAATAAAGAAAATGCAGTTTTAAAAGAAACATGGGTCACTGGGTACTGCTCTGAGGTATTCCATCAGCATTCCTATGGCATCAGACACACGGCCTGAAATTCCACTTAAACAGTGTAGAAAATCAAGAGACCAGGTTAAATTGTAAGAAGCTGTGTCATTTCTTGTTAAAATTGAGTGTGCTTTGCTTGGGGTCATTTTTAGCGAATATCATGCCCACGGGAATGTTAGAGAAATACTGAATATTTTAAGCCTTTAACATCTCCCATAGATGTGAGTCTACTTTATTTAGACAGTAGTGGGAAACTTTCAGTCTGACTCAGCAGACTTCATGCTGAACCCTTTTGCTTCTACCATATTCACTTACACTCACCAGTTTCAAAGAACTTCAGCCCAAATTCATTGAACTAGCTGGAAAAATTCTCCTTGACTTGAGGTCAAGCTCTAAATAGTCACTGACAATTTCCACAGTGACTAAGAGTATGTCTGCACCGCAGTCCAAGGTGTGACTGAAGCTTGTGCAAATGCCAGAGTGACTTTTAAACTAGTTCGTTCGAGAGCCGAGAGCAGAATAGACATGGCGCCATGGTGTTCAGTAGGGGCCTGTCTTCAGGAATGAACAGCTGCAAAATGTTCTACGTCATCTGAAAAAGCTGTTGTTAAAGATCAGCTGAGGGAGATGCAGGAAAGCACTGAGCGCTGATGTGAGCAGCAACTGAGGGCACTCCCACACCCTCTCAGGACAGGCTGGGATGCCTCTCCTCCTGGCAGGGGCTCTGCCTAGCTCCTCACAGCCCTGCAGAGAGAAGACAAATAAGTGTCTCAGGCAAGCTGTATACCCAGTTAATAACAGGGTGTTTTGTTAACAGGTGAAAAGCCTTTCAGTTGCCGGTGGCCCAGCTGTCAAAAAAAATTTGCCAGGTCTGATGAATTAGTTCGTCATCACAACATGCACCAGAGGAACATGACTAAACTGCAGTTGGCCCTTTAGACAGTTCAAACAAGGGAATAAACCAGATGGGACATTAAGAGCTACTGCAAACTTTATCAGCCTTCTTCGATCACCTCTGTCAGAAAGCTGCAGCTGTCTTCGCATCCCATTTGACACAAGTTAACTAAACTGTAGGATTCTGCTCAGCCTTGTCTTCCATTTGGACTTACACAAGTTCCTATTCAATAAGTTCAAGGGATTTTAATTTGTAATTTTAAAGTAAGTAATAGGTTTTTTAAAAAAAAACTTTTTTTTTTTTTTAAAGTAAAAGTAAGTTAAAAAGTAAGCAAGATTGCCACAGTCAAGATTATTATAAACTATGCTTACCTTCACATCTGCCTACAGTTTTCTGGTTTTATTTTCACTTGAACTTTTCTAGGTACACATTGTTGTACCTTTTTAAGCCCTGCAGTGAATGAGAGTGATTCCTCCCTGTTGAAGGTAAGCTTTACGCTTACTTCATCTGTACATGTGTGGAGGTTTCCGAATGCTACTACAGCTGTCCTCACCAAACGAGATGGAACAATCACCTGAGATACTTTTGGTAAACTTTGTACTTGTACTGCCAAAGGGCAAGCTCTTAAAGTTGGAAGATCTGCTTTTGAATTTCACAAATCAAACCTTTTTTTAAAGGACATATTTCTAGAGCAGCTAAACGTAGATGAACCAGAGCTTCTGTACAGAAAAGAAGAATCTTACCATTAAGTTAACTTGTTTTTTTTAAATAATCGCATAATTGATCTCCCAAGACTGTTTTGTTTGTCAATTAACTCTCTCCTTTTTTCTCTTTCTTTTTAATGTATTGGATTAAATTTATTCTATCATGAGATGCATAGATCTCCTTTACACAAAACTAATTCCAATCATTGTAGACATTTGGGATTTGTTTACAATGTAAAGCCACACTGGTTATGTGGCTAGCAAGCTGTATAAACTTAAAACTGAACTTTTAATGGGGCTGGTCCAGGATCTCCATTAACAGATTACTCTTAAGATAAGTAACTTAAAAAGACTCTTTGTCAAGTATATGTGAAGAAGACATTATTAGTGTAAGGAAATATATTGTTTCAGGGTTTTGGGAGGAGGGGTTTATTATTTACTTTTAATTGCTTGAGATTGTGTGTATATATATATCTGATAATGTATTGCTCTTAGACATCTAAAATTAGAAAGTGTATAAATATTAGATGCATCACTGTTCTGATGTTGTTGCTGTTACAAGCTATTGATAACACTAAGAATGTAACCTGCATTTTTCACTGAGCTTTCAATTAAAGCCCATTCAAAGAGAAACAAATGAGAGTCCAACAGATGTCTTGTTTCATGTCTGGTATTAAATTTCAAATGCCCTGTCCAATAGTATCCATTTTTTTTTTTTTTTTGTATATAAAGGTACCACCAGCACTGATGACCACTAGTTAACCTGTCCAGGTCTTGACCACAATTTATCCATCTCACTTGGGAATCATACTGGCAGCAGCAAACAGTGTCAAGTTTCATATTGTGCTATAAAGCAGTTGCTTCAATCATCCGTCTTCTTACCAAACTCTTCCTTTTCTTTTGACCTGTAAGATTTGTGTAAGAATTTTACAGAACAGTAAAATCCAGTTTATAAATTGCAGTACTGGCCTTCTGTAGAATTGTGCTGAAACCATAAGCACAAATAACTTCTTAGATTAGGATGTCATAGACTGACTTTTAAGTAAAAGTTAACTCAGAGTTGGGGTGGCTTAAATCAGTTCAGCAGGTTGAAAAAGACAGTCTTTCTTAGATGATGAAGTGTGAAAATGAAGATAAAAAAAAATTACTGTTTCTTTGTCATACTGCCTACTTTTCTTTGGAAGTAAGTACAGCCTGCCTCAACACCCTTTGACCTTGCAAAATATTTGTATCTCTTTAGCAAAAATCTTTAATGTATCTTGCCAAGCTTTTTCTCTAATGTACACAATGGAGTTCTATGATGGGTTGAGCTTTCTCTCTTAAAGTGCAGCTGCATCGTCAAGAAAACTCAACAGTTAATTCTTCAAGTCCTCTTTTTCGCATGGGTATTGCATCACTGTTAATTACTGTTGGGGTACTGTGACTCATTTGTATCAGTCAACTTTATCTTTTGCTGCCAAAAGCCAGCATCTCTCTGGAGAAACTCATAACAAGTGTGGCAAACATCAAATATTTGGAGTGAATGGTGTACCTAAAACTGCACAGAATTAAAAACTAAAGCAACTCCTCCTTGCTTTCTTGAGAGAAAAGTTCAGTCGCAATAACGATGTCCTCTGATTTACCCAGCAGTCTTCTGCAACTACAAAACAATCTGGTTTTCAGCCTGCACCCAAAATAGAGCGCTGCCATGAGTGTTTACACTAAAAGCCAAAAAAAGAAAACTCAGCCTCCAGTTGTGCCTGCATTAGTCAAACATAAATAAAACTATCTTTTGTGAAATACAACCAAACCTCTACTGCAGCGCAGGCCAGACTTCCAGTAAGCTGTAAATAACTACAGCCATGGTTTTGCTGCTTAGCGAATTGCATACCAAACAATAATGATGGATGGCTGCAAAAAATGAAGCGTGGGTTGATGAGTGACAGAGCATGTCCTTTTGTTTTTGCTGTTGCCACTTCTTCAACGGAAGTACTTACTGCTACTCCACTGTTTGATTTTGATGATCATTGCAACCTCCAACCTGCCGAGTACAGTGAGGACAATGGTAAATGTGTACAAGTTGTTTTAAAATTTTTATTCCCAGTTATTTTACAGTCTTTGTCATGAGAGGCATTTTATGTCTCTCCCTTTCATTTCCTTGTTTTCAGGATTCTATCAGTAACGTAAGCCACCTTTACTGAAGTGCTTTCCTACATGAATTTCTTAGAAGCAGCCCCCAGACACTGGTTCTTGCAGCATGCAGCATATTCCTCATTTTTCAGCAAGCAGAAACTGTGCAGCAGGCCAAGTCTCTGTGAGCCTGACCTCCATATGAAGGATGAGGGGGCTGCACTCTATTATATCTTACAAGTATCCTTAGCTCTCTGGAAAATTTTCAGTCCCACAATTAATTGAGCAAATCTTTCATGCCTCTGCCCTCTGTTCTTCAACTGAAAATAGTGACCAGTTGTTTTGGCTGATGGTTAATGTCTTACTGTGATTGGCACACCATTCCTGTCCTGTAGCTTCTATAGCACCCCAGAATAGAGCATGTTCGTTATAGAGACAACACTTCCAGTTTTTCTTGTAGCTTCATGATGTACAAGATATGTTGGGCAGGAAAGGGAAAGTGATCTCTTCTTCGATGGTATCAGCTGGGATTCAAGAATTCACTTGCACCAGTTTTTTCAAGGTAGGTGAATCCAGCAAAGGGTCCCTTCTACTCTGGGAAAACACGAGAGCTAACGTGCCTGAATTGTAACCACATGGTCTGCTTCTGGTGCACATCATGTTCTTTAAGGATACGGACTGTACTGAACAAACAGGGAAGGCATTAACTTGCTGCAATTAGGCAACCGACCTGAAGGCGAGTCCGTCCTTCAGACAGGTGCCGATTCCTGGAAGGGAAGGGGGGACTTGCAAAGAAGTAGCGCTTTCCTTCTTTTTCCTTGGTGGGTTAGGGGAGTTGTTCATTTTAGAAGCCACTCCAGCCAGGCCTATCTGTTTCAGGATGTCAGTAGGACTCTTTTCACTGCTCCACCAACCAACCTTACAGCAACCGGGAACAGTTCCTGAAGATGCAGGTAGGTGCCTTAAACCAGTGTTTCTTCCTCCTTCCCTTTCCCTAGGCGACAGGCACTGGAAAACCCTGTCATGCACAGTCTTTTCCTGTCATCATTTTGACCTGACAGCAAATCCAATATGGTAAGCAAACTGCTCCCAGCACCTTGTCCAAAAGCCCGACAAGGCTCTGGAGTGGATCGAGAGGCTCCAGGGAGGCACCCACAGCCACACACCTCGGGGCTGCCTGAACTGAGCAGGAGGTGGGTACACAAAGGCCACCAGCAGGCACAGGTATGCTGCCAGAGGGCGTGAACAAGTTCTGCTGCTCGGTCCTGCTTGAGCCCTGTTTGTACCTTCCCACTGGGGCTGGTACAGGCAGGGAGAATCACTCAGCTTTTTAGTTAGGGAACTCTTTGTTGCTTGGGGAAAATCCTCCTTCCCCCCCTTCCCCAATTAACAAAAAAGTAATTAAAAGCAGTGTATGTAGTTCAGAATGGCACTAATGGACAAGAAAGCCCAGCTGCAATATTTGGGTAGATCCAATAAAAGATTCATTAGAATTCTTGTAGTTATTGGAAGTCCTGATGACACAAAGGAGCCTAATGAAAGAGAAGACCTGGTCACAAGAGCGATGAGTTAAAAAAAGCCCGAACCCAAATCCCAACCCCACTGACACCATTCTAAAAATTAGACAATTAAGAGTAAAACCAGGAATGTAGCCAGAACTATTCCACCTCAAATAATAAACACAAGGATAAGTTGCCAAGTGAGGTCAAAGAAGCAAATGGTAAAGTGAGTTTAAGAGACAGCTAGACACTTTTATGGGGAGAGAGGGGATTGAAGGATACAGTGACAAAACCGGGGGTAGAGCTGAGATAAACCCAGAGGACAGTGGTAGGCCAATAGCCTCGGGGAGTGCTCTGAGCCCCGGCTGCTTAGCAGAGGAGCAGAGCAGCTCTTGGTGCTCAGGGGAGACTTACCAGGGCTGCCGGCATCATCCGGCGAGGCACGAAGGGAAACTGCCAGAACAGGCTGAAAGGAAGATGAGCCTGGCAGGCAGGAATGGGTGTGCTCTTAATGCACTGGTCCTAAGTTAGTTCCACTAGTGAGATGCCCTGACAGACTTGCTACAAAGTGAATTTTTGAAAAACTTCTACCAAAGCAGTTTCTCTTCCTGCAAGTTACCAATGCAAAGCACAGGAAGAGACACCAAAAGAAAAAACAGGGAAAAAACCACCTCAAAACTTTTATTTTCTTTTTTCATGAAAGACTGCTTGTAATACAGGAAAGAGCAGGGTTGGCTAGAATATGATTCAAATGAGGGAAAGACAAAACATACAAGGATTATGTTCTTCTCTGCTGGTACGAAGCTTTGCAAACTTTCACATTGTCAGTACAGCCTGTGTTGATTCCCATAAAAAAAGCTGGCAGAACGTCCATGGTTTCAAATAGCAGCATGATGAAGCCTAGTTTAAGTGCTGGGTTTGGCAGTCTCTGCACCAATGAGCAAGTGTGGTTCCACCAGCACAGTAAGGCTGTTAAATGATGGTGATGAGGGAACCAAGACCAGCACGGCCACTGGAAGTAGGCCAGAACATCAAATAAATAAGTGCGGTTTTCTGTATAGATAGCAATCCAAACACAAATGCCAGCTTCTGCTGCTAAAAAAGTTAGCTTTGGCAGTGAGGATGGTCTGAAAGATGGCGTTCTTCTAGAAGACACATAACACGGCCAAATCTTGTGCTAGGTGTTGTAAGAACACTGAGTAGCAGGAAGACTCTGCCCTGGAGAGGCTGCAAGCCACAGATAAGGTTTTAAAAGACAGATGTTTAAAGGCACTGAAAATCTTGAGTGAGAAAGTATAGTCCCAGGCAGGGCTTTTCTATTCCTGATGACTAAATGCATATCCTGTAGGTATAAATATAATTTAATAGCATCACTGCTTTTTTTGTGTGTGTGAAACAGGCTAGTTATGTTCTGATGAACTCTGGCAGAACCAAGATCTTAATCTGCAAAAATGGGCTGAGCAGTAATGGAAAGACCTGACTGATCAACCTGGCTTGAATGACTAGATAAATCTAATATAAAACTAGTTGCCCTTCCCCAGCATCAAAAAAGCCCTTTTTGGTGCAAGAGGATTATAAAAAACACAGGATACTGAGACAGTTTAGTATGGAGGTGCAGGAGAGAAATACAACCGTATTTATTCTCAGACTGTTTCTTTTTATGGCTCATTCTCATCTGAGTCATGCCCCAGAACTCCCATTCATTTGAATGAAATGTTGAAAAACATAACTAAAAAAAAAAAAAAGTAACCTCACTGCCCAGAAAAAATCTTGCTCTGGAGTTTCTTGGGAAATGGCGTGTCCTCGTGCACGTGCTCTACTGGTACAAGAATCACTTCTGCTTAATGTTTCCTCCCAGGAAGGTCTCTGACATTTTTAACAGCATCGCTGAGGTTTTTAGGTTAAGTTATCGGTCTAGCTGCACAGTAAAGGTGCATTGTAAAGGCAAATAAAAGGGTTTTTATCTACTGTACAGCAAGTACTCCAGCCCAACAAAGACCTATATTTAGAGCAGGAGAGCTGTTTCACCCTCAGCCGCTAGACGGCTAGCCTGGAGGGTTTTCTTGCTTTTAGGACAGCTGCGTTTCTGGGAACTGCCTGCTCCAGCTGGAGGAATTTCCTAACTTGCAACAGAAAGTTACAGGATTTACAAAGCAGCAGTCAGAGCTGAAGACTATCATGTAACACAACTCAAAATGTAGTTCAGTTGCCCGAGTACACAGTTGTGCTGTTACTGTAATTACAGCATTTATCCAAGTGGATCTGGGTAGCTATTGAGAATTACAGAGCTGTAAAAATCTGGTTGCCTGTGGCATTCTTCAAAAGCCAAGCTCCTGCTGTCCTTGAGGCTGCCTGGGATGGTGCTTCATGCTCTGAAGAGAGATGTGCTGTAAATCATGCACTGCTCATTACCACAGAAGCGTGGCGATAACGTGTTTCTGTTATTAGAAGGAAGAATTAGTAGAGAATGAAAGAAAGAAAAGGCAGCAGGGTCTGAATTGCCTGCAGTGGATATCGCCCTGGTGAACATCCACTGGACTGCCTGAAATATAAATCTCAAATTAGTTTTGGTGCTGTTGTGGAATGAATGAAACCCAGTAGTGAGTGAGCTGCTTCCTTACCCCGTGCCGAGCTGCAGGACTTCAGCATGGCTACAGGCTTCCCCTTTGTGAAGCCAGGCTGGGGAGGATGAGCTGCAGTTTGCAGGTTGTCACACAGGACAAACAACCTAACAACAGTCTAATATTTGTAAGCTGTATAAATTCCTAAGGTCTGCTCCAGGCAGAATCCAAACACTTGTGTCAATTCTGTACCATACCCCAGACTGCCAAAATACATTAATATAAGCATATTTATCTGGGCTGCAGTGTGTTACAAGAATTCATTAGGACAATATGTGATATGGTGCTGAAACAGAAGGCTGGGTTTCTCTGGCCAGAGATGAGGAAGTCTAGTCCCTGCTGAACTTTTACTACTGATAAAGACAATGTCTGCTGGCAGCATTCATTTTTTTACTAGGCCATCTGCATCTAGTCAAGGATAACTTGACTTTCTGAAAAAGCCATTCATCAGAATCAGCCCTGTACAACTTTCTCCTGATGAGTAAAGCAACACAAAGAAAGACCAAGACGGTTAATAAACTTCTTTGGGAGCAAAAGGTCAATGCTGGTGTAAACAAACCAGTGTCATAGTACTATACAGAAGCATTGAAGTTTCCTGCTTGTTTATATGGCTGATGCCCCATTGCTTTTTTATCAGTGTTTGTTATCATTTATTTTTCTCTGCTTTAGCTGATCTATAAATCTTTATAACAGTGTTCTTTATTTTCTTAATTTTGTCATCTCTTATCGCCTTTTATCACCTGTTTATATCCAGTATGTTTGCTACTCTCTGCTGCTTGATGGCTGCCCACGATTAGTATTTTTAACCCTTTAGTTCTCATCTACCACACACAGGCCTAATAGTTAAGTCTTTCAGAATCTCCCTTTTATTCTAAAGCTGAATCAAACACTGAAGACATTTCCATTGTCTCCTTAACAAATCATTAACTATTAGAAGGCAAAAAATTAATGAGTGCACTGATAGGGAAGTGCTCCTGCCTGAAGTGATAGAGCCTTGCTTTTAGCTACACAGCACAGAGAGACTAGGGCAGTAGCTGTATATTTTTCACTTCAGGCTTTTACCACTGTACTTCAGATCAAAACTGGAGAGTGCTAGACTAGCGCCTGGTGTGGAGGTAACAGGTTGGTCTTCCTGCCCTCCCAGTCTGCGGCTTTCATCCTTTGTGGCTGTGCATGTGGAGAATGCCCCCACTAGAAGCTGGACTGAAGTCCCCCAGCTCCTTGCACATCAATCACTGATCATCCAGCCAAACATTTTATTATGAGCTTGGCCTGAATTACAGACACTCAGCTAACAGGGGAATTTTCATATCCACAATGGCAAACATGAAGCAGCTGATACCTTGGTAATGTTATTCTGGATTCATCAATGCTTGCTTTAGAACCACATTTAAAACCTCTTAGGTAGATAGGTGACATTTGCCTAGAGAACAAATATTTTCTTGGGCATTTCAGAGAGTGCTAAACTTCTTCATTAAAAAATGTCAAAGAAAAAAAAAGTAAATTTTTCTTAGTGAAGGGGCACTGGAGCTCACTTTTTTCCTTTGATGTGCTATTTTGCTTCATGTAATTAGGTTACAAAAAGTTTTGTATGGGCTAGATATCCAAAATCACATAAAAAATCAGATTGACCCAAACCAATTTTTTGGGGATGACTTCAGCAAAACATATACTGCTCTTTTTAAGGGTTAACATCTTGAAATGTTTTGTTTAATAGAGACTTACACAATATAATTTCTATATGGCACCAGAGTATTTATTGGAACAAGGTAATGTAGGGAATCAAAAAATACTAAAGACTGGATTTCACGATTAACTATGAATTTTGAGACCAGCCAGTTAAAACACTAATCTCCCTTGTTAATAAAGGTAATATAATGTAATGCACTTCTAATAGTATGAACCTCTGCTGAATCTGCAATCTTAGACTCTTAGAAAAGCCCCATGTTCCTGAAGTTGGGTAAGATTTCTACCTGACCAGAAATTGCTGAGTTAAGTTCAAAACCCACTGATCGTTCCAGATTAATATCCTAGTTATTCCACATGAGTATACAGTTAGAGGATGTTCTGTCCCATCTCTGTGACACATGCTCTTGTCACAGCAAGACTAAAGGAAAGTTTATGTGTTAGGATTATGTTTTGTATATCGTGTAGTTCAGCTGGATTCTAGTACCTCTGATACGTGATTCTGCATTTAACATGTTAAGATCTGTATATTAGTTGAGTAGAATAAAATTTCAGGTGAGAAAGAAACCTAGGGCAGGTTTAGATTGTTTGTTTGTTTGTTCTTTTAAAATTCTCCTCTGCCTGGAATGAGATTCAATATTAGAAGATAGGGCTGAGCTAATCTTGAGACCCAGTTGAAATACTGGCCCCAACCATGAACTCACTTCAGGAGCAATGTAGTGAATGGTCATGAAATGTATAACATTGGTTTTAGTCAGGGGAAATTTTGTCATTGTGTGTTGTTTAACTTGGCTATTTACTGGAAATAGCTTAGTACATTCCTGGCTGTTTTTGCAGAGATCCATCTTTAAAGGCAGTGTTGTTGTTTTACATATTAAATGTTTTTATTCAGACACACACTAAACTCAGAAAAAAAATCTTAAGTAACCCAGCTGGATTTTTCAATTTTTCTTTTAAATCAAAGATTATTGTGATTGAATTTTTTAATTATTCTCTCTTAGATCAGTGCATTTAGAATTCTGACCTTTTCCGAAAACATTGCTAACTGGTGAAAACAATTTTGCCTTCTAGTGATACCTCTGGATTTCTGTACACTGTGCAGATCGCTTGAGCTGACTGGCTTGAAATTTAATTTGCATTAATCAGCCATAGGCAAGGGCAAAATGAAATGACTGTGACCCATGAGAGCAGGATTTTAGAGTATTTACAAAGTTATGCTTCTAAGCAGCATGGAAAAGCAATGGCTAGTGTAGGGCATGTTCTGTCTGATTCATGAAGTGAATCACCCTAATCCAACCTGGTTGTCAGAAGAATCTGGGCTGTGTTCCTTGAGCAAGAGGCCCTTCAGCTGTGATTTGACAAAGAACATAGGGTGTGATACTGAGGCAGAATTTGCAATAGTGAATACAAATTTAAACATTCCAGCTCCAGCAGGTGTACGTGGCCCAGCCCCAAACACCCACCTAGACGACCCTCAGTGCTAGTGCAGCATTGGGCAAAGCCCAGACGAGGAGCAGTCCCAAGGGACTTGGCCAGCTCTGCACACTGTTGCCTGTGGCAGCTGTTACCTTTGACTGAACAGTGACTAAGACTTCCCTTCCTGTGTGCTGTAGCCTGTGTGTTCACAGTTGTGTGTGCATGAAGCACTTCAGGGATTCTGCAAAAGGTATCTTTGAGGGCATCTTTTTGGCTTGCATGAGGAAGCCATCGAGATCACTGTGTGAGGCCTCCTTGTGCGAGATGGGCTGCAGAAATGTTATGTCTGTGAAATGGCTGGCACTCCCTTCATCTTTTCAGCTAAAAAACCAGAAGATGATTAATTTAGACCTGAAGTTTTCCACCGTACCCCTGCACTAAATCCAGCCAATATTAACACGGCAGGTAAAAGTACCTGCCTGACTAAACTGTTCCTTGAGAACACTTTCAACCGTACTTGGTTTTATTGCTACATTTTACTTAGAGCCTGCACCAGTCACAGAGCTGGTAACAAGTGGTGGATAGTGTTTTAAAGATACAGAAAGTAATTATGCACTGCCGAAATTACATATACCTTTATTTTCTGTTAAGTGTAAACACTTAACATAGCTAAACACTGTGATAATTGTTTATTGCACATGCTACTGCATTTGGTGCTGCTCAGTGTAACTGTGCAAGATAAAATACCGTTGCTATGTTACTATAAGGAGATACTAATCTCCTTTATAACAAGAATAGGTTCTTGTGTGGAGTTGCATTGATCTTATATTGATGTGGCTTTGAAGTCTGAAACATTGCAGTATAGAGAAAATTGCTAAATTAATTAGGGATATGTATTTATTTTTTATATGGGCAGCCAAACTTAGGTATCTGTCCCAATTTTTGGTTTCATTGAGCCAAATTTACTTGTAACCTTTTGAGTCTCTTTTGTGGAAATAAAATGCTGGAAACTGTTATGTCAAGTTGAACAAGATGTTTCTCTCAAATCTCAAACTGAATTTTGTTTCAGTATCTTGTGAGAAAAGCAAAGGGATTGAAGGGTACAGATCTGCTTAAAAAAGAAGTTTTGTGCTCAGCACTATGGAATGAGAACAGTGGGCTGCAGAAAATGCCAGTTACATTTTCTGCTTTGTCTGGTGTAATTCCAGTGAATCATTTTCATAACAAGCAAGTACAACATGGAGGTTTCCATCAGGTAAGCAAATAACATTTTTATCTACAGATACAGGAATGCTGCGGTTTTTTTCATCACACCAGATAAATCAGAAAAACTGATACTGGTGGCACTGGAAGAGCTTGGTCAATGATCACCTGCTACAGACCTGGCAGGCACCAAATCTATCAGGTCACAAGACTGCACACATTAATGGTATCATTGGTTAATTATACCTTAAATCACTTAGTTTTAATTCACTAGTTGAAGTCCCAGTCAGAACAAAGATGAACAAAAATTACTCCTGTGAGTAGTATGCTTGAAATGAGGCTTTTAGCCTGTGCCGAGTTCTTCACAGTTAGTTGTCAATACAATGAAAACTCTGCAACTGAAGAACTGTAGAAGTACCCAGAATGTCAATGCATCTATACCTGTAGTTAAAAAACTATCTAAAAATTCAAAATATAAATGGTGTAAAATTTACAGCCATGGAACAGTAACATTTGACATTTCAGAGATCTACTGTTTCCTACAATAAACTAACAAAAATAGAACATGGTAAAACATGGATACGTGATACAATGGGAAAAAACTTTACTTGAGAAAGCTTTGGTTAGGGGTCACTAACATGAGGGAAGTGCTTATCTCTTTTATTTGTTTCCATTATGTAACAAGCAGTGCAAAATAGCATTCCGTATAACATTGTGCCTTAATTTTTTCAAAATAGGGCTCAGAGATGTGCATATATGCCAATTCTCTGCAGGAAACATATTTTTCTTGTGTAGGAAATATATTGTGTAATGTATATGAACTTTTTAATAAAAATATAACTAGGTGATGATCTGAAAGGCTGTTTTCTTTTACAGATTAAAAAAAAAAAGCCATGGAAGCAAACAATTTTTGTAAATGACATCTCTCACTGCACTCTACTCTGATAATTTGTAAAGGCTCGCAGTCATTATTTCAAAAGATTAATTCTGTTTAAATAGTCAATTGAGCAGAACAAGACTTTAGTGGGATAGTTAGCTATGTGTCACAATATACTAGATAAAGGATTATGCCCCACTTAAGAATTAATAACATTTTAAACCTCTACATAAACTATTTTTTTTATCAATAAACATGTCTCTGACAGAGGGCCAGATGCACTCACAGGTCTTAATTGTTCAACCCAGTGACTAATCCCTACTTGATCAAGATTTTACTGACTTAGCAGCTGTCTGGAGAGTGACAAATTTATGATTCAATTGCAATTTCATCTTAAACTTGAAACTGCATGATCATTTGTGGGAATTAGCTACCTGATAAGATAACGAGGGTGGAAGAAGTGCACGTAATTTTGTGCAGCAGAATCAGAGTGTTACAGAACTCTTTAGGATGCATTGGAAAGACACAAATGGCCATTAAGGGATTAGCCCATCACTGATTGAGTGGCTGCACAGAGTTGAGGTTTACTAAATCACTGGAGTGGTAGGTCATTATCCTTGGATACAGGAGACAGTCGAATCTGTGTCCAAACGCATGAGCAGTAAATTGGAGCGCACAGTGTGCCAAAAATGAAAAATAAAAAACGCTGAACCCTTGTTCTTCAAGTGTTCAAATTTCCAGGTCATACCCCAAGTTTTTTTCTTTCTTGGCATAAAAAATATTTTTTCACTGCCTTTAGTATCAGCATATTCTTGTCTCTGTAATCTCTTTTGAGTGTATTGCTTCCCCTCAATGCTATCAAATTTGTGCTTAGTTAACAAATGCTGAAACTTAGATAACATTTTAGAAACTGATTAAGAAAGCAATGTTAGGAGTTTCCCTTTCCAGTTTTGATGGCTTGTGAGCAGTTACTACTAAATATATAATTAAAATAAATGAGTTTTCCTCATTTGGGTTTTGTAATGATAACATTTTGGTAAGTCACTTTTCTTCAATTGTTTTATGTGCTACTGAAGTGAATCAATAGTGTTGTAACACTACTTTAATAGTTTTATTTTGAAGAGTTAGGACAGAAGTAATTCGTTTATTAAGAATAAATACAAATCCAATTTTTTTTTCTGAAGAGAGAAATCATAAAATGCTGCAGGAACATTCCTGCCTTCCTTGAACATGTGTTGATGCAGCTGATGAGTAAAATTAACCACTGAGCAATTCCACTTTCAGGGCTCTGTAACAATATGTCTAAAGACTATTTGGCAATTCAAATTAATAGCTTAAATATGTCAAATATTGGAATTTTTGCTGTGCTGGCTATGGCCTTTGGCTAGCCTGAATAAACCCAAGATCCCCTGGGGCTATTTCTCTGTGAGTTGAACTTAATGATCTCTTTTCCCAAGGTATAGATGCATCTAATGCTGTTCAACTTATCTCAGTCTAGAGGGGCACATAACTTTAAAGGGACTTGTTTCCTGAAGGATAGAGCATTTCATTAGAAATCTGTGATCTGGTAGATTGGCAAATTCACCTTCAGAGCAATATGGTTATTTTTTTGTCATGCAATGTGCAGTTTTCACTTCCTAACACAACAATAAAATATGCAGTATGAAACAGAGATGGAGCTGGAGACCAAAGTTGAATGTTGTACTTACCTGTACATTTTTTTTAAATTATACTTTACTGAAACTAGCAGAGAAGGAAGGTGAATGTGTTTAGCAATAAAGGTCTTATGCCATGTAGACTTAAGTAACACCAAACAAATGTCCCATTTTGCCCAACTCTCATCAGGTGCTACCAGGAGTGTTGTGTTATTTCCCAGTTCTTTTGCCCTCTACTCATCCCAGTATAAATGCTGAAAAGCTAGAGGTACTTGGGTCTTTGGAAACATTCTGATACCTAAAATAGAAAGTAGAAGAATTGGGCGAGTCTAACTGTGACCTTAGTGGGAACAGGAACAAGATAAAGCAGGGGCTAGCTAGATTTGGGGAAAATAAATTAAAAGGAAAAATAAATATGAAAAAAAATCACAGAGGACATGACTGTTCTCTAGATTTGGATGTAACTCTAATGGCAAGCCTGAAGGTTTGAATTAGCTGAAGCTTTATCCATATTTTAAATGTTGATATCTTTGGCCAGCTCTACTTTCTAAGATTCAACTGATGTCCAGAAGATTTGGATAAGTAGATCATGAGTAGGACTGGGAGAACAAACTAAAAGGAAGGAAAGTGCAAGAAGAAAATCAATCTGCCAAATTAGACAGAGCAAAGGAACAGGAAGAAAAACAGGAAATAACCTAATAAAATATAGTGGAAAATAAATAACTTCAAGTGCCCCAACAATTTCCTCTCACAAAAAGTATTGGCAGTATAAAGCAAATTACAG